>NW_027468701.1:1430000-2026277 GCF_046254945.1 Alosa pseudoharengus | reverse complement strand
CTGCCAGATAACTACACTAAAAAAAGAAAATTATTTCAAACACTGGTAGCGACTATAAAAGGGAGGAGCGTCATATATCGCCCTCATTCTGTCCCTGGCCATCCAAGGAGCAACATGCCCCAGCCTGATGAAGACACATAAACGTCGAAACGTTGCAACTAAGGGAGCATGCTTGCCAACCCTAATTTTTGGAAACACCATAGCCTTATTTTTGGCATGGTTCTATGGCTATTTTGCCTAACCTTAACCCAATTTGGGGAACTTTCTACTCCTACGGCTATTGCCTAAACTTAACCCATTTCGGGGAATTTTTTCATAGTCATAGCTACATAGTAGCATGACATTGGCTATTACGTCTATTTGGACTAGGCCTATACCATACCATTACCCTAACCCTAACCTCACGGCTACTTGCCTAATTTTTTAAGCCTATTTAGGCTAACCCTAATCTTACGGCTACTTGCCTAATTTCTAAAGCCTATTTAGGCTGGTGTGGGGAAGCCCCGATGAAGAGGGGGAAGGACCGTGCCTAACGTGAGTCCTGGACTTCGGTCCAGGACCGCGGATACTTACCTTTACCTAACCAGCCTGTGCCTCCCTCTTGGATTCGGGTGTCTTCTCCACACCTGGGGGGGAAAAAGAAGGTTACATGGGACCACACAAAAATCAAGAAATACCATATACTTACCTGCCAGTTTAAAAACCTAAGCCAAGCTAATTAAAGCTAAACTAAGGGCTAAAAAGGCCATATAACATCCTAAGCTAACATAAGCTAACCTACAAAAAATAACTAAAGACAAAAAAAAGTATAAAAGATAAAAAAAAGTATGTATCTGGTGTTGGGACTAAAAGCTAAATTAAGGACTAATATAAGTTCTACAAAAAGAGGAAAGGTAGTTTAATAGGGACATTCATCCCGCCTCGCCTCTATTCGGACCATTGGCTAATTGCTGAGTCCTAGAATAGGCAACCTTTTGCTAAGGGCTAGATGCCACATCTAAAAGATAGGCACTATTCCTGGTTCTAAGCTGACATAAGCTAGAACCTTAAAACTACCCTGCCAGATAACTACACTAAAAAAAGAAAATTATTTCAAACACTGGTAGCGACTATAAAAGGGAGGAGCGTCATATATCGCCCTCATTCTGTCCCTGGCCATCCAAGGAGCAACATGCCCCAGCCTGATGAAGACACATAAACGTCGAAACGTTGCAACTAAGGGAGCATGCTTGCCAACCCTAATTTTTGGAAACACCATAGCCTTATTTTTGGCATGGTTCTATGGCTATTTTGCCTAACCTTAACCCAATTTGGGGAACTTTCTACTCCTACGGCTATTGCCTAAACTTAACCCATTTCGGGGAATTTTTTCATAGTCATAGCTACATAGTAGCATGACATTGGCTATTACGTCTATTTGGACTAGGCCTATACCATACCATTACCCTAACCCTAACCTCACGGCTACTTGCCTAATTTTTTAAGCCTATTTAGGCTAACCCTAATCTTACGGCTACTTGCCTAATTTCTAAAGCCTATTTAGGCTGGTGTGGGGAAGCCCCGATGAAGAGGGGGAAGGACCGTGCCTAACGTGAGTCCTGGACTTCGGTCCAGGACCGCGGATACTTACCTTTACCTAACCAGCCTGTGCCTCCCTCTTGGATTCGGGTGTCTTCTCCACACCTGGGGGGGAAAAAGAAGGTTACATGGGACCACACAAAAATCAAGAAATACCATATACTTACCTGCCAGTTTAAAAACCTAAGCCAAGCTAATTAAAGCTAAACTAAGGGCTAAAAAGGCCATATAACATCCTAAGCTAACATAAGCTAACCTACAAAAAATAACTAAAGACAAAAAAAAGTATAAAAGATAAAAAAAAGTATGTATCTGGTGTTGGGACTAAAAGCTAAATTAAGGACTAATATAAGTTCTACAAAAAGAGGAAAGGTAGTTTAATAGGGACATTCATCCCGCCTCGCCTCTATTCGGACCATTGGCTAATTGCTGAGTCCTAGAATAGGCAACCTTTTGCTAAGGGCTAGATGCCACATCTAAAAGATAGGCACTATTCCTGGTTCTAAGCTGACATAAGCTAGAACCTTAAAACTACCCTGCCAGATAACTACACTAAAAAAAGAAAATTATTTCAAACACTGGTAGCGACTATAAAAGGGAGGAGCGTCATATATCGCCCTCATTCTGTCCCTGGCCATCCAAGGAGCAACATGCCCCAGCCTGATGAAGACACATAAACGTCGAAACGTTGCAACTAAGGGAGCATGCTTGCCAACCCTAATTTTTGGAAACACCATAGCCTTATTTTTGGCATGGTTCTATGGCTATTTTGCCTAACCTTAACCCAATTTGGGGAACTTTCTACTCCTACGGCTATTGCCTAAACTTAACCCATTTCGGGGAATTTTTTCATAGTCATAGCTACATAGTAGCATGACATTGGCTATTACGTCTATTTGGACTAGGCCTATACCATACCATTACCCTAACCCTAACCTCACGGCTACTTGCCTAATTTTTTAAGCCTATTTAGGCTAACCCTAATCTTACGGCTACTTGCCTAATTTCTAAAGCCTATTTAGGCTGGTGTGGGGAAGCCCCGATGAAGAGGGGGAAGGACCGTGCCTAACGTGAGTCCTGGACTTCGGTCCAGGACCGCGGATACTTACCTTTACCTAACCAGCCTGTGCCTCCCTCTTGGATTCGGGTGTCTTCTCCACACCTGGGGGGGAAAAAGAAGGTTACATGGGACCACACAAAAATCAAGAAATACCATATACTTACCTGCCAGTTTAAAAACCTAAGCCAAGCTAATTAAAGCTAAACTAAGGGCTAAAAAGGCCATATAACATCCTAAGCTAACATAAGCTAACCTACAAAAAATAACTAAAGACAAAAAAAAGTATAAAAGATAAAAAAAAGTATGTATCTGGTGTTGGGACTAAAAGCTAAATTAAGGACTAATATAAGTTCTACAAAAAGAGGAAAGGTAGTTTAATAGGGACATTCATCCCGCCTCGCCTCTATTCGGACCATTGGCTAATTGCTGAGTCCTAGAATAGGCAACCTTTTGCTAAGGGCTAGATGCCACATCTAAAAGATAGGCACTATTCCTGGTTCTAAGCTGACATAAGCTAGAACCTTAAAACTACCCTGCCAGATAACTACACTAAAAAAAGAAAATTATTTCAAACACTGGTAGCGACTATAAAAGGGAGGAGCGTCATATATCGCCCTCATTCTGTCCCTGGCCATCCAAGGAGCAACATGCCCCAGCCTGATGAAGACACATAAACGTCGAAACGTTGCAACTAAGGGAGCATGCTTGCCAACCCTAATTTTTGGAAACACCATAGCCTTATTTTTGGCATGGTTCTATGGCTATTTTGCCTAACCTTAACCCAATTTGGGGAACTTTCTACTCCTACGGCTATTGCCTAAACTTAACCCATTTCGGGGAATTTTTTCATAGTCATAGCTACATAGTAGCATGACATTGGCTATTACGTCTATTTGGACTAGGCCTATACCATACCATTACCCTAACCCTAACCTCACGGCTACTTGCCTAATTTTTTAAGCCTATTTAGGCTAACCCTAATCTTACGGCTACTTGCCTAATTTCTAAAGCCTATTTAGGCTGGTGTGGGGAAGCCCCGATGAAGAGGGGGAAGGACCGTGCCTAACGTGAGTCCTGGACTTCGGTCCAGGACCGCGGATACTTACCTTTACCTAACCAGCCTGTGCCTCCCTCTTGGATTCGGGTGTCTTCTCCACACCTGGGGGGGAAAAAGAAGGTTACATGGGACCACACAAAAATCAAGAAATACCATATACTTACCTGCCAGTTTAAAAACCTAAGCCAAGCTAATTAAAGCTAAACTAAGGGCTAAAAAGGCCATATAACATCCTAAGCTAACATAAGCTAACCTACAAAAAATAACTAAAGACAAAAAAAAGTATAAAAGATAAAAAAAAGTATGTATCTGGTGTTGGGACTAAAAGCTAAATTAAGGACTAATATAAGTTCTACAAAAAGAGGAAAGGTAGTTTAATAGGGACATTCATCCCGCCTCGCCTCTATTCGGACCATTGGCTAATTGCTGAGTCCTAGAATAGGCAACCTTTTGCTAAGGGCTAGATGCCACATCTAAAAGATAGGCACTATTCCTGGTTCTAAGCTGACATAAGCTAGAACCTTAAAACTACCCTGCCAGATAACTACACTAAAAAAAGAAAATTATTTCAAACACTGGTAGCGACTATAAAAGGGAGGAGCGTCATATATCGCCCTCATTCTGTCCCTGGCCATCCAAGGAGCAACATGCCCCAGCCTGATGAAGACACATAAACGTCGAAACGTTGCAACTAAGGGAGCATGCTTGCCAACCCTAATTTTTGGAAACACCATAGCCTTATTTTTGGCATGGTTCTATGGCTATTTTGCCTAACCTTAACCCAATTTGGGGAACTTTCTACTCCTACGGCTATTGCCTAAACTTAACCCATTTCGGGGAATTTTTTCATAGTCATAGCTACATAGTAGCATGACATTGGCTATTACGTCTATTTGGACTAGGCCTATACCATACCATTACCCTAACCCTAACCTCACGGCTACTTGCCTAATTTTTTAAGCCTATTTAGGCTAACCCTAATCTTACGGCTACTTGCCTAATTTCTAAAGCCTATTTAGGCTGGTGTGGGGAAGCCCCGATGAAGAGGGGGAAGGACCGTGCCTAACGTGAGTCCTGGACTTCGGTCCAGGACCGCGGATACTTACCTTTACCTAACCAGCCTGTGCCTCCCTCTTGGATTCGGGTGTCTTCTCCACACCTGGGGGGGAAAAAGAAGGTTACATGGGACCACACAAAAATCAAGAAATACCATATACTTACCTGCCAGTTTAAAAACCTAAGCCAAGCTAATTAAAGCTAAACTAAGGGCTAAAAAGGCCATATAACATCCTAAGCTAACATAAGCTAACCTACAAAAAATAACTAAAGACAAAAAAAAGTATAAAAGATAAAAAAAAGTATGTATCTGGTGTTGGGACTAAAAGCTAAATTAAGGACTAATATAAGTTCTACAAAAAGAGGAAAGGTAGTTTAATAGGGACATTCATCCCGCCTCGCCTCTATTCGGACCATTGGCTAATTGCTGAGTCCTAGAATAGGCAACCTTTTGCTAAGGGCTAGATGCCACATCTAAAAGATAGGCACTATTCCTGGTTCTAAGCTGACATAAGCTAGAACCTTAAAACTACCCTGCCAGATAACTACACTAAAAAAAGAAAATTATTTCAAACACTGGTAGCGACTATAAAAGGGAGGAGCGTCATATATCGCCCTCATTCTGTCCCTGGCCATCCAAGGAGCAACATGCCCCAGCCTGATGAAGACACATAAACGTCGAAACGTTGCAACTAAGGGAGCATGCTTGCCAACCCTAATTTTTGGAAACACCATAGCCTTATTTTTGGCATGGTTCTATGGCTATTTTGCCTAACCTTAACCCAATTTGGGGAACTTTCTACTCCTACGGCTATTGCCTAAACTTAACCCATTTCGGGGAATTTTTTCATAGTCATAGCTACATAGTAGCATGACATTGGCTATTACGTCTATTTGGACTAGGCCTATACCATACCATTACCCTAACCCTAACCTCACGGCTACTTGCCTAATTTTTTAAGCCTATTTAGGCTAACCCTAATCTTACGGCTACTTGCCTAATTTCTAAAGCCTATTTAGGCTGGTGTGGGGAAGCCCCGATGAAGAGGGGGAAGGACCGTGCCTAACGTGAGTCCTGGACTTCGGTCCAGGACCGCGGATACTTACCTTTACCTAACCAGCCTGTGCCTCCCTCTTGGATTCGGGTGTCTTCTCCACACCTGGGGGGGAAAAAGAAGGTTACATGGGACCACACAAAAATCAAGAAATACCATATACTTACCTGCCAGTTTAAAAACCTAAGCCAAGCTAATTAAAGCTAAACTAAGGGCTAAAAAGGCCATATAACATCCTAAGCTAACATAAGCTAACCTACAAAAAATAACTAAAGACAAAAAAAAGTATAAAAGATAAAAAAAAGTATGTATCTGGTGTTGGGACTAAAAGCTAAATTAAGGACTAATATAAGTTCTACAAAAAGAGGAAAGGTAGTTTAATAGGGACATTCATCCCGCCTCGCCTCTATTCGGACCATTGGCTAATTGCTGAGTCCTAGAATAGGCAACCTTTTGCTAAGGGCTAGATGCCACATCTAAAAGATAGGCACTATTCCTGGTTCTAAGCTGACATAAGCTAGAACCTTAAAACTACCCTGCCAGATAACTACACTAAAAAAAGAAAATTATTTCAAACACTGGTAGCGACTATAAAAGGGAGGAGCGTCATATATCGCCCTCATTCTGTCCCTGGCCATCCAAGGAGCAACATGCCCCAGCCTGATGAAGACACATAAACGTCGAAACGTTGCAACTAAGGGAGCATGCTTGCCAACCCTAATTTTTGGAAACACCATAGCCTTATTTTTGGCATGGTTCTATGGCTATTTTGCCTAACCTTAACCCAATTTGGGGAACTTTCTACTCCTACGGCTATTGCCTAAACTTAACCCATTTCGGGGAATTTTTTCATAGTCATAGCTACATAGTAGCATGACATTGGCTATTACGTCTATTTGGACTAGGCCTATACCATACCATTACCCTAACCCTAACCTCACGGCTACTTGCCTAATTTTTTAAGCCTATTTAGGCTAACCCTAATCTTACGGCTACTTGCCTAATTTCTAAAGCCTATTTAGGCTGGTGTGGGGAAGCCCCGATGAAGAGGGGGAAGGACCGTGCCTAACGTGAGTCCTGGACTTCGGTCCAGGACCGCGGATACTTACCTTTACCTAACCAGCCTGTGCCTCCCTCTTGGATTCGGGTGTCTTCTCCACACCTGGGGGGGAAAAAGAAGGTTACATGGGACCACACAAAAATCAAGAAATACCATATACTTACCTGCCAGTTTAAAAACCTAAGCCAAGCTAATTAAAGCTAAACTAAGGGCTAAAAAGGCCATATAACATCCTAAGCTAACATAAGCTAACCTACAAAAAATAACTAAAGACAAAAAAAAGTATAAAAGATAAAAAAAAGTATGTATCTGGTGTTGGGACTAAAAGCTAAATTAAGGACTAATATAAGTTCTACAAAAAGAGGAAAGGTAGTTTAATAGGGACATTCATCCCGCCTCGCCTCTATTCGGACCATTGGCTAATTGCTGAGTCCTAGAATAGGCAACCTTTTGCTAAGGGCTAGATGCCACATCTAAAAGATAGGCACTATTCCTGGTTCTAAGCTGACATAAGCTAGAACCTTAAAACTACCCTGCCAGATAACTACACTAAAAAAAGAAAATTATTTCAAACACTGGTAGCGACTATAAAAGGGAGGAGCGTCATATATCGCCCTCATTCTGTCCCTGGCCATCCAAGGAGCAACATGCCCCAGCCTGATGAAGACACATAAACGTCGAAACGTTGCAACTAAGGGAGCATGCTTGCCAACCCTAATTTTTGGAAACACCATAGCCTTATTTTTGGCATGGTTCTATGGCTATTTTGCCTAACCTTAACCCAATTTGGGGAACTTTCTACTCCTACGGCTATTGCCTAAACTTAACCCATTTCGGGGAATTTTTTCATAGTCATAGCTACATAGTAGCATGACATTGGCTATTACGTCTATTTGGACTAGGCCTATACCATACCATTACCCTAACCCTAACCTCACGGCTACTTGCCTAATTTTTTAAGCCTATTTAGGCTAACCCTAATCTTACGGCTACTTGCCTAATTTCTAAAGCCTATTTAGGCTGGTGTGGGGAAGCCCCGATGAAGAGGGGGAAGGACCGTGCCTAACGTGAGTCCTGGACTTCGGTCCAGGACCGCGGATACTTACCTTTACCTAACCAGCCTGTGCCTCCCTCTTGGATTCGGGTGTCTTCTCCACACCTGGGGGGGAAAAAGAAGGTTACATGGGACCACACAAAAATCAAGAAATACCATATACTTACCTGCCAGTTTAAAAACCTAAGCCAAGCTAATTAAAGCTAAACTAAGGGCTAAAAAGGCCATATAACATCCTAAGCTAACATAAGCTAACCTACAAAAAATAACTAAAGACAAAAAAAAGTATAAAAGATAAAAAAAAGTATGTATCTGGTGTTGGGACTAAAAGCTAAATTAAGGACTAATATAAGTTCTACAAAAAGAGGAAAGGTAGTTTAATAGGGACATTCATCCCGCCTCGCCTCTATTCGGACCATTGGCTAATTGCTGAGTCCTAGAATAGGCAACCTTTTGCTAAGGGCTAGATGCCACATCTAAAAGATAGGCACTATTCCTGGTTCTAAGCTGACATAAGCTAGAACCTTAAAACTACCCTGCCAGATAACTACACTAAAAAAAGAAAATTATTTCAAACACTGGTAGCGACTATAAAAGGGAGGAGCGTCATATATCGCCCTCATTCTGTCCCTGGCCATCCAAGGAGCAACATGCCCCAGCCTGATGAAGACACATAAACGTCGAAACGTTGCAACTAAGGGAGCATGCTTGCCAACCCTAATTTTTGGAAACACCATAGCCTTATTTTTGGCATGGTTCTATGGCTATTTTGCCTAACCTTAACCCAATTTGGGGAACTTTCTACTCCTACGGCTATTGCCTAAACTTAACCCATTTCGGGGAATTTTTTCATAGTCATAGCTACATAGTAGCATGACATTGGCTATTACGTCTATTTGGACTAGGCCTATACCATACCATTACCCTAACCCTAACCTCACGGCTACTTGCCTAATTTTTTAAGCCTATTTAGGCTAACCCTAATCTTACGGCTACTTGCCTAATTTCTAAAGCCTATTTAGGCTGGTGTGGGGAAGCCCCGATGAAGAGGGGGAAGGACCGTGCCTAACGTGAGTCCTGGACTTCGGTCCAGGACCGCGGATACTTACCTTTACCTAACCAGCCTGTGCCTCCCTCTTGGATTCGGGTGTCTTCTCCACACCTGGGGGGGAAAAAGAAGGTTACATGGGACCACACAAAAATCAAGAAATACCATATACTTACCTGCCAGTTTAAAAACCTAAGCCAAGCTAATTAAAGCTAAACTAAGGGCTAAAAAGGCCATATAACATCCTAAGCTAACATAAGCTAACCTACAAAAAATAACTAAAGACAAAAAAAAGTATAAAAGATAAAAAAAAGTATGTATCTGGTGTTGGGACTAAAAGCTAAATTAAGGACTAATATAAGTTCTACAAAAAGAGGAAAGGTAGTTTAATAGGGACATTCATCCCGCCTCGCCTCTATTCGGACCATTGGCTAATTGCTGAGTCCTAGAATAGGCAACCTTTTGCTAAGGGCTAGATGCCACATCTAAAAGATAGGCACTATTCCTGGTTCTAAGCTGACATAAGCTAGAACCTTAAAACTACCCTGCCAGATAACTACACTAAAAAAAGAAAATTATTTCAAACACTGGTAGCGACTATAAAAGGGAGGAGCGTCATATATCGCCCTCATTCTGTCCCTGGCCATCCAAGGAGCAACATGCCCCAGCCTGATGAAGACACATAAACGTCGAAACGTTGCAACTAAGGGAGCATGCTTGCCAACCCTAATTTTTGGAAACACCATAGCCTTATTTTTGGCATGGTTCTATGGCTATTTTGCCTAACCTTAACCCAATTTGGGGAACTTTCTACTCCTACGGCTATTGCCTAAACTTAACCCATTTCGGGGAATTTTTTCATAGTCATAGCTACATAGTAGCATGACATTGGCTATTACGTCTATTTGGACTAGGCCTATACCATACCATTACCCTAACCCTAACCTCACGGCTACTTGCCTAATTTTTTAAGCCTATTTAGGCTAACCCTAATCTTACGGCTACTTGCCTAATTTCTAAAGCCTATTTAGGCTGGTGTGGGGAAGCCCCGATGAAGAGGGGGAAGGACCGTGCCTAACGTGAGTCCTGGACTTCGGTCCAGGACCGCGGATACTTACCTTTACCTAACCAGCCTGTGCCTCCCTCTTGGATTCGGGTGTCTTCTCCACACCTGGGGGGGAAAAAGAAGGTTACATGGGACCACACAAAAATCAAGAAATACCATATACTTACCTGCCAGTTTAAAAACCTAAGCCAAGCTAATTAAAGCTAAACTAAGGGCTAAAAAGGCCATATAACATCCTAAGCTAACATAAGCTAACCTACAAAAAATAACTAAAGACAAAAAAAAGTATAAAAGATAAAAAAAAGTATGTATCTGGTGTTGGGACTAAAAGCTAAATTAAGGACTAATATAAGTTCTACAAAAAGAGGAAAGGTAGTTTAATAGGGACATTCATCCCGCCTCGCCTCTATTCGGACCATTGGCTAATTGCTGAGTCCTAGAATAGGCAACCTTTTGCTAAGGGCTAGATGCCACATCTAAAAGATAGGCACTATTCCTGGTTCTAAGCTGACATAAGCTAGAACCTTAAAACTACCCTGCCAGATAACTACACTAAAAAAAGAAAATTATTTCAAACACTGGTAGCGACTATAAAAGGGAGGAGCGTCATATATCGCCCTCATTCTGTCCCTGGCCATCCAAGGAGCAACATGCCCCAGCCTGATGAAGACACATAAACGTCGAAACGTTGCAACTAAGGGAGCATGCTTGCCAACCCTAATTTTTGGAAACACCATAGCCTTATTTTTGGCATGGTTCTATGGCTATTTTGCCTAACCTTAACCCAATTTGGGGAACTTTCTACTCCTACGGCTATTGCCTAAACTTAACCCATTTCGGGGAATTTTTTCATAGTCATAGCTACATAGTAGCATGACATTGGCTATTACGTCTATTTGGACTAGGCCTATACCATACCATTACCCTAACCCTAACCTCACGGCTACTTGCCTAATTTTTTAAGCCTATTTAGGCTAACCCTAATCTTACGGCTACTTGCCTAATTTCTAAAGCCTATTTAGGCTGGTGTGGGGAAGCCCCGATGAAGAGGGGGAAGGACCGTGCCTAACGTGAGTCCTGGACTTCGGTCCAGGACCGCGGATACTTACCTTTACCTAACCAGCCTGTGCCTCCCTCTTGGATTCGGGTGTCTTCTCCACACCTGGGGGGGAAAAAGAAGGTTACATGGGACCACACAAAAATCAAGAAATACCATATACTTACCTGCCAGTTTAAAAACCTAAGCCAAGCTAATTAAAGCTAAACTAAGGGCTAAAAAGGCCATATAACATCCTAAGCTAACATAAGCTAACCTACAAAAAATAACTAAAGACAAAAAAAAGTATAAAAGATAAAAAAAAGTATGTATCTGGTGTTGGGACTAAAAGCTAAATTAAGGACTAATATAAGTTCTACAAAAAGAGGAAAGGTAGTTTAATAGGGACATTCATCCCGCCTCGCCTCTATTCGGACCATTGGCTAATTGCTGAGTCCTAGAATAGGCAACCTTTTGCTAAGGGCTAGATGCCACATCTAAAAGATAGGCACTATTCCTGGTTCTAAGCTGACATAAGCTAGAACCTTAAAACTACCCTGCCAGATAACTACACTAAAAAAAGAAAATTATTTCAAACACTGGTAGCGACTATAAAAGGGAGGAGCGTCATATATCGCCCTCATTCTGTCCCTGGCCATCCAAGGAGCAACATGCCCCAGCCTGATGAAGACACATAAACGTCGAAACGTTGCAACTAAGGGAGCATGCTTGCCAACCCTAATTTTTGGAAACACCATAGCCTTATTTTTGGCATGGTTCTATGGCTATTTTGCCTAACCTTAACCCAATTTGGGGAACTTTCTACTCCTACGGCTATTGCCTAAACTTAACCCATTTCGGGGAATTTTTTCATAGTCATAGCTACATAGTAGCATGACATTGGCTATTACGTCTATTTGGACTAGGCCTATACCATACCATTACCCTAACCCTAACCTCACGGCTACTTGCCTAATTTTTTAAGCCTATTTAGGCTAACCCTAATCTTACGGCTACTTGCCTAATTTCTAAAGCCTATTTAGGCTGGTGTGGGGAAGCCCCGATGAAGAGGGGGAAGGACCGTGCCTAACGTGAGTCCTGGACTTCGGTCCAGGACCGCGGATACTTACCTTTACCTAACCAGCCTGTGCCTCCCTCTTGGATTCGGGTGTCTTCTCCACACCTGGGGGGGAAAAAGAAGGTTACATGGGACCACACAAAAATCAAGAAATACCATATACTTACCTGCCAGTTTAAAAACCTAAGCCAAGCTAATTAAAGCTAAACTAAGGGCTAAAAAGGCCATATAACATCCTAAGCTAACATAAGCTAACCTACAAAAAATAACTAAAGACAAAAAAAAGTATAAAAGATAAAAAAAAGTATGTATCTGGTGTTGGGACTAAAAGCTAAATTAAGGACTAATATAAGTTCTACAAAAAGAGGAAAGGTAGTTTAATAGGGACATTCATCCCGCCTCGCCTCTATTCGGACCATTGGCTAATTGCTGAGTCCTAGAATAGGCAACCTTTTGCTAAGGGCTAGATGCCACATCTAAAAGATAGGCACTATTCCTGGTTCTAAGCTGACATAAGCTAGAACCTTAAAACTACCCTGCCAGATAACTACACTAAAAAAAGAAAATTATTTCAAACACTGGTAGCGACTATAAAAGGGAGGAGCGTCATATATCGCCCTCATTCTGTCCCTGGCCATCCAAGGAGCAACATGCCCCAGCCTGATGAAGACACATAAACGTCGAAACGTTGCAACTAAGGGAGCATGCTTGCCAACCCTAATTTTTGGAAACACCATAGCCTTATTTTTGGCATGGTTCTATGGCTATTTTGCCTAACCTTAACCCAATTTGGGGAACTTTCTACTCCTACGGCTATTGCCTAAACTTAACCCATTTCGGGGAATTTTTTCATAGTCATAGCTACATAGTAGCATGACATTGGCTATTACGTCTATTTGGACTAGGCCTATACCATACCATTACCCTAACCCTAACCTCACGGCTACTTGCCTAATTTTTTAAGCCTATTTAGGCTAACCCTAATCTTACGGCTACTTGCCTAATTTCTAAAGCCTATTTAGGCTGGTGTGGGGAAGCCCCGATGAAGAGGGGGAAGGACCGTGCCTAACGTGAGTCCTGGACTTCGGTCCAGGACCGCGGATACTTACCTTTACCTAACCAGCCTGTGCCTCCCTCTTGGATTCGGGTGTCTTCTCCACACCTGGGGGGGAAAAAGAAGGTTACATGGGACCACACAAAAATCAAGAAATACCATATACTTACCTGCCAGTTTAAAAACCTAAGCCAAGCTAATTAAAGCTAAACTAAGGGCTAAAAAGGCCATATAACATCCTAAGCTAACATAAGCTAACCTACAAAAAATAACTAAAGACAAAAAAAAGTATAAAAGATAAAAAAAAGTATGTATCTGGTGTTGGGACTAAAAGCTAAATTAAGGACTAATATAAGTTCTACAAAAAGAGGAAAGGTAGTTTAATAGGGACATTCATCCCGCCTCGCCTCTATTCGGACCATTGGCTAATTGCTGAGTCCTAGAATAGGCAACCTTTTGCTAAGGGCTAGATGCCACATCTAAAAGATAGGCACTATTCCTGGTTCTAAGCTGACATAAGCTAGAACCTTAAAACTACCCTGCCAGATAACTACACTAAAAAAAGAAAATTATTTCAAACACTGGTAGCGACTATAAAAGGGAGGAGCGTCATATATCGCCCTCATTCTGTCCCTGGCCATCCAAGGAGCAACATGCCCCAGCCTGATGAAGACACATAAACGTCGAAACGTTGCAACTAAGGGAGCATGCTTGCCAACCCTAATTTTTGGAAACACCATAGCCTTATTTTTGGCATGGTTCTATGGCTATTTTGCCTAACCTTAACCCAATTTGGGGAACTTTCTACTCCTACGGCTATTGCCTAAACTTAACCCATTTCGGGGAATTTTTTCATAGTCATAGCTACATAGTAGCATGACATTGGCTATTACGTCTATTTGGACTAGGCCTATACCATACCATTACCCTAACCCTAACCTCACGGCTACTTGCCTAATTTTTTAAGCCTATTTAGGCTAACCCTAATCTTACGGCTACTTGCCTAATTTCTAAAGCCTATTTAGGCTGGTGTGGGGAAGCCCCGATGAAGAGGGGGAAGGACCGTGCCTAACGTGAGTCCTGGACTTCGGTCCAGGACCGCGGATACTTACCTTTACCTAACCAGCCTGTGCCTCCCTCTTGGATTCGGGTGTCTTCTCCACACCTGGGGGGGAAAAAGAAGGTTACATGGGACCACACAAAAATCAAGAAATACCATATACTTACCTGCCAGTTTAAAAACCTAAGCCAAGCTAATTAAAGCTAAACTAAGGGCTAAAAAGGCCATATAACATCCTAAGCTAACATAAGCTAACCTACAAAAAATAACTAAAGACAAAAAAAAGTATAAAAGATAAAAAAAAGTATGTATCTGGTGTTGGGACTAAAAGCTAAATTAAGGACTAATATAAGTTCTACAAAAAGAGGAAAGGTAGTTTAATAGGGACATTCATCCCGCCTCGCCTCTATTCGGACCATTGGCTAATTGCTGAGTCCTAGAATAGGCAACCTTTTGCTAAGGGCTAGATGCCACATCTAAAAGATAGGCACTATTCCTGGTTCTAAGCTGACATAAGCTAGAACCTTAAAACTACCCTGCCAGATAACTACACTAAAAAAAGAAAATTATTTCAAACACTGGTAGCGACTATAAAAGGGAGGAGCGTCATATATCGCCCTCATTCTGTCCCTGGCCATCCAAGGAGCAACATGCCCCAGCCTGATGAAGACACATAAACGTCGAAACGTTGCAACTAAGGGAGCATGCTTGCCAACCCTAATTTTTGGAAACACCATAGCCTTATTTTTGGCATGGTTCTATGGCTATTTTGCCTAACCTTAACCCAATTTGGGGAACTTTCTACTCCTACGGCTATTGCCTAAACTTAACCCATTTCGGGGAATTTTTTCATAGTCATAGCTACATAGTAGCATGACATTGGCTATTACGTCTATTTGGACTAGGCCTATACCATACCATTACCCTAACCCTAACCTCACGGCTACTTGCCTAATTTTTTAAGCCTATTTAGGCTAACCCTAATCTTACGGCTACTTGCCTAATTTCTAAAGCCTATTTAGGCTGGTGTGGGGAAGCCCCGATGAAGAGGGGGAAGGACCGTGCCTAACGTGAGTCCTGGACTTCGGTCCAGGACCGCGGATACTTACCTTTACCTAACCAGCCTGTGCCTCCCTCTTGGATTCGGGTGTCTTCTCCACACCTGGGGGGGAAAAAGAAGGTTACATGGGACCACACAAAAATCAAGAAATACCATATACTTACCTGCCAGTTTAAAAACCTAAGCCAAGCTAATTAAAGCTAAACTAAGGGCTAAAAAGGCCATATAACATCCTAAGCTAACATAAGCTAACCTACAAAAAATAACTAAAGACAAAAAAAAGTATAAAAGATAAAAAAAAGTATGTATCTGGTGTTGGGACTAAAAGCTAAATTAAGGACTAATATAAGTTCTACAAAAAGAGGAAAGGTAGTTTAATAGGGACATTCATCCCGCCTCGCCTCTATTCGGACCATTGGCTAATTGCTGAGTCCTAGAATAGGCAACCTTTTGCTAAGGGCTAGATGCCACATCTAAAAGATAGGCACTATTCCTGGTTCTAAGCTGACATAAGCTAGAACCTTAAAACTACCCTGCCAGATAACTACACTAAAAAAAGAAAATTATTTCAAACACTGGTAGCGACTATAAAAGGGAGGAGCGTCATATATCGCCCTCATTCTGTCCCTGGCCATCCAAGGAGCAACATGCCCCAGCCTGATGAAGACACATAAACGTCGAAACGTTGCAACTAAGGGAGCATGCTTGCCAACCCTAATTTTTGGAAACACCATAGCCTTATTTTTGGCATGGTTCTATGGCTATTTTGCCTAACCTTAACCCAATTTGGGGAACTTTCTACTCCTACGGCTATTGCCTAAACTTAACCCATTTCGGGGAATTTTTTCATAGTCATAGCTACATAGTAGCATGACATTGGCTATTACGTCTATTTGGACTAGGCCTATACCATACCATTACCCTAACCCTAACCTCACGGCTACTTGCCTAATTTTTTAAGCCTATTTAGGCTAACCCTAATCTTACGGCTACTTGCCTAATTTCTAAAGCCTATTTAGGCTGGTGTGGGGAAGCCCCGATGAAGAGGGGGAAGGACCGTGCCTAACGTGAGTCCTGGACTTCGGTCCAGGACCGCGGATACTTACCTTTACCTAACCCTAACCCTAACCCTACCCCCAACCAATTTCCTACCCCAAGCCCACCCCTAGCCCTAATCCTAACCATAACCCTTGACCCTGGGTCCCCCCCTCTGACCCGGAGAGCTGGGCAAAGGACAAACCCTTACCTAACACGCCAGTGCCTTCCCCCCCCCCAACATCACCGTCGCTCAGCAATCCGATTTCTAAAAAGAAACAAATTACAAAAACAATTTATACAAACATATGTCTACAAGAAATACTTACCCAAAATACAAACCACTTACCTGGACCTGCAAAAGTACTATTGTACACAAAAAGGACTCAATACATACCTGGTGAAATAATACCAAAATATATGTCAACAAAAAATTAAAAAAGAAATACAAACCACTTACCTGGACCTGCAAAAGTACTATTGTACACAAAAATGACTCAATACATACCTGGTGAAATAATACCAAAATATATGTCAACAAAAAATAAAAAAAGAAATACAAACCACTTACCTGGACCAACAAAAGTACTCTTGTACATAAATATGACTTACTGATGAAGCAAGATCAGGCAAATACATCAAACATCGAACATCGTGGAAACCTCTCAGAGGTTATAAAAGGAGGCGTAGACCGATTGAGTCTCAGTCTTGCTTGAGTCACCGGACGGTGAACATCGCCTGAAGCCTACCTCAGCCTAAAAAAAGCTAGCTAACAGTTCAAGCTCACTTGATAAAGATATAAAAAAATATCGAAACGTCGTGATAAAGCTTGAACAATGACCAACAACAATGAATGGACAGAGGTTCACTATAAAAAAGGACGTAGGGTTCCTAAAAAACAAAATCTACCTGATTATGACAAAAACCAAAATCTACCTGATTATGACAAAAAACATTATGGATTTAGACATTACAGCGATGTGGCTTCCCGAAACGTGAATGCGGACCGCTGCAACAAAAACCGATTTGGGCGAAATAACCGATGTGGACATGAAAACGATGGGGCTTCCCAAAAGTGGAATGCGGACCGTTTCAGCAATAACCGATATGACCAAAAACCAAAAAAAGCATCACCTAAAGACAACAAGGAAAACAATTACATGCCTAAAGAGAATAAGAAAAACAAATACATACCTACCAGTCCAGAGCTAAGGAAAACAGTCAAACTGATGCAAAAACTGATAACGATGATACATCACCTGAAAAATGTAGAAACAAAAAATAAAAACCCACCTGTATCCTTCCAGCGATTGGAAAAATTCCTCATGGAAATCATAAAACCAGCCTCCCCCAGTGCAAAAGTGCAAGAATTGCTTACTGGCAATGCAAAAAATTGGATGTACACAACACAAGTCATTTTGGAAGAACATTATGAACTTGAAATTCAAGACACACTCAGAAAATTGGGGTCTTTGATGGGGAGAGATGGGCACATAGCCTTTAATATCGCAAAGGGGTGGGCAACCAAACATTTGGGACAAAAACTTAAAAGGGAGACTGTTGCTCGGGCTGAGGAACTCTTAGGCGAAGGACTAAGAGGCGAGTGGTCAATGGATGAGGACTTTCCTCTCCTTCCAACACCACAGGGCCCTCCTCTTACTCCAGTGCACCTGCAAGCACCAAAACAACCAAGGGTTAAAATCCAAATAGAACACAAAAAGAATACATGGAGTACACTGGCGGAGAATAACCAAACAGCTAGGGACTTACTGGAGTTCATCCTGGAACCTGGACTTCCATCGCTGACTACTCCACAATCCTCCAACTCACCTGCGGAAAAAGAAATAAAAAAATTAACACCAATCCCACCAACGCCAATCCCACCAGTGCAGACGGCGAATTCGCCAGCACTGACCACACAAGAACAAACAGTTACCCCCAAACCCGCCACACGTATGAGTACGAGAAGTAAATACTGTAAATTGACAGTTACCCCGGGGAAACCTCCCTACAGACGGGGAAAATTAATAGGAAGGCAAAGGTTACAGTAGACCTGCTGAGTGGACAATCGCGTTGGGTGTGGGTGATGGACAGTGCCCAACCTTGCCTGGCTCCTGGTGAGGAGGGGGATGACCCTGACCTGACCCTTGCCCTAACCCCAACCCCCACCCCCTACCCCCAACCAATTTCCTACCCCAAGCCCACCCCTAGCCCTAATCCTAACCATAACCCTTGACCCTGGGTCCCCCCCTCTGACCCGGAGAGCTGGGCAAAGGACAAACCCTTACCTAACCCTAACCACCTTAAACAGCGGTTATAGAGATAGGATTAAGAGGAATTCCAAATCCATAAAAGCTTTCCACACCAGAAATAACCGCGGATTCTATAACAATACTTAACAAACGCTGGCCCGTGCATTTCCCTCGTTCCCTCCATTAACCTCGCTTGGAGTAAATCCAGTCGTGAGTGAGGACCGTTGTATCATGTTCCACACCGGATCTGTGACCAGGTTGATTTGTATCTTTCCACACCTCTCCGGCCCTCCATCCCCTGTGGGGGTTCTGGAGGGTTGGGGAGGTGGCCGTATGAATGCCAATCCCGGCATCAAGGGAGGCCTGCCCAATCTGGTGGCCCTCCCACACGGCTTCTCAAAAAACCGCCCAACTCTCTGGTTCTGTACAATACGTTATTAATTTTAGTTCCTTCTCCTCCTCTGTGCCCCCGCAGAATCTCAAAATGTCTGGGGAGAACCAACAGTTCAAAAAGCTCGTCAGAGCGATGCACATATATCTCAAAATGCATCACCACCTGTCCAATGTCACCGTTTCGGATGGTACGATACCAGAACCACCCTCTCTCCGTCGTTTCATGGGTGTTTTACACACAACGATAAAACCGGCCAACCCCAACGAAATAACAGAGCTTATGCTGTATGGAAATGCCAGGAACTGGCTCCACAATAGCTTACAAATCATGGAGGACCATTATCTAGAGAATTTGAAGAAAGCAGAAAAAGAGATTGCGGACTTGCCGTTAGATGACTGGAATGAAGCTTGGAAAGTGGCCATAAAATGGAATAGACGCAACTTGAAAAACATAAAAGAAACTACAATAGTTAACACCACGGAAAAGATTACAAAGTACATAGAGTCCCTGTTGTCCCACAACCCAAACCCAACAGCAAACGTAATGGCTGACCCAACGTCCGACCCCACAGAGTGTAACCCAAGCTGGGCCACAAACAACACTGCAACGGTCATGGTCCCAAGTTCCAATCCTAACCTGATCCCCAGAACCAAACCCAATTTGAGGATCCAAATCTTTCAGGCTCCAAGTCCCGAGGCTTTAACCACTCTACCCCCAACGATTGACAGGGATTTAGAACACGTGTTTTATGAGGACCTGAGTGAACCGCTAGGAGGGAGTTTTGAGGAGGCCGGTCCTGCCACGCTTTTGAGGGCTTCTCCTGCCACACAAACTAGGGCTGCTCCTGCCACGCTACCTAGGTCCGTTCCTCAAGATGCGCTCCCCAAAACCCAACTTTCCAAACGTAGAAGTGTATCCCCCATACAGAGGATGGAAAAAAGAACTAGAAGGGCCCAACCCCCAGATGATCCGAGGGAAAGGTCCCCAGACACTTCCACCCCTTT
Source organism: Alosa pseudoharengus (assembly GCF_046254945.1). Classification (NCBI taxonomy): domain Eukaryota; kingdom Metazoa; phylum Chordata; class Actinopteri; order Clupeiformes; family Clupeidae; genus Alosa; species Alosa pseudoharengus. Next base: position 2,006,270 of record NW_027468701.1, on the reverse strand, counting down.
ATACGAGAGACATGAACATTACGGACTGAAATATCAGAATTTCACACTGGACCCTAGAAGACCCATCCTCATCTTGGGAGGTTCAAACCTTGATAGGATTCCGAAGATTGAGAACAATGAAGTCCAGGTGGACTGCTACCCAGGGGCACTGATGGCCCATGCTACCCACATCCTGAAACACAAGACGGCGATATCTCCACAAACCCAAAAGGTCATTCTATCCTTTGGCTTGAACAACAGAGATCAGAGCAACTCGTCGCTGCTTAACAGCCAACTTTCTCGTCTCATCGAAGCGGCTCAAATAGCTTTCCCAAACGCCCTTATTAGAATACCGGAAATAAATTACAGTCAAAGTCTTAAACCCGAATTCAGGAGCAACTTGGATAACTTAAATGCTTTAATTAGGAGAACAGGCCTCAGCCTCCCCCCACTACCCAGTGAAGTCTTTGGTACGACCTGGGATAAAATCCACTGGTCCCTAGCGACTGGTAGAGCCATGGTTCAGCATTGGCTTTCCCTTTTGCATTAAAAGCAAACTTGCTAAAAGAGGTAAAAACCAACTAGTGACTTCCTTACAACCTTAAAAAACAAAAGGATAGAATAATAGAGGTCATTTTCATAGTTAACTTTGGACTTTAATTTCTAAAAATTCATATACAATGGGTCTATGATGAAAGGGAAATATGCAAGGCAATGTTGCCTTTTCGGACAACCCTTCCTGAAAAACCCAAAAGAATCCGTACATTGCACCCTAAATGAGAACATACCTTAATCATCATCAACAGGTTATATACAATACTCATCGCACGGCGAATAAACAAAAACTCACTGGGACGCCACCCTTTCACCTCTTCGTTCTTCCCAAAACCGCGATGGACCAAAACCTTAAACCCTCTAAGACTAAGTGTTGGAGAGCACCGTTGTACCTGGTTTCACACTTAACGTCATGCCAAAACCAACTCCAGACTCACTCGAAACACATGGAGAAAAATGACTAGCTTCCACAAATTAGCTTTGTCATTTCCGTGGGCTTGGAATTTGCAATAAACGCCACGCTACGCACATCAGAATCGAATGCCGCTCTGAAAAGTTATTTAATTAGTCTCAAATCAGAAATGAAATTATCACAGGTAGGTAGGACGGGAAATAAAAACCCCTATATACCAAACCACAGAAAACCAGAGGGTTGATCGTCCAATAAACGCCACGCCGCGCACATTAGAATCCAATTTCTTTTCTAATACAATGTGAAAAAATACTTTGTTTCTACAGGGCTCTTGGTTCATGTTATGTATCCCATTAATCAATATTATCAGTGTTGCAACTGTACACCTTTGCAGATGTTTTTTTTTTACTTCCTTTGGGAGAAGGTGGAGGAATCTGGTGAAGGCCCACGGGAGTTTGATTTGGAGCGCCTACGCCATGGGACAAACAAATCTCATCTGATAAAACCAATACGCTGACTCCTTGAGCCTCTTATTTGACACGTCGGATTCACAGGATTCACTCATACGCATTACATAAGCAAAAACAAACAATGAAAAGACCCACTGGTTGATTTGGAACGCCTAAGCCATGGTGCAAACAAATCTCATCTGGTAAAACCAATATGCTGACTGTTTGAGCATTTTATTCAACGCATCTGATTTACAGGATTCACCCGATACGCATTACATAAGCAAAAACAAACAATGACAACAAATGGAAACATAGAAGGACAATATATTCTAAAAAACATCTAATAGACAAAGAGTATAGTAAAAAATAAACATCATGACTAAAATTAAAGAACAGTTACAGGACTAAAGACTAAAGCCCATTATGTATTTATAGTTTAATTTAAAGCATTGATCCAAGAATACAAACAAATCCCATTTTATCCTTAACCTCCTTCTAGGATAAGGTGGAGGAATTGAACAAAAGCCTACTGGGATTTAATTTACAACACCTACGCTAAAACACAAATAAATCCCATCTGATTTTTAAACCTTCCTCTCTGAGTCAGGTGAAAATGGCAATCTGTTTACTTTTTCATTGTCCACTAGAGGGCACCAGCATAATAACATTGCAGTTTATTCTCTATCAATGGAATTTAACAGGTGAAAGCACAAATACGCTTATATCTTTGGAACCGTAATAGATAAAAACTCGGGGTCTTTTACATTGAAAAGAGCTGATTTTCCTCATGTAAACCGACTGATTTTGCAACCTTAATAATCCCGAATCAGCAAACCAAAGACGAAATTGTAAACCGGAAGTTTAACAAACCTCAGAACCAGGAAGTGAGTGAGGGACCAACCTAACCACGTTTGAGCCTCCGTATCTCAGGAACCACAAAAGCTACAAACTTCTAGTTTTCTGCATTAAAAAGAGCATCTTCTCTACTTGTAAACACACTAAGAGAACAATCGTTACAATCTCACAACGACGGATCGAAGACGAAGTTCAAAATGTAGGTAATATGAAAAAGTGGTAAACACTAAGCACAAAAAACCCCCCATATCTCGAGAACCAAAAGGGTTAGAAACTTCTAGTTTTTTGCATTGTAAAGAGCACAGTCTCTACTATTAAACTGACTAGGTCAGCAACCCCAACAACCGTTTTTCTGAAATCGCGATTTTCCAATCTTAAGATGCAGTTTAAATTAAGGACATAAAAAAGCTTATATCTCTGGAACGGTAACAGTTAAAAACTTCCGGTTTTTTACGTTATAAAGAGCACAATCTCTACTATTAAACTAATTAGGATATCAACCCCAGTAGCCACGTTTTGAGATCGCTATTATTCCACCCTTAAAGTGATAATTACATTAAACAATGACCTCCCTACTCCTGAATCGTTAGCCTCCTTTGCACCTCATCGGCACTAATCTGGACAACATTTACCAGCACCATTTATCCCAATTCCAGGTCAACAACTCTTACTCCCAGCTAACGCAACCGGCGATTACCCTACCCTATTCAAACTACTCTCAACTTATGGAACAATAAAAACAGAGAAGCTGGACCATATGCTTTATCTATCAAACATTCTGTATCCTTTAATAGGAGCCTCAAAACATTCAAAATGTTCTGCTTAGCCCCTCATTGGGGATGGTGCACAATACCATTCACGGGCCCCCCATAAAAGACAAACAGCACTATCATGATTTAAAACCAACTCCACAGGTTCTACTATGGTTCTACTCAACCTTTACTGCGAATTTTCACTCCATTTTTGTCGTAATAGGTTAACCCAATTGGACAGGGGACACACGCTAAGGACTGATCATCCTATAGCGAGGCCGCCTCAGATGAGGGTGTATAGTGACTAAAGGCCTGAAACATCCGATGATTCTTAGGAGCACTACTGAAGATGTGTCCTACAAAACATTTCACAGTCTGGTGGGGCCTCCCACTTAGTTTCTGTGAAAATAGGACTTTTCAAAGAAATACAGTCGGACTCTTTCATCTTTATTTATACAAGGTTTATACAAAATCAAAAAACAATTCCGTATGAAAAATCTTTGAAGTTGAGAACTTCTTAAATGACATATCAAAATCAACTCCAGACTCACTCCGAGCACATAGTGTCTATATTCCTGAACCTAATCCAATTCCTCATCTTAACCGGTCACTGATTCCAATTCCTAACCTTAACCTGTTACTGATTCAACAAAAAGTCCAACGTTTCACTTACTTTCTAACTTTAGGTATCCCTAAAGCTATTCTTAACTATAAACTATAAACTTAATCGAAAAACCCCCTTAAACTCAATATTATAATTAAATTTAACCTCTATCTGTACCAATCCACTCCAAAATGGCTTATTTAAATAGACGTCAAGCCAAACCCAATTACAGACTCACTCGAAACACATAGGGATTGTATCCCTGAATCTAACCCAACTACTAACCTTAACCTGTCATTACAACATTATGCCTAAGCTTAACCAAAAACACATATGTTTTGTATCCCTGAATCTTACCCAACTACTAACCTTAACCTGTCACTGCAACATTATGCCTAATCTTAACCAAAAAAACATATGTATTGTATCCCTGAATCTAACCCAACTACTAACCTTAACCTGTCATTGCAACATTATGCCTAAATCTTAACCAAAAACACATATGTATTGTATCCCTGAATCTAACCCAACTACTAACCTTAACCTGTCACTGGAACATTATGCCTAATCTTAACAAAAACACATAAGTATTGTATCCCTGAATCTTACCCAACTACTAACCTTAACCTGTCACTACAACATTATGCCTAAATCTTAACCAATAACACATATGTATTGTATCCCTGAATCTTACCCAATTACTAACCTTAACCTGTCACTGCAACATTATACCTAATCTTAACCAAAAACACATATGTATTGTATCCCTGAATCTACCCAACTACTAACCTTAACCTGTCACTGTAACATTATGCCTAATCTTAACCCTTAACTTAACCAACCCACAGCAATAGGGTTTCTCACCTTGACCCTATACCTAAAATTTCAATCCTAAAATTAACCCATTAGGGCCTGACTCTTAAAACTCAACACTATATGGTTTCTTCTTGTAATCCTACATCTAAATTTAACTCTAAATTTAACCTGAAAACGGTCTGACCTCCTAAAACTCAACACTATGACCAATTATTCTAGAAACTCACCATTTTGATCCGTTAAGTCGCCACCTTAAAAATTGATATGTAGATAGGATTAAGAGGAATTCTAAGCCCATAAAAGCTTTCCACACCAGAAATAACCACAAGTCTTGTGACAATGCTTAACAAGCGCCGGCCCGTGCATTTCCCTCGACTCCTCCTTCAACCTCGCTTGGAGTAAATCTAAGTTTGGGGAGGATCGTTGTACATTGTCTAACACCTAACCCTAACCCTAACCCTAACCCTAACCCTAACCCATTCCCAGTCTTTCCTTCCTGTATTCTTTCCTAGCCCTACTCCTAAACTCCTATGCCTAATTGTTAACCCCTTTCCCCTACTATCCTATACCTATACCTTAACCCAACCCCTTACCATAACCACTAATAATTCATCAACAAGTTTTAAAATGTCAGATTTCAACCGTCTACTTTTTTCCTTCTTACCCTAAACCTGTCTTCCTTTCCTATATTCTAACCCTAACCCCTACCCACATCCCTTTCCCCTGATATATTCCAAACCCACATCCTGTCCTTTCCATAAACTTACCTTAACCCTCCCATCATTTCAAATTATTGGTTACAGTAAAGGAGAACTTCCTTATAAAGAATAGGATACTTTTATTAACTGATGTCTGTGCCAATGCATTCGGGTGGATTGATTCCACCCCTCCCCCTAAACCAAACCTAACCAGCTAGTGCCAGAGGAATTGAAGATCCTATATCTGTCCTAACTTTAAACAGGAAACTCTTTCTAAATAGTCTATTGGATTTCCCTTTCCCCCTCCCACTTCTCTCATAATATATATATTTTTTTTTTAACATTTTCTACCCCATTTCTGTTGTATTGTGCTTGTTTTAACATTCTTCCCTAGAATACTGGGTGATGACATCATCATAGGTGACAGCCCATGTGACTCAACCTGAACCAATGATACATCAAGGACCTATCTACTCATGGTCTATAAGGTTCTCACTCACTCACTGTCTCACCACCCCCTGAGGAAGTTGAAGCAACGAAAACGTTTGGGGACCTCTTTTTCTTTGTTTTTGAGTAACTTTTTAGTTTTATGTTTCAGTTTCACCTTACACTGAAAGGAAAGATCAGTTCCACTTGGATTTTACCTGTCACCAGGAACATCTTGGAATCCTTAACATCAAATGGATTACTACAAACTTTTCTAAAGCACATGACTGGAGAGACAAACCAACAAACTTTCAACTGGACTTCAAGGAAGGGTTTAAAGAGTATCTACATTCTACCACCTTCTAAGAAAATCTGTCCATATGGAGGAAGGTACTCACAGCATATTTGCTTTTAAAACATTGTAGACTTTTCCATACATTGCATTTAAAACCAAAAGAAGTACTGGTAAAACCTTAACGAGCTCCTGAGGATTCCAGCTGAAAGCTAGGTTACTAGCTTTCACAGGTGCTCATTTGGAAAAACCATGTGCAGGGTGCTTTTTGTATTCGGTTAGTTACTTTTATATTTTATCTAGTTACTGGACCTATGGACTAGGACTTTACATCTAATAGAATTCCAAGTCCAGTAAATAAGTGTTTTTACACTTAAGATTTTATTTACTTATAAATTCTTTTTTATCTTGTGACTTTTTAGCTTCGATATTTAACATCATTGGGCCAATTGAAGCTTAAAGTTTGAAGAGTGTTCACACTCTGGATTGTTTATTTTGATTTGGGGTAGTTTTCTTTCATTTCTTTATTAACACTTTTTGATTATTTCCTTTATTTCTTTTTTCCATTTTCCTTTGTTTGTTCTCTGCTTTTACTCTTTGATCTCTTAGATCTTATCTCCACTTCCATTATGTCACGCTTTAGACCTCCCCGCATAGGGCATAGATACACTCAGCCAGTTGTACGTACCAAGCAGGAAGAAGAGTTATTCCATCTCACTAAGCAATACTTTCAGCTTTTCCAAGCTACTCATCACTTGGAGATACTATCCACTTGCTTAGCTAACCACACTTTTCCCATAGGTATGACACGCAAAGTACATGCTTTGACTTCTTTTATTAAACCAGCAGCACCCAATCAGAACATCTTAGAGAAAGTCCAGGCCAACACTAAAGAGTGGATGCATTGTAATATTAAAGCATTACAAGAACATTATAGTGAGATCAAAGAGCAGATTTTCCAGAACCTTTCCCCCTTCTCTCAAGAGGCATATGATAAAGCATTGAGATGGGCCCGCAGTCGTTATAAAAAGAAACTTACACTCTCCTCAATAGATTTACTCACACTACAACTTTTAGAAACTAGACCATTACCAACTATAAACAAGGATACTATGTGGCATCTCGAAGTTCCTAATCCCCAGGACTGGCCAGTGTGTCCGCGTTCACCGCGACTCAAACCCAGGGTGAGACGTCGTAACATCACGCCACCTGTTAGTACACACATAACATCATCTGAAGGTATTAAATCTCCTTCACTTACCACCTTTACTCGGGAAACACCAGATCTTTCTCCAATCTTGACAGTTATAGCACCACCAGCTCTGCTGTCTGAATCCATCCGATCTAGTACAATAGAGAAACTTCATCAGGACATTGATAGTATCCCACCAGAAAACCCAGAGTGGCTTGAGTCTATCTTCTCAGACTCATTCGTTGAGGATAACAACTCTCACCTCCCTCAGGTACAGTCTTCCCCCCAGATATCTAGGACCCTGCTCCTACCCCCTCAGAACTCTTTGGAGAATGAACTCTCCAGTGTGGACCCTTTATTGAAGCGAGACACTTCGATGACGAAAAGTGCACCTAAGCAATCAGTTTTACTGACAAGCGCATTGGGCACAATTCTAAACACCTCTGAGAAGCTCTCACACGCTTCAATTGACGGTCCATCCCAGTCTTCTTCTCCTCCTCCATCTTCATGCACCACCTTGAGAATTGGTCAGATTAGTGAGTCTCATTCTAAGTCTATTGAGGTACCTAGTATATCCCACACACATACTAGTACTTCCACTCCGGTACCTGTTAATACACCGGTTACGACTGATTCGCCAAAGCGAACACCGGCCCAGCTTATGCCTCCGCCACCTACCATGTCCACCACAAAGAGAAGGTTATCGTTTTTAAACACATCTAATTCTAAGTTTTACCCTGATTTTGAGCCCTTGAGACACAGAAATACCACCAGGAAAACGGTGGACTGGAACATTAGAGTACGTAAACCTTGGGTACTTTTGGGGGACTCTAACTTGTCATATATTCCACCCTTTCAGGATCCCAGAGTACAGGTAGACAGCTTCCCTGGTGCCAACATGGACCATCTGTTTGAATTGTTGAGAAAGAGGAAACCAGATCACACCGTTACAAAGGTCATCTTGTCTGTGGGTCTCATTAATTGTCATAATGCGAATCAAGAACCGACACTTAAAAAATGCTTCACCAGACTTATGAAACAGGCAGAACTTACATTTCCTTGTGCATCCATTTACTTTCCCCTTCTTAACTTTCATGACAGGTTCAACAGAGCACAGTGTTTGGCTATTAATCAACTAAATGATTTGGCTTTACGTAAGGGAAATTATCTTACTGAGGTTAATCAAATGTTTTTTGAGACAGAGGAGGATGGCGTCCATTGGTCACCCTCCACAGCACATGCATTGTATGAACACTGGATGGAACAGTTAAACATGTAGGGGGGGTTCAGGGCCCCAACACTCCTGACCCCTTGCTCTCCAATGTCACTAACCTCTGCTCTGCGTTTGTCTTATCCACAGTACAGTTAGAACTCCTGGAGAAGGGCCTCACCTTCGTACCTACTCCAGAGAAGGTAGACACAGCACTTTTCAGACAGGACTTACACTCATATCATCGTCGCTTACGAATTTTAGAGTACTTTGATTTTGAGACAGAACATTCACATTTACCTTTTCTTGAACCCTCTAACTGGGAACCAGATTCGGAGTCTACGCCGGCGTTCTTGATGGACCTAATAGGGAGAGACATTCGAGCTTTGAGGGGTCTGGAACGGATTACGGAGACCACTCAAAATCTCACGATAGCACAGAGATCAGCGCTTAAAAATCTAGCTTCTAACAGATCGATTGTCATCAAACCAGCAGACAAGGGCAGTCAAATAGTGTTACAAGACAGATCCCATTACATCAGGGAAGCACTCAGACAACTGGATGATAGAGCTTACTACGTACCTTTAACCTCTTTAATTCAGACAGAGACGCAAATGCTGGTTAGACGAGTAGTGGATGAGTTAGAAAGAGAGGGTTACATCAATAAGAAACAGAAAATGTACCTGTACGGCCCAGATGATCCAAGACCTAGACAGTTCTATCTTTTGCCTAAGATACACAAGTCGCCAGACACGTGGACTATCCCCGGGGTTTTACCCAAGGGACGTCCTATTGTCAGCGATTGCGGTTCGGAATCACACCGTCTAGCAGAGTTTGTAGATTTTTACCTCAATCCAATATCTCAGAGACATTCCAGCTATGTGAAGGACACGTACGATTTCGTAGCGCAAGTGAGAGGTCGCCAGGTTCCACTCAACACCTTTCTATTCTCCATAGACGTGGACTCACTCTATACCAACATAGAAACAGAGCGAGGGTTAGCAGCAGTTAAGAAAATTTTTGCCCAATATCCGGATCCTCAGAGACCAGACAGACAGATTTTACAACTCTTAGAACTCACACTCACTCGTAATGACTGAGTTTAATGGTAACTACTACCTTCAAACATGTGGCTGTGCTATGGGTAGAAAATATTCACCGGCCTATGCCAATATCTATCTGGCCGTCTGGGAGGAAGAGATTTTAGCCAAGTGTGACCGAAAGCCCTTAGTCTATTTGAGATATTTGGATGACCTGTTTGGCCTGTGGACTTACTCAGAGTCCGAGTTTGTGGAGTTCATGTCTGTACTCAATAGCCATCATCCTAGGATCAAGCTTAAATATTCACTACAACAACACAGGGTCGAATTTTTGGATACACAACTCTTTTTTACTGCCTCCGATCTCTGTGCCGCCACCAAAACAATAGCCGCTAAGGTGTTCTTCAAAGAAACTGACAGACACGCCCTTCTCCATAAGGAGAGCTTTCATCCACGCCATACCTTCAAAGGCCTCATTAAGGCACAGTTAATTCGTTTTTATAGAATTTGTTCTTTTCTAGAAGATGTGAATTGGGCCACTCGAACATTATTCCGTGTGCTTAGGACACGAGGCTATTCCAACGCCTTCTTACGTAAAATCTATCGCGATGTAGCACGTTCTTTTAATAACCCGAACCCGTTAGCTACAGTAGCTAGCCCACTACGTCAGAGGTCGCTCTTACCGTTCGTCAGCACGTATTCCAAGGCTTCGTTACAGCTTCGCAAGCGGGTAGTAGCCCATTACAATCTGGCCGTAGCAGAGTGTTTTCACTTAGAAAATTTCCGCCTCATCTCAGCTCAGAGACGCAACAAAAATCTACAGGATATTCTTGTGCGAGCCAAACTACAGGGTGAGTTTGAGAGTAGTGAGAATACATCACGAGCCTTGAAACTACGCAAGCGCACGTATATCTATAGTAAACATTCACACAGGGGAGCTTTGATTACGCAGGAGCTGACACTCAAAACAAAGAACGTTGTTTATTGTCTCCAGTGTAAGTCTTGCGCCAAACTCTATATAGGCGAAACTAGGAACACACTTGAACTACGAGTCAAGCAACATCTTCGCTCACTAAAACAGGGCAGAGTTGACACTGTATTGTACGCACACTTTACACTGGGCCAATGTACAGACTTTTCCATCTCAGCTCTTCAAAGCGGAGTCCTTTGGACGGACAGACAAAGAAAATGGCATGAGAATCTTTGGATTAATAGACTAGGTACCTTCCATCCACTGGGTCTTAATAATTTGATTACGGTTACCACTGAATGATTCCAACAATATTATACGTGTCTGACGTTCCAGAGTGTGCTAGGAAATAGAGAGTTTACATGTGAGGGTGACCTTTTCACATCATCTACTATTCCCATTTCTTTTAAGTCAGAGTTTAGTTTTCGTCAGAGAGTGTAAAGGGGCACCTTATGTCAAAAATGATGGATGACCCAAAGGTCAAAAAGGTCAGGTTCATGTTTGGGTCAGTGGGCGTGTCTAGAAGTGGGCGTGTCTAGTATATTCTAGAAGATTCTGGAACATTCCAATAAGGTCACATGATGTGGGTGTGTCTTATGACATCACATGAGGAGGCGTTACTTTGCAGATGATGACATCACATGAGGAGGCGTTACTTTACAGATGATGACATCACATGAGGAGGCGTTACTTTGCGGATGATGAGATGTGATTTAACAATTTAATGGTTAATTAATTAATTGTATAGAATCAATAGAATTCTTTGTTCATGCTTGTGGAGATAGACGGTGAGAGTGTTTGCTGACATTTCACAAAAATCAGGCTCCCCAAAAGTCAGGCCTCCCTCTCACAGCTAGGGCTGGGGGCACACTTTCACACACGCGCGCGCACGCACCCGTACACAGACACAGAGTAAAATGGTAGAATGAGTGCTAAAATGCAAAAAAATACCTTGGTGTGTAAAAAACCACAAAGTACTGAGGAGATTCTGTAGGCAAAGGCCTGTGAGAGACAGAGTCCGTGAGAGAGACAGAGTCCTGAGGAGATTCTGAAGGCAAAAGGTCTGAGAGAGACAGAGTCCGTGAGAGAGACAGAGTCCGTGAGAGAGACAGAGTCCAGAGGAGATTCTGAAGACTGCGACCGTTCCCTCCGGGCGTATGACTGGAAATGAGTCGAAAACGAGAAGGTGGGAGGGCGTGGTTGTCCCAGATTTAGACTAGTATTTCTCGTACCAATGGGATCATTGGGTGTGGCCAGCCTGTTAACCAATGAGCTTCCTTGAACTAGCGGTCGTGTTCGGGCCATGTTCACCCATCCCCGGGTTACTTTCGGTCATCCAGCCACCCTCCTTGAGCCCCCCGGCCCACCCTCCCTCTGCACCCCCCATGCAGACTCATCTGTAAGACATTAAAATCAAAGAAAGTTTTTTACTACCTGTAGGGGTAGACCTAACTAACCCTAAAGTTCATGAGAGAGGTCATACTCACCCATTTCATGTGGTGTGAGGTTACTTTCGCCCACCCACCCTATGTGAACAACCCCGCACCCCACCAGGTGTGAGCATCCCCTGGGACTCATCTGTAAGACATTAAAATCAAAGAAAGTTTTTTACTACCCACAGGGGAAGACCTAACTAACCCTAAAGTTCATGAGAGAGGTCATACTCACCCATTTCATGTGGTGTGAGGTTACTTTCGCCCACCCACCCCATGTGAACAACCCCGCACCCACCAGGTGTGAGCATCCCCTAGGGACTCATAGGACAACATGAACATCCTGGACCACCAAGTTTTAGGGGGTTTGTAAAAAAAAAGAAATAGGAGGAGTTGCTTAGAGTTGTCGAGCCAATGGTGGAAGAAGTACAAGAAGAAGAAGAAGCGTTTGCCGGAACGTCTGGAGGAATGGTCACTCCTCAAAATGCTGTTTCTGAACCTGACGAGCGTTTGCTGGGAGCTCCTAGGAGAAAAAGACTCTTAGGATATCAAGAACCTCAACCCAATGAGTTAGGAGGAAAAGAGAGATGGTGTAATCTAAGTTTAGGGTACGACTTTTATTTTCATCTGGGCCAACTGGGTCTGTATACTGAGACCGAACTGACGGCGGGAGCTCCTCCCGACACCGTCATGACTTTGAGATCTTACGATTGGAAAATGTGTCAAGAGATCGTCAGTAACTGCATCAAAAGTAAAATGCCTGGGAATGAGAGTATTTCTGCAATGTGGTGCACGGTGCCTACCGATTTTGACAAACTGTACATACGTTTTTTTTTGCTGCCTGAAGAATGAACCCCCTTTGTCTTTCATTACACTCTCTCGTCAAGTGGGTGAGGATGTGGAAAAGGCTCACTTTATTTAAAAAACTGTGGAAACCCGTTGCTTTAGAAAAAGTAAGTAAATTAACTTAAAGTTTGTTGTACTGTATATTGTACAAAATATTCTGAGTTGTAAGTTCATACGAAAGTTGTTGTTACTCACACACTCACAAACACACACACACACACACACACACACACATCCATATGTATATGTACACACACACACACACACACACACACATTCAACAAAGTGTAGTCATTCAAACTAACTTGAGCTTCAAACTAACTTTCTTGCTTACTTAAAGATTATTAACTTCCACAATAACTGCTTTTTGCATTGACATAGAATGTAATGCTAAACTGTTTTCATTCAAATAATGACAAGATTTACCACAAACATTACATAGCCTTAAGGGGTTGCATGAGAAATGTATGTTAGATCGTGTAAAAGACCTTATAGGTCTTATAGGCATATAAAGGCCTGCATCTGCAACGTAATCTGCATAATCTAGGAGGTCAAACATCAGTCTATATGACGATTTTTCAGATTTTTCATAAAGCCAGATTGTATTTGAGTATACTGTAGACATATCAGCCCTCACCACTTTAACTAAAGCAAACATTTTATATTCAATAGTTAATATTGAGATTGGATGTCAGTTGTCAATAAAAGATTGTGTCTTTACATTCCTTGTGTCACTGATTCCTTGTGTCCTTGTCTTCTGCCTCACACATTCTTTATAAATACATAGCACCAAACCCTCATTATAGCCCCAAAATGAACACGGAATTCTTCTAAACATAAAATTTTACCTTTTTTTGAAGGGACTGATTGTTTTTGAATGGTCTGGCACTTGCCTAAAGCTAGCCTCTGGCGTGAATTTGGTGAGGTTTCACATGTACTCTTCAGTTTTTGAGATTGAGGTGTCTGACGCAGTGTGTTTCCGTGTGATAGTGAGGCCTTGTTGTTCCGGACAGTATTATTTATTATTATTTTATCCATTCCTACTTATGATAATAAACTGTATAAATAAACTCTCTCGTTCAATCCTCTAAGCAATATAATAAGGCTCATTTCCATAATGTTACACTTTCTTCATGGAATGGTGGGCATTTCATTCATTCATCATTGCTCTGTAAGCATTCTTGCGTGTGTTCATTTTTTTGTTACAATTTCCTTACACTCCAGAAGCAAATTGACAGATTCACATTGTTTTTTTACGTTTTCACGAGTGAAGTGAACTGAGTAATATTTACTTGACTTGCCTCACTTACTTAGTATAACTTCATCTAGATAAGTTCCTTTAATTGTCTTTTCCAGGCAAGCGGTTTCCAAATTTTTGCAAGTATAGTTGTATAGTTAACACATCAGATTGTATAGTGTACATTTCTGTGTGTACATGATTCAAGTGTTATCAGATCATTTGGTGTGTTTGTGATTTGACAACAAAATAGATTTTCATTTTAAAACAAGTGTTTCATTTTGTAAAAGATCCGAGGGATTCTGTTATTTGGCCGTGGCGGCTGTGTGTTAATTGTGTTTTTTGTTTTTTTAAAAAATTGAATTTGAAATGTCAAAATTCTGCTAAAGCAATGGAAGGAAAAACAACAGTTCTGCTCACACGTTCTCGAACCATTTGCTCCATGATCTTACGAAGCCCCCTTTAGTCAAATAAATCTCCTCAGGTTGTAATATTCTCTTTTGACAACTCAACTGTTTTGACAACAACTTTGTTTTCTGGCGATTTTAATCATTTTACATCTCTGAATGACAATATATCTTGTTTTATACTTTGAGAACCCCCACCCCCATTTTTGTTTACCTCCCTCGTTCAGGTCAGAAAACAGGATCGGAAATCAGTTTCCGTCCTTTAATAGAGCATTGTTCAATTTCCAATAACCTCATAGTGATGGAATATCTGACGCATCTGTTTATCCGGACAAATAGCAGACTGGGGAAACGTTAGACATGATCAATCCACGATTTGAGCGTTACGTTTTTTATTTGACATAGTGATGTCCAAACCTCCTGCACATAGCTGTACAGTACATACCGGTATCTGTCTATATGATTTTCTTATAATCATTTCTTATAATATATTATGTTAATACGCTGCATATATCTATAGTATTCTTACTACTATTATAAAGTTACTGCTACTTCATTGCACATATCTGTAGCCTACATGTTGTTCATACATTGTTCATATGTTATATACTGCTAATACGCTGCACATATTTACCTTCTGGGTTTACCTTCTGTAAACCAGCTATTCTTATCAATTTCTTGTCCTGTCTGTCTATGCACCACCCGTCTATACTTTGTATATCACATTGCACTTTCCTGCTTTTTTGCACTTCTGGTTAGACGCAAACTGCATTTCGCTAACTTTGTATTTGTAGTAATGCTAATAAAGTTGAATCTAATCTAAGTCCCAGCAATTCAAGTTGAATCTAATCTAAGACCTATACGTAAGTCAAGCACCATGTATTTGAGTCCTATTGCACTCTTTGTGTTGCACCCTGTGCATGTAAAATGATAAATTACTTGTATATTACTTCACAGAGCGCACAATATTTTATTTTCAAAAAAGCTGACACAGAGCGCACAAACTTTCTTTTCAAAATGGCGGACATAGCATTTTTCTCATTTTATAGCGACGCAAGGGGTGATTGATGACATTTTTGGGGGGTTTTGGGGGTGTGTCTTACATAGGCATGTTAGTTTTTCACAGTGTTTCATTGGTTGATAACAGTTCAGGGGGGAGTGTTGTAACATAAAGACATAAAAAGCATCGGGTAGGTGTGTACCAAGTAACTAACTTTCAAGACAGTCAAACCAATAACTTGTCAAGAGTTTCTGGACCTGTATTTACAAGGATGGCTGAGTCACATACACCAAGAGTATCCGTTTCCAAGAAAAGAGTTACGCTCACGTCGGTTAGCAACAGGCTAATGGATCCTGAAATAACTTTTGCACCAAAAAGAGGAAAGCCGGAAACATTCGTAAACTTTTTTCATAAACCGAGCAATGCTCTGGAATACCAATGGATGTTGAGTGATGGTCGCATAGGAGGCTATGTTTTTGACAAAGAAGAATGCAGTGTGAAGCTATATGTTTTGGCTTCACCGTATTTGGTGTTTTCAGACGGGATGCTACACATCTCATTTTGCGCTGCCGATTGGATAATGTTTAGGGACATTTGGAGTGATCTTGAACTACCTGTTTCGGATAGCACCTTCACAGCATCATGGAATAGTTCGGTCCATACCAAATGTTACCATATTTATGCTGATTGTCTTGAAATAGAACCACAGGGGTTCATTCACCTGTGTAGTGATGACTACAGAATAGCAACATATGCTGAAGCAATATATGCTGTAGAAAATGATGTAGAGAAATTTGTACGAGGTCCTAAAGTGAGGTATCTATGGAAAGACATGCTTGTTTTAAGTAATGTTTTCAAAAAGGTTGATAGATTGTTCAAATGGAGTGTTGGCTTGGATAGATACCAAAGGATCAAGAGGCGTCTTTTCCCGACGCGTCGCCTTGATCTGGCCAACGATTGTGAATCGTCAGCTCTGGAATCAACGCCCCTCGACATACAAGAAGAAGAAAATGCTGAAACACCAATGATTGTCTCATCAACAAATATCTGTGAATCCTCTGAAGCTACTGGATTTAATTGTCACTACCTTACAACATCCTAAAGGCGTGTGTGTGCAACATTCTACAGCATATTGTCGCTGAGAAGTTATGTGAGAATTCTTTCGACTGTGAAGTCCGGATGCCTACTACTACAAGACGCAGATAGGGGATATAAAAAAACAGAGACTTTTTAAGCCAGAATTGTTACAAGTCATCACGAGTGTTTTCCAGACATAAGAAATTCATGTAAACCCTCAAAATTCCTGGGCTGCTGTAGAGGCCCTTGTGTATGAAACATTACAATTAAGGAAAACATTGCTGAAGCTCTGGATTAAAGCTCTGGACTGTGAAAAATACTTTTTTCAAAAGATCATTGTGTTAGAAACCGGCAATCAAAAGATTCTGCCTTTTCAAGATTCTGTTATACCATAGAATTTACAGTGCCTTAGCATCGTTTTAATGCCCTTAAAAACAAATGATGTTTGCTAGGTCATTGTCTGAAGACTGCTCTAACCTATTGTATGTAGGGGCTTCCATTAACAAACCATATCGCGTAACAGTATGTGTAACTTGAGAAAACATGTCAGACAACATATAACAGCTGTATGTACATATACTGTAGATGTTTGTATCATTAAGTTGTATGAAAATGAAAATGTGTTTTTTTCTATTTATAGATAGCTTTTAAACTATTTAGATACTTTACCATTGTAAATGTGTTTGTGTGGGTGACTAACCTGGGTGTTCCCATGCTGCCTTGCGCGCGATTTGATTCACGCTGCTACGGCAGCCTGGAGACCATGGAGCAAATTTTCGCCTGAGATAGGGGATGAGCTATGCACAGACGCATTTGATAGACATCCGTGGCACCCAATAAACGGATCTGGGCATTTTTTTTTCAAATACGACAAGATTAACGTTTGGTTCCCAGACCACGTCTCATTGAGAAGTGGTGGCGCTAGCCAGGCTAGTGGGTGACAATAAATGTTTTCAAAATCATTATTTGGTGAAAAGGTTATAATGGCGGACCCTCTAAATGCGGCTTACTATACACCATCCAATGAGGGGTCGGTAAAACAAGATTAAAAAAAGCTGTATTTAAAGATACAGGTGTACGTTTGTCTGACAAAGATGTCACCGACTGGTTACCTGTTGAGGATTCTTATACACTTCACAAAAATATGCATGTTAATTACAAGAGAATTACAGTTTCAAGCAGACTTGGTTGATGCCTATATACTCGAAGTAGTATATAGTAGTACTTTAAATATACAGTACGTTGACACACATAGACATTTTTAGCAAATATGCCTGGGTATGTGTTCTGAAAATAATAATTGTATCTGAATTCATTTTAAAGGAATTGCATGCAAACCGACCGTGGGACAGAATTCTTCAACAAACATATTTTTTGTATTATAAAGAGACTATTACTTTAATAACTCAGCAGCACTGAAGAAACATATTGTAAGCCTGTTCATTTAAAACAAATAAAACTCCCTCTGACAGTGGTGACTTTAGAACTGACAGTGGACACTCTGACAGCGGTGACAGTGGCCTCATTACAACATACAATTCCAAAACTTATACCACTCAAGTCAATAGCTTCTTGCTTAACAACTTTGTTATTTTTTGGACCAAAAGTTAAATTTAAGTTAAAAAGTTTTTTTAAGGAATATAAGGTACAATTAAGCAATATCATTATTAAAAGTACCCATCCCTATATCATCAAATATCAAATCATCATAGTAAAAAATAAAGTCATTACCGGTAGGAATTATGCATCACTGACATCATGTTAAACCGTCATCTAGTGCCCCTACTCGTGCTAATTCATAATAATACATTGTATTGTTCTGAAAACTGGATTGTAAACTGTATGTATGACGTGAAGAACAGATAACAAATAACAATTGTGAGCACTGTGGCAAACATTCAATAAGAAACATATAGGTTCAATTAGCAATAGGCTATCATTAAATGGTGTTCAAATGCTTTCAATATTGTGATAGATGTTAAGGAAAGGATGTTTTGTGTGTTATCTATCTATCTTTTACCATGTAAATGTTAAGGTTTTTTGTGGAAGCCAGCTTGCACAAACATTAGCTATCATTTTCCTAACTAGCAGTGTTAGCCCATAGATATGAGCATAGACTAACATAGACTAACATGGTAAGCCAAACATATGTGCTAATTCAAAAAAGGATGGTAACGTTATAACATTAGTGTTGGTGAAAGAAGCCTGGTATGTGGATGCATGCAGTAAGCATGACCTCTCTTTCTGATACCCGTCGAACTGTATGGAACTGACAGGGATTATTTTTTTGTTTTTTATAAAAACACAACAACAAAATAGCATGGCATATCATACCATACTGATAGATTTTGCTCTTCTCAAGCACAATGAGATGTTTACAACTACATGACCTTTTATCAATCCAGTTGCAGTAGCCCTAGACCCTAACCACAATTGATGAACTGCCCTATACTTGTGATTGTTTTTAGAGATTTTAGAAGTTTTATTCCGATGGTACAGAATTTGTGGCTGGTGCTAAAACTTTTAACCTCTGTAGCACCTGTGCAAAAAAGCCCTGATCATGCTTACTGCATGCATCCACATACCAGGCTTCTTTCACCAACACTAATGTTATAACGTTACCATCCTTTTTTGAATTAGCACATATGTTTGGCTTACCATGTTAGTCTATGTTAGTCTATGCTCATATCTATGGGCTAACACTGCTAGTTAGGAAAATGATAGCTAATGTTTGTGCAAGCTGGCTTCCACAAAAAACCTTAACATTTACATGGTAAAAGATAGATAGATAACACACAAAACATCCTTTCCTTAACATCTATCACAATATTGAAAGCATTTGAACACCATTTAATGATAGCCTATTGCTAATTGAACCTATATGTTTCTTATTGAATGTTTGCCACAGTGCTCACAATTGTTATTTGTTATCTGTTCTTCACGTCATACATACAGTTTACAATCCAGTTTTCAGAACAATACAATGTATTATTATGAATTAGCACGAGTAGGGGCACTAGATGACGGTTTAACATGATGTCAGTGATGCATAATTCCTACCGGTAATGACTTTATTTTTTACTATGATGATTTGATATTTGATGATATAGGGATGGGTACTTTTAATAATGATATTGCTTAATTGTACCTTATATTCCTTAAAAAAACTTTTTAACTTAAATTTAACTTTTGGTCCAAAAAATAACAAAGTTGTTAAGCAAGAAGCTATTGACTTGAGTGGTATAAGTTTTGGAATTGTATGTTGTAATGAGGCCACTGTCACCGCTGTCAGAGTGTCCACTGTCAGTTCTAAAGTCACCACTGTCAGAGGGAGTTTTATTTGTTTTAAATGAACAGGCTTACAATATGTTTCTTCAGTGCTGCTGAGTTATTAAAGTAATAGTCTCTTTATAATACAAAAAATATGTTTGTTGAAGAATTCTGTCCCACGCTCGGTTTGCATGCAATTCCTTTAAAATGAATTCAGATACAATTATTATTTTCAGAACACATACCCAGGCATATTTGCTAAAAATGTCTATGTGTGTCAACGTACTGTATATTTAAAGTACTACTATATACTACTTCGAGTATATAGGCATCAACCAAGTCTGCTTGAAACTGTAATTCTCTTGTAATTAACATGCATATTTTTGTGAAGTGTATAAGAATCCTCAACAGGTAACCAGTCGGTGACATCTTTGTCAGACAAACGTACACCTGTATCTTTAAATACAGCTTTTTTTAATCTTGTTTTACCGACCCCTCATTGGATGGTGTATAGTAAGCCGCATTTAGAGGGTCCGCCATTATAACCTTTTCACCAAATAATGATTTTGAAAACATTTATTGTCACCCACTAGCCTGGCTAGCGCCACCACTTCTCAATGAGACGTGGTCTGGGAACCAAACGTTAATCTTGTCGTATTTGAAAAAAAAAAGCCCAGATCCGTTTATTGGGTGCCACGGATGTCTATCAAATGCGTCTGTGCATAGCTCATCCCCTATCTCAGGCGAAAATTTGCTCCATGGTCTCCAGGCTGCCGTAGCAGCGTGAATCAAATCGCGCGCAAGGCAGCATGGGAACACCCAGGTTAGTCACCCACACAAACACATTTACAATGGTAAAGTATCTAAATAGTTTAAAAGCTATCTATAAATAGAAAAAAACACATTTTCATTTTCATACAACTTAATGATACAAACATCTACAGTATATGTACATACAGCTGTTATATGTTGTCTGACATGTTTTCTCAAGTTACACATACTGTTACGCGATATGGTTTGTTAATGGAAGCCCCTACATACAATAGGTTAGAGCAGTCTTCAGACAATGACCTAGCAAACATCATTTGTTTTTAAGGGCATTAAAACGATGCTAAGGCACTGTAAATTCTATGGTATAACAGAATCTTGAAAAGGCAGAATCTTTTGATTGCCGGTTTCTAACACAATGATCTTTTGAAAAAAGTATTTTTCACAGTCCAGAGCTTTAATCCAGAGCTTCAGCAATGTTTTCCTTAATTGTAATGTTTCATACACAAGGGCCTCTACAGCAGCCCAGGAATTTTGAGGGTTTACATGAATTTCTTATGTCTGGAAAACACTCGTGATGACTTGTAACAATTCTGGCTTAAAAAGTCTCTGTTTTTTTATATCCCCTATCTGCGTCTTGTAGTAGTAGGCATCCGGACTTCACAGTCGAAAGAATTCTCACATAACTTCTCAGCGACAATATGCTGTAGAATGTTGCACACACACGCCTTTAGGATGTTGTAAGGTAGTGACAATTAAATCCAGTAGCTTCAGAGGATTCACAGATATTTGTTGATGAGACAATCATTGGTGTTTCAGCATTTTCTTCTTCTTGTATGTCGAGGGGCGTTGATTCCAGAGCTGACGATTCACAATCGTTGGCCAGATCAAGGCGACGCGTCGGGAAAAGACGCCTCTTGATCCTTTGGTATCTATCCAAGCCAACACTCCATTTGAACAATCTATCAACCTTTTTGAAAACATTACTTAAAACAAGCATGTCTTTCCATAGATACCTCACTTTAGGACCTCGTACAAATTTCTCTACATCATTTTCTACAGCATATATTGCTTCAGCATATGTTGCTATTCTGTAGTCATCACTACACAGGTGAATGAACCCCTGTGGTTCTATTTCAAGACAATCAGCATAAATATGGTAACATTTGGTATGGACCGAACTATTCCATGATGCTGTGAAGGTGCTATCCGAAACAGGTAGTTCAAGATCACTCCAAATGTCCCTAAACATTATCCAATCGGCAGCGCAAAATGAGATGTGTAGCATCCCGTCTGAAAACACCAAATACGGTGAAGCCAAAACATATAGCTTCACACTGCATTCTTCTTTGTCAAAAACATAGCCTCCTATGCGACCATCACTCAACATCCATTGGTATTCCAGAGCATTGCTCGGTTTATGAAAAAAGTTTACGAATGTTTCCGGCTTTCCTCTTTTTGGTGCAAAAGTTATTTCAGGATCCATTAGCCTGTTGCTAACCGACGTGAGCGTAACTCTTTTCTTGGAAACGGATACTCTTGGTGTATGTGACTCAGCCATCCTTGTAAATACAGGTCCAGAAACTCTTGACAAGTTATTGGTTTGACTGTCTTGAAAGTTAGTTACTTGGTACACACCTACCCGATGCTTTTTATGTCTTTATGTTACAACACTCCCCCCTGAACTGTTATCAACCAATGAAACACTGTGAAAAACTAACATGCCTATGTAAGACACACCCCCAAAACCCCCCAAAAATGTCATTAATCACCCCTTGCGTCGCTATAAAATGAGAAAAATGCTATGTCCGCCATTTTGAAAAGAAAGTTTGTGCGCTCTGTGTCAGCTTTTTTGAAAATAAAATATTGTGCGCTCTGTGAAGTAATATACAAGTAATTTATCATTTTACATGCACAGGGTGCAACACAAAGAGTGCAATAGGACTCAAATACATGGTGCTTGACTTACGTATAGGTCTTAGATTAGATTCAACTTGAATTGCTGGGACTTAGATTAGATTCAACTTTATTAGCATTACTACAAGTACAAAGTTAGCGAAATGCAGTTTGCGTCTAACCAGAAGTGCAAAAAAGCAGGAAAGTGCAATGTGATATACAAAGTATAGACGGGTGGTGCATAGACAGACAGGACAAGAAATTGATAAGAATAGCTGGTTTACAGAAGGTAAACCCAGAAGGTAAATATGTGCAGCGTATTAGCAGTATATAACATATGAACAATGTATGAACAACATGTAGGCTACAGATATGTGCAATGAAGTAGCAGTAACTTTATAATAGTAGTAAGAATACTATAGATATATGCAGCGTATTAACATAATATATTATAAGAAATGATTATAAGAAAATCATATAGACAGATACCGGTATGTACTGTACAGCTATGTGCAGGAGGTTTGGACATCACTATGTCAAATAAAAAACGTAACGCTCAAATCGTGGATTGATCATGTCTAACGTTTCCCCAGTCTGCTATTTGTCCGGATAAACAGATGCGTCAGATATTCCATCACTATGAGGTTATTGGAAATTGAACAATGCTCTATTAAAGGACGGAAACTGATTTCCGATCCTGTTTTCTGACCTGAACGAGGGAGGTAAACAAAAATGGGGGTGGGGGTTCTCAAAGTATAAAACAAGATATATTGTCATTCAGAGATGTAAAATGATTAAAATCGCCAGAAAACAAAGTTGTTGTCAAAACAGTTGAGTTGTCAAAAGAGAATATTACAACCTGAGGAGATTTATTTGACTAAAGGGGGCTTCGTAAGATCATGGAGCAAATGGTTCGAGAACGTGTGAGCAGAACTGTTGTTTTTCCTTCCATTGCTTTAGCAGAATTTTGACATTTCAAATTCAATTTTTTAAAAAAACAAAAAACACAATTAACACACAGCCGCCACGGCCAAATAACAGAATCCCTCGGATCTTTTACAAAATGAAACACTTGTTTTAAAATGAAAATCTATTTTGTTGTCAAATCACAAACACACCAAATGATCTGATAACACTTGAATCATGTACACACAGAAATGTACACTATACAATCTGATGTGTTAACTATACAACTATACTTGCAAAAATTTGGAAACCGCTTGCCTGGAAAAGACAATTAAAGGAACTTATCTAGATGAAGTTATACTAAGTAAGTGAGGCAAGTCAAGTAAATATTACTCAGTTCACTTCACTCGTGAAAACGTAAAAAAACAATGTGAATCTGTCAATTTGCTTCTGGAGTGTAAGGAAATTGTAACAAAAAAATGAACACACGCAAGAATGCTTACAGAGCAATGATGAATGAATGAAATGCCCACCATTCCATGAAGAAAGTGTAACATTATGGAAATGAGCCTTATTATATTGCTTAGAGGATTGAACGAGAGAGTTTATTTATACAGTTTATTATCATAAGTAGGAATGGATAAAATAATAATAAATAATACTGTCCGGAACAACAAGGCCTCACTATCACACGGAAACACACTGCGTCAGACACCTCAATCTCAAAAACTGAAGAGTACATGTGAAACCTCACCAAATTCACGCCAGAGGCTAGCTTTAGGCAAGTGCCAGACCATTCAAAAACAATCAGTCCCTTCAAAAAAAGGTAAAATTTTATGTTTAGAAGAATTCCGTGTTCATTTTGGGGCTATAATGAGGGTTTGGTGCTATGTATTTATAAAGAATGTGTGAGGCAGAAGACAAGGACACAAGGAATCAGTGACACAAGGAATGTAAAGACACAATCTTTTATTGACAACTGACATCCAATCTCAATATTAACTATTGAATATAAAATGTTTGCTTTAGTTAAAGTGGTGAGGCTGATATGTCTACAGTATATACTCAAATACAATCTGGCTTTATGAAAAATCTGAAAAATCGTCATATAGACTGATGTTTGACCTCCTAGATTATGCAGATTACGTTGCAGATGCAGGCCTTTATATGCCTATAAGACCTATAAGGTCTTTTACACGATCTAACATACATTTCTCATGCAACCCCTTAAGGCTATGTAATGTTTGTGGTAAATCTTGTCATTATTTGAATGAAAACAGTTTAGCATTACATTCTATGTCAATGCAAAAAGCAGTTATTGTGGAAGTTAATAATCTTTAAGTAAGCAAGAAAGTTAGTTTGAAGCTCAAGTTAGTTTGAATGACTACACTTTGTTGAATGTGTGTGTGTGTGTGTGTGTGTTTGTGAGTGTGTGAGTAACAACAACTTTCGTATGAACTTACAACTCAGAATATTTTGTACAATATACAGTACAACAAACTTTAAGTTAATTTACTTACTTTTTCTAAAGCAACGGGTTTCCACAGTTTTTTAAATAAAGTGAGCCTTTTCCACATCCTCACCCACTTGACGAGAGAGTGTAATGAAAGACAAAGGGGGTTCATTCTTCAGGCAGCAAAAAAAAACGTATGTACAGTTTGTCAAAATCGGTAGGCACCGTGCACCACATTGCAGAAATACTCTCATTCCCAGGCATTTTACTTTTGATGCAGTTACTGACGATCTCTTGACACATTTTCCAATCGTAAGATCTCAAAGTCATGACGGTGTCGGGAGGAGCTCCCGCCGTCAGTTCGGTCTCAGTATACAGACCCAGTTGGCCCAGATGAAAATAAAAGTCGTACCCTAAACTTAGATTACACCATCTCTCTTTTCCTCCTAACTCATTGGGTTGAGGTTCTTGATATCCTAAGAGTCTTTTTCTCCTAGGAGCTCCCAGCAAACGCTCGTCAGGTTCAGAAACAGCATTTTGAGGAGTGACCATTCCTCCAGACGTTCCGGCAAACGCTTCTTCTTCTTCTTGTACTTCTTCCACCATTGGCTCGACAACTCTAAGCAACTCCTCCTATTTCTTTTTTTTTACAAACCCCCTAAAACTTGGTGGTCCAGGATGTTCATGTTGTCCTATGAGTCCCTAGGGGATGCTCACACCTGGTGGGTGCGGGGTTGTTCACATGGGGTGGGTGGGCGAAAGTAACCTCACACCACATGAAATGGGTGAGTATGACCTCTCTCATGAACTTTAGGGTTAGTTAGGTCTTCCCCTGTGGGTAGTAAAAAACTTTCTTTGATTTTAATGTCTTACAGATGAGTCCCAGGGGATGCTCACACCTGGTGGGGTGCGGGGTTGTTCACATAGGGTGGGTGGGCGAAAGTAACCTCACACCACATGAAATGGGTGAGTATGACCTCTCTCATGAACTTTAGGGTTAGTTAGGTCTACCCCTACAGGTAGTAAAAAACTTTCTTTGATTTTAATGTCTTACAGATGAGTCTGCATGGGGGGTGCAGAGGGAGGGTGGGCCGGGGGGCTCAAGGAGGGTGGCTGGATGACCGAAAGTAACCCGGGGATGGGTGAACATGGCCCGAACACGACCGCTAGTTCAAGGAAGCTCATTGGTTAACAGGCTGGCCACACCCAATGATCCCATTGGTACGAGAAATACTAGTCTAAATCTGGGACAACCACGCCCTCCCACCTTCTCGTTTTCGACTCATTTCCAGTCATACGCCCGGAGGGAACGGTCGCAGTCTTCAGAATCTCCTCTGGACTCTGTCTCTCTCACGGACTCTGTCTCTCTCACGGACTCTGTCTCTCTCAGACCTTTTGCCTTCAGAATCTCCTCAGGACTCTGTCTCTCTCACGGACTCTGTCTCTCACAGGCCTTTGCCTACAGAATCTCCTCAGTACTTTGTGGTTTTTTACACACCAAGGTATTTTTTTGCATTTTAGCACTCATTCTACCATTTTACTCTGTGTCTGTGTACGGGTGCGTGCGCGCGCGTGTGTGAAAGTGTGCCCCCAGCCCTAGCTGTGAGAGGGAGGCCTGACTTTTGGGGAGCCTGATTTTTGTGAAATGTCAGCAAACACTCTCACCGTCTATCTCCACAAGCATGAACAAAGAATTCTATTGATTCTATACAATTAATTAATTAACCATTAAATTGTTAAATCACATCTCATCATCCGCAAAGTAACGCCTCCTCATGTGATGTCATCATCTGTAAAGTAACGCCTCCTCATGTGATGTCATCATCTGCAAAGTAACGCCTCCTCATGTGATGTCATAAGACACACCCACATCATGTGACCTTATTGGAATGTTCCAGAATCTTCTAGAATATACTAGACACGCCCACTTCTAGACACGCCCACTGACCCAAACATGAACCTGACCTTTTTGACCTTTGGGTCATCCATCATTTTTGACATAAGGTGCCCCTTTACACTCTCTGACGAAAACTAAACTCTGACTTAAAAGAAATGGGAATAGTAGATGATGTGAAAAGGTCACCCTCACATGTAAACTCTCTATTTCCTAGCACACTCTGGAACGTCAGACACGTATAATATTGTTGGAATCATTCAGTGGTAACCGTAATCAAATTATTAAGACCCAGTGGATGGAAGGTACCTAGTCTATTAATCCAAAGATTCTCATGCCATTTTCTTTGTCTGTCCGTCCAAAGGACTCCGCTTTGAAGAGCTGAGATGGAAAAGTCTGTACATTGGCCCAGTGTAAAGTGTGCGTACAATACAGTGTCAACTCTGCCCTGTTTTAGTGAGCGAAGATGTTGCTTGACTCGTAGTTCAAGTGTGTTCCTAGTTTCGCCTATATAGAGTTTGGCGCAAGACTTACACTGGAGACAATAAACAACGTTCTTTGTTTTGAGTGTCAGCTCCTGCGTAATCAAAGCTCCCCTGTGTGAATGTTTACTATAGATATACGTGCGCTTGCGTAGTTTCAAGGCTCGTGATGTATTCTCACTACTCTCAAACTCACCCTGTAGTTTGGCTCGCACAAGAATATCCTGTAGATTTTTGTTGCGTCTCTGAGCTGAGATGAGGCGGAAATTTTCTAAGTGAAAACACTCTGCTACGGCCAGATTGTAATGGGCTACTACCCGCTTGCGAAGCTGTAACGAAGCCTTGGAATACGTGCTGACGAACGGTAAGAGCGACCTCTGACGTAGTGGGCTAGCTACTGTAGCTAACGGGTTCGGGTTATTAAAAGAACGTGCTACATCGCGATAGATTTTACGTAAGAAGGCGTTGGAATAGCCTCGTGTCCTAAGCACACGGAATAATGTTCGAGTGGCCCAATTCACATCTTCTAGAAAAGAACAAATTCTATAAAAACGAATTAACTGTGCCTTAATGAGGCCTTTGAAGGTATGGCGTGGATGAAAGCTCTCCTTATGGAGAAGGGCGTGTCTGTCAGTTTCTTTGAAGAACACCTTAGCGGCTATTGTTTTGGTGGCGGCACAGAGATCGGAGGCAGTAAAAAAGAGTTGTGTATCCAAAAATTCGACCCTGTGTTGTTGTAGTGAATATTTAAGCTTGATCCTAGGATGATGGCTATTGAGTACAGACATGAACTCCACAAACTCGGACTCTGAGTAAGTCCACAGGCCAAACAGGTCATCCAAATATCTCAAATAGACTAAGGGCTTTCGGTCACACTTGGCCAAAATCTCTTCCTCCCAGACGGCCAGATAGATATTGGCATAGGCCGGTGAATATTTTCTACCCATAGCACAGCCACATGTTTGAAGGTAGTAGTTACCATTAAACTCAAAGTCATTACGAGTGAGTGTGAGTTCTAAGAGTTGTAAAATCTGTCTGTCTGGTCTCTGAGGATCCGGATATTGGGTAAAAATTTTCTTAACTGCTGCTAACCCTCGCTCTGTTTCTATGTTGGTATAGAGTGAGTCCACGTCTATGGAGAATAAAAAGGTGTTGAGTGGAACCTGGCGACCTCTCACTTGCGCTACGAAATCGTACGTGTCCTTCACATAGCTGGAATGTCTCTGAGATATTGGATTGAGGTAAAAATCTACAAACTCTGCTAGACGGTGTGATTCCGAACCGCAATCGCTGACAATAGGACGTCCCTTGGGTAAAACCCCGGGGATAGTCCACGAGTCTGGCGACTTGTGTATCTTAGGCAAAAGATAGAACTGTCTAGGTCTTGAATCATCTGGGCCGTACAGGTACATTTTCTGTTTCTTATTGATGTAACCCTCTCTTTCTAACTCATCCACTACTCGTCTAACCAGCATTTGCGTCTCTGTCTGAATTAAAGAGGTTAAAGGTACGTAGTAAGCTCTATCATCCAGTTGTCTGAGTGCTTCCCTGATGTAATGGGATCTGTCTTGTAACACTATTTGACTGCCCTTGTCTGCTGGTTTGATGACAATCGATCTGTTAGAAGCTAGATTTTTAAGCGCTGATCTCTGTGCTATCGTGAGATTTTGAGTGGTCTCCGTAATCCGTTCCAGACCCCTCAAAGCTCGAATGTCTCTCCCTATTAGGTCCATCAAGAACGCCGGCGTAGACTCCGAATCTGGTTCCCAGTTAGAGGGTTCAAGAAAAGGTAAATGTGAATGTTCTGTCTCAAAATCAAAGTACTCTAAAATTCGTAAGCGACGATGATATGAGTGTAAGTCCTGTCTGAAAAGTGCTGTGTCTACCTTCTCTGGAGTAGGTACGAAGGTGAGGCCCTTCTCCAGGAGTTCTAACTGTACTGTGGATAAGACAAACGCAGAGCAGAGGTTAGTGACATTGGAGAGCAAGGGGTCAGGAGTGTTGGGGCCCTGAACCCCCCCTACATGTTTAACTGTTCCATCCAGTGTTCATACAATGCATGTGCTGTGGAGGGTGACCAATGGACGCCATCCTCCTCTGTCTCAAAAAACATTTGATTAACCTCAGTAAGATAATTTCCCTTACGTAAAGCCAAATCATTTAGTTGATTAATAGCCAAACACTGTGCTCTGTTGAACCTGTCATGAAAGTTAAGAAGGGGAAAGTAAATGGATGCACAAGGAAATGTAAGTTCTGCCTGTTTCATAAGTCTGGTGAAGCATTTTTTAAGTGTCGGTTCTTGATTCGCATTATGACAATTAATGAGACCCACAGACAAGATGACCTTTGTAACGGTGTGATCTGGTTTCCTCTTTCTCAACAATTCAAACAGATGGTCCATGTTGGCACCAGGGAAGCTGTCTACCTGTACTCTGGGATCCTGAAAGGGTGGAATATATGACAAGTTAGAGTCCCCCAAAAGTACCCAAGGTTTACGTACTCTAATGTTCCAGTCCACCGTTTTCCTGGTGGTATTTCTGTGTCTCAAGGGCTCAAAATCAGGGTAAAACTTAGAATTAGATGTGTTTAAAAACGATAACCTTCTCTTTGTGGTGGACATGGTAGGTGGCGGAGGCATAAGCTGGGCCGGTGTTCGCTTTGGCGAATCAGTCGTAACCGGTGTATTAACAGGTACCGGAGTGGAAGTACTAGTATGTGTGTGGGATATACTAGGTACCTCAATAGACTTAGAATGAGACTCACTAATCTGACCAATTCTCAAGGTGGTGCATGAAGATGGAGGAGGAGAAGAAGACTGGGGTGGACCGTCAATTGAAGCGTGTGAGAGCTTCTCAGAGGTGTTTAGAATTGTGCCCAATGCGCTTGTCAGTAAAACTGATTGCTTAGGTGCACTTTTCGTCATCGAAGTGTCTCGCTTCAATAAAGGGTCCACACTGGAGAGTTAATTCTCCAAAGAGTTCTGAGGGGGTAGGAGCAGGGTCCTAGATATCTGGGGGGAAGACTGTACCTGAGGGAGGTGAGAGTTGTTATCCTCAACGAATGAGTCTGAGAAGATAGACTCAAGCCACTCTGGGTTTTCTGGTGGGATACTATCAATGTCCTGATGAAGTTTCTCTATTGTACTAGATCGGATGGATTCAGACAGCAGAGCTGGTGGTGCTATAACTGTCAAGATTGGAGAAAGATCTGGTGTTTTCCGAGTAAAGGTGGTAAGTGAAGGAGATTTAATACCTTCAGATGATGTTATGTGTGTACTAACAGGTGGCGTGATGTTACGACGTCTCACCCTGGGTTTGAGTCGCGGTGAACGCGGACACACTGGCCAGTCCTGGGGATTAGGAACTTCAAGATGCCACAAAGTATCCTTGTTTATAGTTGGTAATGGTCTAGTTTCTAAAAGTTGTAGTGTGAGTAAATCTATTGAGGAGAGTGTAAGTTTCTTTTTATAACGACTGCGGGCCCATCTCAATGCTTTATCATATGCCTCTTGAGAGAAGGGGGAAAGGTTCTGGAAAATCTGCTCTTTGATCTCACTATAATGTTCTTGTAATGCCTTAATATTACAATGCATCCACTCTTTAGTGTTGGCCTGGACTTTCTCTAAGATGTTCTGATTGGGTGCTGCTGGTTTAATAAAAGAAGTCAAAGCATGTACTTTGCGTGTCATACCTATGGGAAAAGTGTGGTTAGCTAAGCAAGTGGATAGTATCTCCAAGTGATGAGTAGCTTGGAAAAGCTGAAAGTATTGCTTAGTGAGATGGAATAACTCTTCTTCCTGCTTGGTACGTACAACTGGCTGAGTGTATCTATGCCCTATGCGGGGAGGTCTAAAGCGTGACATAATGGAAGTGGAGATAAGATCTAAGAGATCAAAGAGTAAAAGCAGAGAACAAACAAAGGAAAATGGAAAAAAGAAATAAAGGAAATAGTCAAAAAGTGTTAATAAAGAAATAAAAGAAAACTACCCCAAATCAAAATAAACAATCCAGAGTGTGAACACTCTTCAAACTTTAAGCTTCAATAGGCCCAATGATGTTAAATATCGAAGCTAAAAAGTCACAAGATAAAAAAGAATTTATAAGTAAATAAAATCTTAAGTGTAAAAACACTTATTTACTGGACTTGGAATTCTATTAGATGTAAAGTCCTAGTCCATAGGTCCAGTAACTAGATAAAATATAAAAGTAACTAACCAAATACAAAAAGCACCCTGCACATGGTTTTTCCAAATGAGCACCTGTGAAAGCTAGTAACCTAGCTTTCAGCTGGAATCCTCAGGAGCTCGTTAAGGTTTTACCAGTACTTCTTTTGGTTTTAAATGCAATATATGGAAAAGTCTACAATGTTTTAAAAGCAAATATGCTGTGAGTACCTTCCTCCATATGGACAGATTTTCTTAGAAGGTGGTAGAATGTAGATACTCTTTAAACCCTTCCTTGAAGTCCAGTTGAAAGTTTGTTGGTTTGTCTCTCCAGTCATGTGCTTTAGAAAAGTTTGTAGTAATCCATTTGATGTTAAGGATTCCAAGATGTTCCTGGTAACAGGTAAAATCCAAGTGGAACTGATCTTTCCTTTCAGTGTAAGGTGAAACTGAAACATAAAACTAAAAAGTTACTCAAAAACAAAGAAAAAGAAGTCCCCAAACGTTTTCGTTGCTTCAACTTCCTCAGGGGGTGGTGAGACAGTGAGTGAGTGAGAACCTTATAGACCATGAGTAGATAGGTCCTTGATGTGTCATTGGTTCAGGTTGAGTCACATGGGCTGTCACCTATGATGATGTCATCACCCAGTTTTCTAGGGAAGAATGTTAAAACAAGCACAATACAACAGAAATGGGGTAGAAAATGTTAAAAAAAAAAATATATATATATTATGAGAGAAGTGGGAGGGGGAAAGGGAAATCCAATAGACTATTTAGAAAGAGTTTCCTGTTTAAAGTTAGGACAGATATAGGATCTTCAATTCCTCTGGCACTAGCTGGTTAGGTTTGGTTTAGGGGGAGGGGTGGAATCAATCCACCCGAATGCATTGGCACAGACATCAGTTAATAAAAGTATCCTATTCTTTATAAGGAAGTTCTCCTTTACTGTAACCAATAATTTGAAATGATGGGAGGGTTAAGGTAAGTTTATGGAAAGGACAGGATGTGGGTTTGGAATATATCAGGGGAAAGGGATGTGGGTAGGGGTTAGGGTTAGAATATAGGAAAGGAAGACAGGTTTAGGGTAAGAAGGAAAAAAGTAGACGGTTGAAATCTGACATTTTAAAACTTGTTGATGAATTATTAGTGGTTATGGTAAGGGGTTGGGTTAAGGTATAGGTATAGGATAGTAGGGGAAAGGGGTTAACAATTAGGCATAGGAGTTTAGGAGTAGGGCTAGGAAAGAATACAGGAAGGAAAGACTGGGAATGGTTGAACAACTGGGTAAGTATATATTACTGTAAAGAAAAATGGAAATAGTCTAAAAAACCTGGGTACACTTCTCAAATACTTAAACTTAATGTGTAAATAAATCAGGTAAAAAAAACTTATAAAATGTACTAAGAAGCCTTAAGATTTAATTCTCCATTTTTTTTTTTTTTTTTTTTTTTTGTTAGAGAAAGTTCTCTTGTTTTTTCATTTTTTCTCTCTCATATTGTGTTCTTTTTTTAGGAAAGCAGGTACGAGAGTATTATGGAGAAATCATCGTCGGCTGTACAATGTAAAGTTACAATTCTGGTAAGTCCATACTTAGATAAGTTTTAATAATGTCTCTTTTTCTTATCTATTAGATTGGACAGAAGGAGGAAGGAGCAACAGTATGGGATACAAAAGGTGAGTAATATGAAAGAAAATTGAAAGTGAAGAAATGAATACAAGAGATAGATGTTATATGTGAAAATGTAAACTGTAAAGCATATAAAACAACATAATAGGAGCCCCTGAGACACAGAACTATTCAGAGTTCTTGAGAGGGCCCTCAAACGACTGTCACTGACAAAACTGAAGCACAACTAGAGTGACTTCACAGAGGAAAGCGTCTAGATGGCAATAATTTAAGGCACGTGTGCTCTGCAAAGTCTCCAAACAAGCAACTTCAAAAAATTAATAAATAAATAAATAATAATATATATTATTATTAATAATAAGTGTTGGAAATTCATGAAGGAAATTATACGACACACAAATTCAAATCAGTGTGAGGGAAGTCAAAAGGGAATGTGAAAATTAAATTAGATTAAATTTGTATTAAAGAAAAAGGCACACACATATATATATATATATAGAGTCTATTAATAGGACACACAACATGAATAAAGTGCATTGGGAGGGTAGTGATCCTAAAACGGATCAAAATCAGCTTAAAATTACATAGATGGAGACAATGCAGAGCACACCATGGTCTTCCTCCTAGGAGTCGAGTGGAATTGGAGTCGAGTGGAATTGGAGTGATGTTCCGTGGAGAGAAGCTCAACGGATCTCCCCAGATAAGTGCCAAAAAGTTGTTGAGATTATTACTGACAGATGAACAGTGCACAGTGAGAGAGCCAATAGAATTTAACTCACATAAGGGAAGAGGCAGATATGCATACTAGATACAGACAATAGATGGTGATGTCTAAAACACTGATAAATAGCTGTTCTGTAGTGAACTCAAGGGTTTAACCTCAGAATGCAGGAAGCTTTCAAATCTTCTAATTAGAGATGTGCATTGGACAAGAAGGACCAGTAGAGGTAAACATCTTGTCTGTGGGTAAGAGATACGCTTGTATGCATTATAGTCACCTCAATGTCCCTTTTTCTGAAAAAGTCTGTAAACGGACAAATTTGAAAAAATCCCTGAAATTAGGAAAATTCAAGGGAGTTTAAGCTATTTAATAAACCTAATGATGACCCCTTCTGATGTTCACTAAGCTTAAGAAAGCTTTTAGAAGTATATACAAAAAAGTTTTTTAATTTCAAAAAGCAATACCTCTTTTGGACACTAGAGACCGACCTCTACAATGCAAGTGAATGGAAGATGGTACAAGGACTTTAAAAGGGATTTCAAAGTGTTGGAAACTGAACTAGGACCAGTGTGTTATTCAGAATGAAGAGTATAAATGGAAATAGCAGGTTCTAGACATTAAAAGTGACTCCAGACTGAAACATTGAACAAGTCAAAGCTATTAAAAGGGGGGATCCAGGGTCCCTCTCCGTGCTGTAAACTCTCTCTATCTTCCACAGATGTTCCTGTTCATGTGACAAACGACTGAAGATAACACGAATATGCAGGTGATAAATTGCATTACAGGTAAAATAATAAGGTATTGATGTAAAAATTCAAAAAAGGAAGAAAGAAGGGGAAAAGTCGCGTATGATAATCATCACAATACTACAAAGATTCTAGCGGTATGGTAAGACCTCATTATGGAGAGAAAGCTAGAATTAAGAATCCTAGAGAGCATCAAAGGACTATAGGGGGTAGTAATACACTAGTTACTCTCACTAACTAGGGAAGTAACTCCCTTAAAGGAAGAATAATGATGAAAACTAAACTCTGACTTAAAAGAAATGGGAATAGTAGATGATGTGAAAAGGTCACCCTCACATGTAAACTCTCTATTTCCTAGCGCACTCTGGATCGTCAGACACGTATAATATTGTTGGAATCATTCAGTGGTAACCGTAATCAAATTATTAAGACCCAGTGGATGGAAGGTACCTAGTCTATTAATCCAAAGATTCTCATGCCATTTTCTTTGTCTGTCCGTCCAAAGGACTCCGTTTTGAAGAGCTGAGATGGAAAAATCTGTACATTGGCCCAGTGTAAAGTGTGCGTACAATACAGTGTCAACTCTGCCCTGTTTTAGTGAGCGAAGATGTTGCTTGACTCGTAGTTCAAGTGTGTTCCTAGTTTCGCCTATATAGAGTTTGGCGCAAGACTTACACTGGAGACAATAAACAACGTTCTTTGTTTTGAGTGTCAGCTCTTGCGTAATCAAAGCTCCCCTGTGTGAATGTTTACTATAGATATACGTGCGCTTGCGTAGTTTCAAGGCTCGTGATGTATTCTCACTACTCTCAAACTCACCCTGTAGTTTGGCTCGCACAAGAATATCCTGTAGATTTTTGTTGCGTCTCTGAGCTGAGATGAGGCGGAAATTTTCTAAGTGAAAACACTCTGCTACGGCCAGATTGTAATGGGCTACTACCCGCTTGCGAAGCTGTAACGAAGCCTTGGAATACGTGCTGACGAACGGTAAGAGCGACCTCTGACGTAGTGGGCTAGCTACTGTAGCTAACGGGTTCGGGTTATTAAAAGAACGTGCTACATCGCGATAGATTTTACGTAAGAAGGCGTTGGAATAGCCTCGTGTCCTAAGCACACGGAATAATGTTCGAGTGGCCCAATTCACATCTTCTAGAAAAGAACAAATTCTATAAAAACGAATTAACTGTGCCTTAATGAGGCCTTTGAAGGTATGGCGTGGATGAAAGCTCTCCTTATGGAGAAGGGCGTGTCTGTCAGTTTCTTTGAAGAACACCTTAGCGGCTATTGTTTTGGTGGCGGCACAGAGATCGGAGGCAG
Organism: Alosa pseudoharengus; assembly: GCF_046254945.1. Classification (NCBI taxonomy): domain Eukaryota; kingdom Metazoa; phylum Chordata; class Actinopteri; order Clupeiformes; family Clupeidae; genus Alosa; species Alosa pseudoharengus. Next base: position 1,970,775 of record NW_027468701.1, on the reverse strand, counting down.
TAAAAAAGAGTTGTGTATCCAAAAATTCGACCCTGTGTTGTTGTAGTGAATATTTAAGCTTGATCCTAGGATGATGGCTATTGAGTACAGACATGAACTCCACAAACTCGGACTCTGAGTAAGTCCACAGGCCAAACAGGTCATCCAAATATCTCAAATAGACTAAGGGCTTTCGGTCACACTTGGCCAAAATCTCTTCCTCCCAGACGGCCAGATAGATATTGGCATAGGCCGGTGAATATTTTCTACCCATAGCACAGCCACATGTTTGAAGGTAGTAGTTACCATTAAACTCAAAGTCATTACGAGTGAGTGTGAGTTCTAAGAGTTGTAAAATCTGTCTGTCTGGTCTCTGAGGATCCGGATATTGGGTAAAAATTTTCTTAACTGCTGCTAACCCTCGCTCTGTTTCTATGTTGGTATAGAGTGAGTCCACGTCTATGGAGAATAAAAAGGTGTTGAGTGGAACCTGGCGACCTCTCACTTGCGCTACGAAATCGTACGTGTCCTTCACATAGCTGGAATGTCTCTGAGATATTGGATTGAGGTAAAAATCTACAAACTCTGCTAGACGGTGTGATTCCGAACCGCAATCGCTGACAATAGGACGTCCCTTGGGTAAAACCCCGGGGATAGTCCACGTGTCTGGCGACTTGTGTATCTTAGGCAAAAGATAGAACTGTCTAGGTCTTGAATCATCTGGGCCGTACAGGTACATTTTCTGTTTCTTATTGATGTAACCCTCTCTTTCTAACTCATCCACTACTCGTCTAACCAGCATTTGCGTCTCTGTCTGAATTAAAGAGGTTAAAGGTACGTAGTAAGCTCTATCATCCAGATGTCTGAGTGCTTCCCTGATGTAATGGGATCTGTCTTGTAACACTATTTGACTGCCCTTGTCTGCTGGTTTGATGACAATCGATCTGTTAGAAGCTAGATTTTTAAGCGCTGATCTCTGTGCTGTCGTGAGATTTTGAGTGGTCTCCGTAATCCGTTCCAGACCCCTCAAAGCTCGAATGTCTCTCCCTATTAGGTCCATCAAGAACGCCGGCGTAGACTCCGAATCTGGTTCCCAGTTAGAGGGTTCAAGAAAAGGTAAATGTGAATGTTCTGTCTCAAAATCAAAGTACTCTAAAATTCGTAAGCGACGATGATATGAGTGTAAGTCCTGTCTGAAAAGTGCTGTGTCTACCTTCTCTGGAGTAGGTACGAAGGTGAGGCCCTTCTCCAGGAGTTCTAACTGTACTGTGGATAAGACAAACGCAGAGCAGAGGTTAGTGACATTGGAGAGCAAGGGGTCAGGAGTGTTGGGGCCCTGAACCCCCCCTACATGTTTAACTGTTCCATCCAGTGTTCATACAATGCATGTGCTGTGGAGGGTGACCAATGGACGCCATCCTCCTCTGTCTCAAAAAACATTTGATTAACCTCAGTAAGATAATTTCCCTTACGTAAAGCCAAATCATTTAGTTGATTAATAGCCAAACACTGTGCTCTGTTGAACCTGTCATGAAAGTTAAGAAGGGGAAAGTAAATGGATGCACAAGGAAATGTAAGTTCTGCCTGTTTCATAAGTCTGGTGAAGCATTTTTTAAGTGTCGGTTCTTGATTCGCATTATGACAATTAATGAGACCCACAGACAAGATGACCTTTGTAACGGTGTGATCTGGTTTCCTCTTTCTCAACAATTCAAACAGATGGTCCATGTTGGCACCAGGGAAGCTGTCTACCTGTACTCTGGGATCCTGAAAGGGTGGAATATATGACAAGTTAGAGTCCCCCAAAAGTACCCAAGGTTTACGTACTCTAATGTTCCAGTCCACCGTTTTCCTGGTGGTATTTCTGTGTCTCAAGGGCTCAAAATCAGGGTAAAACTTAGAATTAGATGTGTTTAAAAACGATAACCTTCTCTTTGTGGTGGACATGGTAGGTGGCGGAGGCATAAGCTGGGCCGGTGTTCGCTTTGGCGAATCAGTCGTAACCGGTGTATTAACAGGTACCGGAGTGGAAGTACTAGTATGTGTGTGGGATATACTAGGTACCTCAATAGACTTAGAATGAGACTCACTAATCTGACCAATTCTCAAGGTGGTGCATGAAGATGGAGGAGGAGAAGAAGACTGGGGTGGACCGTCAATTGAAGCGTGTGAGAGCTTCTCAGAGGTGTTTAGAATTGTGCCCAATGCGCTTGTCAGTAAAACTGATTGCTTAGGTGCACTTTTCGTCATCGAAGTGTCTCGCTTCAATAAAGGGTCCACACTGGAGAGTTCATTCTCCAAAGAGTTCTGAGGGGGTAGGAGCAGGGTCCTAGATATCTGGGGGGAAGACTGTACCTGAGGGAGGTGAGAGTTGTTATCCTCAACGAATGAGTCTGAGAAGATAGACTCAAGCCACTCTGGGTTTTCTGGTGGGATACTATCAATGTCCTGATGAAGTTTCTCTATTGTACTAGATCGGATGGATTCAGACAGCAGAGCTGGTGGTGCTATAACTGTCAAGATTGGAGAAAGATCTGGTGTTTCCCGAGTAAAGGTGGTAAGTGAAGGAGATTTAATACCTTCAGATGATGTTATGTGTGTACTAACAGGTGGCGTGATGTTACGACGTCTCACCCTGGGTTTGAGTCGCGGTGAACGCGGACACACTGGCCAGTCCTGGGGATTAGGAACTTCAAGATGCCACAAAGTATCCTTGTTTATAGTTGGTAATGGTCTAGTTTCTAAAAGTTGTAGTGTGAGTAAATCTATTGAGGAGAGTGTAAGTTTCTTTTTATAACGACTGCGGGCCCATCTCAATGCTTTATCATATGCCTCTTGAGAGAAGGGGGAAAGGTTCTGGAAAATCTGCTCTTTGATCTCACTATAATGTTCTTGTAATGCCTTAATATTACAATGCATCCACTCTTTAGTGTTGGCCTGGACTTTCTCTAAGATGTTCTGATTGGGTGCTGCTGGTTTAATAAAAGAAGTCAAAGCATGTACTTTGCGTGTCATACCTATGGGAAAAGTGTGGTTAGCTAAGCAAGTGGATAGTATCTCCAAGTGATGAGTAGCTTGGAAAAGCTGAAAGTATTGCTTAGTGAGATGGAATAACTCTTCTTCCTGCTTGGTACGTACAACTGGCTGAGTGTATCTATGCCCTATGCGGGGAGGTCTAAAGCGTGACATAATGGAAGTGGAGATAAGATCTAAGAGATCAAAGAGTAAAAGCAGAGAACAAACAAAGGAAAATGGAAAAAAGAAATAAAGGAAATAGTCAAAAAGTGTTAATAAAGAAATAAAAGAAAACTACCCCAAATCAAAATAAACAATCCAGAGTGTGAACACTCTTCAAACTTTAAGCTTCAATAGGCCCAATGATGTTAAATATCGAAGCTAAAAAGTCACAAGATAAAAAAGAATTTATAAGTAAATAAAATCTTAAGTGTAAAAACACTTATTTACTGGACTTGGAATTCTATTAGATGTAAAGTCCTAGTCCATAGGTCCAGTAACTAGATAAAATATAAAAGTAACTAACCAAATACAAAAAGCACCCTGCACATGGTTTTTCCAAATGAGCACCTGTGAAAGCTAGTAACCTAGCTTTCAGCTGGAATCCTCAGGAGCTCGTTAAGGTTTTACCAGTACTTCTTTTGGTTTTAAATGCAATATATGGAAAAGTCTACAATGTTTTAAAAGCAAATATGCTGTGAGTACCTTCCTCCATATGGACAGATTTTCTTAGAAGGTGGTAGAATGTAGATACTCTTTAAACCCTTCCTTGAAGTCCAGTTGAAAGTTTGTTGGTTTGTCTCTCCAGTCATGTGCTTTAGAAAAGTTTGTAGTAATCCATTTGATGTTAAGGATTCCAAGATGTTCCTGGTAACAGGTAAAATCCAAGTGGAACTGATCTTTCCTTTCAGTGTAAGGTGAAACTGAAACATAAAACTAAAAAGTTACTCAAAAACAAAGAAAAAGAAGTCCCCAAACGTTTTCGTTGCTTCAACTTCCTCAGGGGGTGGTGAGACAGTGAGTGAGTGAGAACCTTATAGACCATGAGTAGATAGGTCCTTGATGTGTCATTGGTTCAGGTTGAGTCACATGGGCTGTCACCTATGATGATGTCATCACCCAGTTTTCTAGGGAAGAATGTTAAAACAAGCACAATACAACAGAAATGGGGTAGAAAATGTTAAAAAAAAAATATATATATTATGAGAGAAGTGGGAGGGGGAAAGGGAAATCCAATAGACTATTTAGAAAGAGTTTCCTGTTTAAAGTTAGGACAGATATAGGATCTTCAATTCCTCTGGCACTAGCTGGTTAGGTTTGGTTTAGGGGGAGGGGTGGAATCAATCCACCCGAATGCATTGGCACAGACATCAGTTAATAAAAGTATCCTATTCTTTATAAGGAAGTTCTCCTTTACTGTAACCAATAATTTGAAATGATGGGAGGGTTAAGGTAAGTTTATGGAAAGGACAGGATGTGGGTTTGGAATATATCAGGGGAAAGGGATGTGGGTAGGGGTTAGGGTTAGAATATAGGAAAGGAAGACAGGTTTAGGGTAAGAAGGAAAAAAGTAGACGGTTGAAATCTGACATTTTAAAACTTGTTGATGAATTATTAGTGGTTATGGTAAGGGGTTGGGTTAAGGTATAGGTATAGGATAGTAGGGGAAAGGGGTTAACAATTAGGCATAGGAGTTTAGGAGTAGGGCTAGGAAAGAATACAGGAAGGAAAGACTGGGAATGGTTGAACAACTGGGTAAGTATATATTACTGTAAAGAAAAATGGAAATAGTCTAAAAAACCTGGGTACACTTCTCAAATACTTAAACTTAATGTGTAAATAAATCAGGTAAAAAAAACTTATAAAATGTACTAAGAAGCCTTAAGATTTAATTCTCCATTTTTTTTTTTTTTTTTTTTTTTGTTAGAGAAAGTTCTCTTGTTTTTTCATTTTTTCTCTCTCATATTGTGTTCTTTTTTTAGGAAAGCAGGTACGAGAGTATTATGGAGAAATCATCGTCGGCTGTACAATGTAAAGTTACAATTCTGGTAAGTCCATACTTAGATAAGTTTTAATAATGTCTCTTTTTCTTATCTATTAGATTGGACAGAAGGAGGAAGGAGCAACAGTATGGGATACAAAAGGTGAGTAATATGAAAGAAAATTGAAAGTGAAGAAATGAATACAAGAGATAGATGTTATATGTGAAAATGTAAACTGTAAAGCATATAAAACAACATAATAGGAGCCCCTGAGACACAGAACTATTCAGAGTTCTTGAGAGGGCCCTCAAACGACTGTCACTGACAAAACTGAAGCACAACTAGAGTGACTTCACAGAGGAAAGCGTCTAGATGGCAATAATTTAAGGCACGTGTGCTCTGCAAAGTCTCCAAACAAGCAACTTCAAAAAATTAATAAATAAATAAATAATAATATATATTATTATTAATAATAAGTGTTGGAAATTCATGAAGGAAATTATACGACACACAAATTCAAATCAGTGTGAGGGAAGTCAAAAGGGAATGTGAAAATTAAATTAGATTAAATTTGTATTAAAGAAAAAGGCACACACATATATATATATATAGAGTCTATTAATAGGACACACAACATGAATAAAGTGCATTGGGAGGGTAGTGATCCTAAAACGGATCAAAATCAGCTTAAAATTACATAGATGGAGACAATGCAGAGCACACCATGGTCTTCCTCCTAGGAGTCGAGTGGAATTGGAGTCGAGTGGAATTGGAGTGATGTTCCGTGGAGAGAAGATCAACGGATCTCCCCAGATAAGTGCCAAAAAGTTGTTGAGATTATTACTGACAGATGAACAGTGCACAGTGAGAGAGCCAATAGAATTTAACTCACATAAGGGAAGAGGCAGATATGCATACTAGATACAGACAATAGATGGTGATGTCTAAAACACTGATAAATAGCTGTTCTGTAGTGAACTCAAGGGTTTAACCTCAGAATGCAGGAAGCTTTCAAATCTTCTAATTAGAGATGTGCATTGGACAAGAAGGACCAGTAGAGGTAAACATCTTGTCTGTGGGTAAGAGATACGCTTGTATGCATTATAGTCACCTCAATGTCCCTTTTTCTGAAAAAGTCTGTAAACGGACAAATTTGAAAAAATCCCTGAAATTAGGAAAATTCAAGGGAGTTTAAGCTATTTAATAAACCTAATGATGACCCCTTCTGATGTTCACTAAGCTTAAGAAAGCTTTTAGAAGTATATACAAAAAAGTTTTTTAATTTCAAAAAGCAATACCTCTTTTGGACACTAGAGACCGACCTCTACAATGCAAGTGAATGGAAGATGGTACAAGGACTTTAAAAGGGATTTCAAAGTGTTGGAAACTGAACTAGGACCAGTGTGTTATTCAGAATTAAGAGTATAAATGGAAATAGCAGGTTCTAGACATTAAAAGTGACTCCAGACTGAAACATTGAACAAGTCAAAGCTATTAAAAGGGGGGATCCAGGGTCCCTCTCCGTGCTGTAAACTCTCTCTATCTTCCACAGATGTTCCTGTTCATGTGACAAACGACTGAAGATAACACGAATATGCAGGTGATAAATTGCATTACAGGTAAAATAATAAGGTATTGATGTAAAAATTCAAAAAAGGAAGAAAGAAGGGGAAAAGTCGCGTATGATAATCATCACAATACTACAAAGATTCTAGCGGTATGGTAAGACCTCATTATGGAGAGAAAGCTAGAATTAAGAATCCTAGAGAGCATCAAAGGACTATAGGGGGTAGTAATACACTAGTTACTCTCACTAACTAGGGAAGTAACTCCCTTAAAGGAAGAATAATGATGAAAACTAAACTCTGACTTAAAAGAAATGGGAATAGTAGATGATGTGAAAAGGTCACCCTCACATGTAAACTCTCTATTTCCTAGCGCACTCTGGATCGTCAGACACGTATAATATTGTTGGAATCATTCAGTGGTAACCGTAATCAAATTATTAAGACCCAGTGGATGGAAGGTACCTAGTCTATTAATCCAAAGATTCTCATGCCATTTTCTTTGTCTGTCCGTCCAAAGGACTCCGTTTTGAAGAGCTGAGATGGAAAAATCTGTACATTGGCCCAGTGTAAAGTGTGCGTACAATACAGTGTCAACTCTGCCCTGTTTTAGTGAGCGAAGATGTTGCTTGACTCGTAGTTCAAGTGTGTTCCTAGTTTCGCCTATATAGAGTTTGGCGCAAGACTTACACTGGAGACAATAAACAACGTTCTTTGTTTTGAGTGTCAGCTCCTGCGTAATCAAAGCTCCCCTGTGTGAATGTTTACTATAGATATACGTGCGCTTGCGTAGTTTCAAGGCTCGTGATGTATTCTCACTACTCTCAAACTCACCCTGTAGTTTGGCTCGCACAAGAATATCCTGTAGATTTTTGTTGCGTCTCTGAGCTGAGATGAGGCAGAAATTTTCTAAGTGAAAACACTCTGCTACGGCCAGATTGTAATGGGCTACTACCCGCTTGCGAAGCTGTAACGAAGCCTTGGAATACGTGCTGACGAACGGTAAGAGCGACCTCTGACGTAGTGGGCTAGCTACTGTAGCTAACGGGTTCGGGTTATTAAAGGAACGTGCTACATCGCGATAGATTTTACGTAAGAAGGCGTTGGAATAGCCTCGTGTCCTAAGCACACGGAATAATGTTCGAGTGGCCCAATTCACATCTTCTAAAAAAGAACAAATTCTATAAAAACGAATTAACTGTGCCTTAATGAGGCCTTTGAAGGTATGGCGTGGATGAAAGCTCTCCTTGTGGAGAAGGGCGTGTCTGTCAGTTTCTTTGAAGAACACCTTAGCGGCTATTGTTTTGGTGGCAGCACAGAGATCGGAGGCAGTAAAAAAGAGTTGTGTATCCAAAAATTCGACACTGTGTTGTTGTAGTGAATATTTAAGCTTGATCCTAGGATGATGGCTATTGAGTACAGACATGAACTCCACAAACTCGGACTCTGAGTAAGTCCACAGGCCAAACAGGTCATCCAAATATCTCAAATAGACTAAGGGCTTTCGGTCACACTTGGCCAAAATCTCTTCCTCCCAGACGGCCAGATAGATATTGGCATAGGCCGGTGAATATTTTCTACCCATAGCACAGCCACATGTTTGAAGGTAGTAGTTACCATTAAACTCAAAGTCATTACGAGTGAGTGTGAGTTCTAAGAGTTGTAAAATCTGTCTGTCTGGTCTCTGAGGATCCGGATATTGGGTAAAAATTTTCTTAACTGCTGCTAACCCTCGCTCTGTTTCTATGTTGGTATAGAGTGAGTCCACGTCTATGGAGAATAAAAAGGTGTTGAGTGGAACCTGGCGACCTCTCACTTGCGCTACGAAATCGTACGTGTCCTTCACATAGCTGGAATGTCTCTGAGATATTGGATTGAGGTAAAAATCTACAAACTCTGCTAGACGGTGTGATTCCGAACCGCAATCGCTGACAATAGGACGTCCCTTGGGTAAAACCCCGGGGATAGTCCACGTGTCTGGCGACTTGTGTATCTTAGGCAAAAGATAGAACTGTCTAGGTCTTGGATCATCTGGGCCGTACAGGTACATTTTCTGTTTCTTATTGATGTAACCCTCTCTTTCTAACTCATCCACTACTCGTCTAACCAGCATTTGCGTCTCTGTCTGAATTAAAGAGGTTAAAGGTACGTAGTAAGCTCTATCATCCAGTTGTCTGAGTGCTTCCCTGATGTAATGGGATCTGTCTTGTAACACTATTTGACTGCCCTTGTCTGCTGGTTTGATGACAATCGATCTGTTAGAAGCTAGATTTTTAAGCGCTGATCTCTGTGCTATCGTGAGATTTTGAGTGGTCTCCGTAATCCGTTCCAGACCCCTCAAAGCTCGAATGTCTCTCCCTATTAGGTCCATCAAGAACGCCGGCGTAGACTCCGAATCTGGTTCCCAGTTAGAGGGTTCAAGAAAAGGTAAATGTGAATGTTCTGTCTCAAAATCAAAGTACTCTAAAATTCGTAAGCGACGATGATATGAGTGTAAGTCCTGTCTGAAAAGTGCTGTGTCTACCTTCTCTGGAGTAGGTACGAAGGTGAGGCCCTTCTCCAGGAGTTCTAACTGTACTGTGGATAAGACAAACGCAGAGCAGAGGTTAGTGACATTGGAGAGCAAGGGGTCAGGAGTGTTGGGGCCCTGAACCCCCCCTACATGTTTAACTGTTCCATCCAGTGTTCATACAATGCATGTGCTGTGGAGGGTGACCAATGGACGCCATCCTCCTCTGTCTCAAAAAACATTTGATTAACCTCAGTAAGATAATTTCCCTTACGTAAAGCCAAATCATTTAGTTGATTAATAGCCAAACACTGTGCTCTGTTGAACCTGTCATGAAAGTTAAGAAGGGGAAAGTAAATGGATGCACAAGGAAATGTAAGTTCTGCCTGTTTCATAAGTCTGGTGAAGCATTTTTTAAGTGTCGGTTCTTGATTCGCATTATGACAATTAATGAGACCCACAGACAAGATGACCTTTGTAACGGTGTGATCTGGTTTCCTCTTTCTCAACAATTCAAACAGATGGTCCATGTTGGCACCAGGGAAGCTGTCTACCTGTACTCTGGGATCCTGAAAGGGTGGAATATATGACAAGTTAGAGTCCCCCAAAAGTACCCAAGGTTTACGTACTCTAATGTTCCAGTCCACCGTTTTCCTGGTGGTATTTCTGTGTCTCAAGGGCTCAAAATCAGGGTAAAACTTAGAATTAGATGTGTTTAAAAACGATAACCTTCTCTTTGTGGTGGACATGGTAGGTGGCGGAGGCATAAGCTGGGCCGGTGTTCGCTTTGGCGAATCAGTCGTAACCGGTGTATTAACAGGTACCGGAGTGGAAGTACTAGTATGTGTGTGGGATATACTAGGTACCTCAATAGACTTAGAATGAGACTCACTAATCTGACCAATTCTCAAGGTGGTGCATGAAGATGGAGGAGGAGAAGAAGACTGGGGTGGACCGTCAATTGAAGCGTGTGAGAGCTTCTCAGAGGTGTTTAGAATTGTGCCCAATGCGCTTGTCAGTAAAACTGATTGCTTAGGTGCACTTTTCGTCATCGAAGTGTCTCGCTTCAATAAAGGGTCCACACTGGAGAGTTCATTCTCCAAAGAGTTCTGAGGGGGTAGGAGCAGGGTCCTAGATATCTGGGGGGAAGACTGTACCTGAGGGAGGTGAGAGTTGTTATCCTCAACGAATGAGTCTGAGAAGATAGACTCAAGCCACTCTGGGTTTTCTGGTGGGATACTATCAATGTCCTGATGAAGTTTCTCTATTGTACTAGATCGGATGGATTCAGACAGCAGAGCTGGTGGTGCTATAACTGTCAAGATTGGAGAAAGATCTGGTGTTTCCCGAGTAAAGGTGGTAAGTGAAGGAGATTTAATACCTTCAGATGATGTTATGTGTGTACTAACAGGTGGCGTGATGTTACGACGTCTCACCCTGGGTTTGAGTCGCGGTGAACGCGGACACACTGGCCAGTCCTGGGGATTAGGAACTTCAAGATGCCACAAAGTATCCTTGTTTATAGTTGGTAATGGTCTAGTTTCTAAAAGTTGTAGTGTGAGTAAATCTATTGAGGAGAGTGTAAGTTTCTTTTTATAACGACTGCGGGCCCATCTCAATGCTTTATCATATGCCTCTTGAGAGAAGGGGGAAAGGTTCTGGAAAATCTGCTCTTTGATCTCACTATAATGTTCTTGTAATGCCTTAATATTACAATGCATCCACTCTTTAGTGTTGGCCTGGACTTTCTCTAAGATGTTCTGATTGGGTGCTGCTGGTTTAATAAAAGAAGTCAAAGCATGTACTTTGCGTGTCATACCTATGGGAAAAGTGTGGTTAGCTAAGCAAGTGGATAGTATCTCCAAGTGATGAGTAGCTTGGAAAAGCTGAAAGTATTGCTTAGTGAGATGGAATAACTCTTCTTCCTGCTTGGTACGTACAACTGGCTGAGTGTATCTATGCCCTATGCGGGGAGGTCTAAAGCGTGACATAATGGAAGTGGAGATAAGATCTAAGAGATCAAAGAGTAAAAGCAGAGAACAAACAAAGGAAAATGGAAAAAAGAAATAAAGGAAATAGTCAAAAAGTGTTAATAAAGAAATAAAAGAAAACTACCCCAAATCAAAATAAACAATCCAGAGTGTGAACACTCTTCAAACTTTAAGCTTCAATAGGCCCAATGATGTTAAATATCGAAGCTAAAAAGTCACAAGATAAAAAAGAATTTATAAGTAAATAAAATCTTAAGTGTAAAAACACTTATTTACTGGACTTGGAATTCTATTAGATGTAAAGTCCTAGTCCATAGGTCCAGTAACTAGATAAAATATAAAAGTAACTAACCAAATACAAAAAGCACCCTGCACATGGTTTTTCCAAATGAGCACCTGTGAAAGCTAGTAACCTAGCTTTCAGCTGGAATCCTCAGGAGCTCGTTAAGGTTTTACCAGTACTTCTTTTGGTTTTAAATGCAATATATGGAAAAGTCTACAATGTTTTAAAAGCAAATATGCTGTGAGTACCTTCCTCCATATGGACAGATTTTCTTAGAAGGTGGTAGAATGTAGATACTCTTTAAACCCTTCCTTGAAGTCCAGTTGAAAGTTTGTTGGTTTGTCTCTCCAGTCATGTGCTTTAGAAAAGTTTGTAGTAATCCATTTGATGTTAAGGATTCCAAGATGTTCCTGGTAACAGGTAAAATCCAAGTGGAACTGATCTTTCCTTTCAGTGTAAGGTGAAACTGAAACATAAAACTAAAAAGTTACTCAAAAACAAAGAAAAAGAAGTCCCCAAACGTTTTCGTTGCTTCAACTTCCTCAGGGGGTGGTGAGACAGTGAGTGAGTGAGAACCTTATAGACCATGAGTAGATAGGTCCTTGATGTGTCATTGGTTCAGGTTGAGTCACATGGGCTGTCACCTATGATGATGTCATCACCCAGTTTTCTAGGGAAGAATGTTAAAACAAGCACAATACAACAGAAATGGGGTAGAAAATGTTAAAAAAAATATATATATATATTATGAGAGAAGTGGGAGGGGGAAAGGGAAATCCAATAGACTATTTAGAAAGAGTTTCCTGTTTAAAGTTAGGACAGATATAGGATCTTCAATTCCTCTGGCACTAGCTGGTTAGGTTTGGTTTAGGGGGAGGGGTGGAATCAATCCACCCGAATGCATTGGCACAGACATCAGTTAATAAAAGTATCCTATTCTTTATAAGGAAGTTCTCCTTTACTGTAACCAATAATTTGAAATGATGGGAGGGTTAAGGTAAGTTTATGGAAAGGACAGGATGTGGGTTTGGAATATATCAGGGGAAAGGGATGTGGGTAGGGGTTAGGGTTAGAATATAGGAAAGGAAGACAGGTTTAGGGTAAGAAGGAAAAAAGTAGACGGTTGAAATCTGACATTTTAAAACTTGTTGATGAATTATTAGTGGTTATGGTAAGGGGTTGGGTTAAGGTATAGGTATAGGATAGTAGGGGAAAGGGGTTAACAATTAGGCATAGGAGTTTAGGAATAGGGCTAGGAAAGAATACAGGAAGGAAAGACTGGGAATGGTTAAACAACTGGGTAAGTAAGGGATATTACTGTAAAGAAAAATGGAAATAGTCTAAAAATCCTGGGTACACTTCTCAAAAACTTAAACTTAATGTGTAAATAAATCAGGTAAAAGAAACTTATAGAATATACTAAGAAGCCTTAAGATTTAATTCTCCATTTTTTTTTTTTTTTTTTTTTTTGTTAGAGAAAGTTCTCTTGTTTTTTCATTTTTTCTCTCTCATATTGTGTTCTTTTTTTAGGAAAGCAGGTACGAGAGTATTATGGAGAAATCATCGTCGGCTGTACAATGTAAAGTTACAATTCTGGTAAGTCCATACTTAGATAAGTTTTAATAATGTCTCTTTTTCTTATCTATTAGATTGGACAGAAGGAGGAAGGAGCAACAGTATGGGATACAAAAGGTGAGTAATATGAAAGAAAATTGAAAGTGAAGAAATGAATACAAGAGATAGATGTTATATGTGGAAATGTAAACTGTAAAGCATATAAAACAACATAATAGGAGCCCTTGAGACACAGAACTATTCAGAGTTCTTGAGAGGGCCCTCAAACGACTGTCACTGACAAAACTGAAGCACAACTAGAGTGACTTCACAGAGGAAAGCGTCTAGATGGCAATAATTTAAGGCACGTGTGCTCTGCAAAGTCTCCAAACAAGCAATTTCAAAAAATTAATAAATAAATAAATAATAATATATATTATTATTAATAATAAGTGTTGGAAATTCATGAAGGAAATTATACGACACACAAATTCAAATCAGTGTGAGGGAAGTCAAAAGGGAATGTGAAAATTAAATTAGATTAAATTTTTATTAAAGAAAAAGGCACACACATATATATATATATAGAGTCTATTAATAGGACACACAACATGAATAAAGTGCATTGGGAGGGTAGTGATCCTAAAACGGATCAAAATCAGCTTAAAATTACATAGATGGAGACAATGCAGAGCACACCATGGTCTTCCTCCTAGGAGTCGAGTGGAATTGGAGTGATGTTCCGTGGAGAGAAGATCAACGGATCTCCCCAGATAAGTGCCAAAAAGTTGTTGAGATTATTACTGACAGATGAACAGTGCACAGTGAGAGAGCCAATAGAATTTAACTCACATAAGGGAAGAGGCAGATATGCATACTAGATACAGACAATAGATGGTGATGTCTAAAACACTGATAAATAGCTGTTCTGTAGTGAACTCAAGGGTTTAACCTCAGAATGCAGGAAGCTTTCAAATCTTCTAATTAGAGATGTGCATTGGACAAGAAGGACCAGTAGAGGTAAACATCTTGTCTGTGGGTAAGAGATACGCTTGTATGCATTATAGTCACCTCAATGTCCCTTTTTCTGAAAAAGTCTGTAAACGGACAAATTTGAAAAAATCCCTGAAATTAGGAAAATTCAAGGGAGTTTAAGCTATTTAATAAACCTAATGATGACCCCTTCTGATGTTCACTAAGCTTAAGAAAGCTTTTAGAAGTATATACAAAAAAGTTTTTTAATTTCAAAAAGCAATACCTCTTTTGGACACTAGAGACCGACCTCTACAATGCAAGTGAATGGAAGATGGTACAAGGACTTTAAAAGGGATTTCAAAGTGTTGGAAACTGAACTAGGACCAGTGTGTTATTCAGAATGAAGAGTATAAATGGAAATAGCAGGTTCTAGACATTAAAAGTGACTCCAGACTGAAACATTGAACAAGTCAAAGCTATTAAAAGGGGGGATCCAGGGTCCCTCTCCGTGCTGTAAACTCTCTCCATCTTCCACAGATGTTCCTGTTCATGTGACAAACGACTGAAGATAACACGAATATGCAGGTGATAAATTGCATTACAGGTAAAATAATAAGGTATTGATGTAAAAATTCAAAAAAGGAGGAAAGAAGGAGAAAAGTCGCGTATGATAATCATCACAATACTACAAAGATTCTAGCGGTATGGTAAGACCTCATTATGGAGAGAAAGCTAGAATTAAGAATCCTAGAGAGCATCAAAGGACTATAGGGGGTAGTAATACACTAGTTACTCTCACTAACTAGGGAAGCAACTCCCTTAAAGGAAGAATAATGACGAAAGAGAGTGTAAAGGGGCACCTTATGTCAAAAATGATGGATGACCCAAAGGTCAAAAAGGTCAGGTTCATGTTTGGGTCAGTGGGCGTGTCTAGCAGTGGGCGTGTCTAGTATATTCTAGAAGATTCTGGAACATTCCAATAAGGTCACATGATGTGGGTGTGTCTTATGACATCACATGAGGAGGCGTTACTTTGCAGATGATGACATCACATGAGGAGGCGTTACTTTACAGATGATGACATCACATGAGGAGGCGTTACTTTGCGGATGATGAGATGTGATTTAACAATTTAATGGTTAATTAATTAATTGTATAGAATCAATAGAATTCTTTGTTCATGCTTGTGGAGATAGACGGTGAGAGTGTTTGCTGACATTTCACAAAAATCAGGCTCCCCAAAAGTCAGGCCTCCCTCTCACAGCTAGGGCTGGGGGCACACTTTCACACACGCGCGCGCACGCACCCGTACACAGACACAGAGTAAAATGGTAGAATGAGTGCTAAAATGCAAAAAAATACCTTGGTGTGTAAAAAACCACAAAGTACTGAGGAGATTCTGTAGGCAAAGGCCTGTGAGAGACAGAGTCCGTGAGAGAGACAGAGTCCTGAGGAGATTCTGAAGGCAAAAGGTCTGAGAGAGACAGAGTCCGTGAGAGAGACAGAGTCCGTGAGAGAGACAGAGTCCAGAGGAGATTCTGAAGACTGCGACCGTTCCCTCCGGGCGTATGACTGGAAATGAGTCGAAAACGAGAAGGTGGGAGGGCGTGGTTGTCCCAGATTTAGACTAGTATTTCTCGTACCAATGGGATCATTGGGTGTGGCCAGCCTGTTAACCAATGAGCTTCCTTGAACTAGCGGTCGTGTTCGGGCCATGTTCACCCATCCCCGGGTTACTTTCGGTCATCCAGCCACCCTCCTTGAGCCCCCCGGCCCACCCTCCCTCTGCACCCCCCATGCAGACTCATCTGTAAGACATTAAAATCAAAGAAAGTTTTTTACTACCTGTAGGGGTAGACCTAACTAACCCTAAAGTTCATGAGAGAGGTCATACTCACCCATTTCATGTGGTGTGAGGTTACTTTCGCCCACCCACCCTATGTGAACAACCCCGCACCCCACCAGGTGTGAGCATCCCCTGGGACTCATCTGTAAGACATTAAAATCAAAGAAAGTTTTTTACTACCCACAGGGGAAGACCTAACTAACCCTAAAGTTCATGAGAGAGGTCATACTCACCCATTTCATGTGGTGTGAGGTTACTTTCGCCCACCCACCCCATGTGAACAACCCCGCACCCACCAGGTGTGAGCATCCCCTAGGGACTCATAGGACAACATGAACATCCTGGACCACCAAGTTTTAGGGGGTTTGTAAAAAAAAAGAAATAGGAGGAGTTGCTTAGAGTTGTCGAGCCAATGGTGGAAGAAGTACAAGAAGAAGAAGAAGCGTTTGCCGGAACGTCTGGAGGAATGGTCACTCCTCAAAATGCTGTTTCTGAACCTGACGAGCGTTTGCTGGGAGCTCCTAGGAGAAAAAGACTCTTAGGATATGAAGAACCTCAACCCAATGAGTTAGGAGGAAAAGAGAGATGGTGTAATCTAAGTTTAGGGTACGACTTTTATTTTCATCTGGGCCAACTGGGTCTGTATACTGAGACCGAACTGACGGCGGGAGCTCCTCCCGACACCGTCATGACTTTGAGATCTTACGATTGGAAAATGTGTCAAGAGATCGTCAGTAACTGCATCAAAAGTAAAATGCCTGGGAATGAGAGTATTTCTGCAATGTGGTGCACGGTGCCTACCGATTTTGACAAACTGTACATACGTTTTTTTTTGCTGCCTGAAGAATGAACCCCCTTTGTCTTTCATTACACTCTCTCGTCAAGTGGGTGAGGATGTGGAAAAGGCTCACTTTATTTAAAAAACTGTGGAAACCCGTTGCTTTAGAAAAAGTAAGTAAATTAACTTAAAGTTTGTTGTACTGTATATTGTACAAAATATTCTGAGTTGTAAGTTCATACGAAAGTTGTTGTTACTCACACACTCACAAACACACACACACACACACACACATTCAACAAAGTGTAGTCATTCAAACTAACTTGAGCTTCAAACTAACTTTCTTGCTTACTTAAAGATTATTAACTTCCACAATAACTGCTTTTTGCATTGACATAGAATGTAATGCTAAACTGTTTTCATTCAAATAATGACAAGATTTACCACAAACATTACATAGCCTTAAGGGGTTGCATGAGAAATGTATGTTAGATCGTGTAAAAGACCTTATAGGTCTTATAGGCATATAAAGGCCTGCATCTGCAACGTAATCTGCATAATCTAGGAGGTCAAACATCAGTCTATATGACGATTTTTCAGATTTTTCATAAAGCCAGATTGTATTTGAGTATATACTGTAGACATATCAGCCTCACCACTTTAACTAAAGCAAACATTTTATATTCAATAGTTAATATTGAGATTGGATGTCAGTTGTCAATAAAAGATTGTGTCTTTACATTCCTTGTGTCACTGATTCCTTGTGTCCTTGTCTTCTGCCTCACACATTCTTTATAAATACATAGCACCAAACCCTCATTATAGCCCCAAAATGAACACGGAATTCTTCTAAACATAAAATTTTACCTTTTTTTGAAGGGACTGATTGTTTTTGAATGGTCTGGCACTTGCCTAAAGCTAGCCTCTGGCGTGAATTTGGTGAGGTTTCACATGTACTCTTCAGTTTTTGAGATTGAGGTGTCTGACGCAGTGTGTTTCCGTGTGATAGTGAGGCCTTGTTGTTCCGGACAGTATTATTTATTATTATTTTATCCATTCCTACTTATGATAATAAACTGTATAAATAAACTCTCTCGTTCAATCCTCTAAGCAATATAATAAGGCTCATTTCCATAATGTTACACTTTCTTCATGGAATGGTGGGCATTTCATTCATTCATCATTGCTCTGTAAGCATTCTTGCGTGTGTTCATTTTTTTGTTACAATTTCCTTACACTCCAGAAGCAAATTGACAGATTCACATTGTTTTTTTACGTTTTCACGAGTGAAGTGAACTGAGTAATATTTACTTGACTTGCCTCACTTACTTAGTATAACTTCATCTAGATAAGTTCCTTTAATTGTCTTTTCCAGGCAAGCGGTTTCCAAATTTTTGCAAGTATAGTTGTATAGTTAACACATCAGATTGTATAGTGTACATTTCTGTGTGTACATGATTCAAGTGTTATCAGATCATTTGGTGTGTTTGTGATTTGACAACAAAATAGATTTTCATTTTAAAACAAGTGTTTCATTTTGTAAAAGATCCGAGGGATTCTGTTATTTGGCCGTGGCGGCTGTGTGTTAATTGTGTTTTTTGTTTTTTTTAAAAATTGAATTTGAAATGTCAAAATTCTGCTAAAGCAATGGAAGGAAAAACAACAGTTCTGCTCACACGTTCTCGAACCATTTGCTCCATGATCTTACGAAGCCCCCTTTAGTCAAATAAATCTCCTCAGGTTGTAATATTCTCTTTTGACAACTCAACTGTTTTGACAACAACTTTGTTTTCTGGCGATTTTAATCATTTTACATCTCTGAATGACAATATATCTTGTTTTATACTTTGAGAACCCCCACCCCCATTTTTGTTTACCTCCCTCGTTCAGGTCAGAAAACAGGATCGGAAATCAGTTTACCTCATAGTGATGGAATATCTGACGCATCTGTTTATCCGGACAAATAGCAGACTGGGGAAACGTTAGACATGATCAATCCACGATTTGAGCGTTACATTTTTTATTTGACATAGTGATGTCCAAACCTCCTGCACATAGCTGTACAGTACATACCGGTATCTGTCTATATGATTTTCTTATAATCATTTCTTATAATATATTATGTTAATACGCTGCATATATCTATAGTATTCTTACTACTATTATAAAGTTACTGCTACTTCATTGCACATATCTGTAGCCTACATGTTGTTCATACATTGTTCATATGTTATATACTGCTAATACGCTGCACATATTTACCTTCTGGGTTTACCTTCTGTAAACCAGCTATTCTTATCAATTTCTTGTCCTGTCTGTCTATGCACCACCCGTCTATACTTTGTATATCACATTGCACTTTCCTGCTTTTTTGCACTTCTGGTTAGACGCAAACTGCATTTCGCTAACTTTGTACTTGTAGTAATGCTAATAAAGTTGAATCTAATCTAAGTCCCAGCAATTCAAGTTGAATCTAATCTAAGACCTATACGTAAGTCAAGCACCATGTATTTGAGTCCTATTGCACTCTTTGTGTTGCACCCTGTGCATGTAAAATGATAAATTACTTGTATATTACTTCACAGAGCGCACAATATTTTATTTTCAAAAAAGCTGACACAGAGCGCACAAACTTTCTTTTCAAAATGGCGGACATAGCATTTTTCTCATTTTATAGCGACGCAAGGGGTGATTGATGACATTTTTGGGGGGTTTTGGGGGTGTGTCTTACATAGGCATGTTAGTTTTTCACAGTGTTTCATTGGTTGATAACAGTTCAGGGGGGAGTGTTGTAACATAAAGACATAAAAAGCATCGGGTAGGTGTGTACCAAGTAACTAACTTTCAAGACAGTCAAACCAATAACTTGTCAAGAGTTTCTGGACCTGTATTTACAAGGATGGCTGAGTCACATACACCAAGAGTATCCGTTTCCAAGAAAAGAGTTACGCTCACGTCGGTTAGCAACAGGCTAATGGATCCTGAAATAACTTTTGCACCAAAAAGAGGAAAGCCGGAAACATTCGTAAACTTTTTTCATAAACCGAGCAATGCTCTGGAATACCAATGGATGTTGAGTGATGGTCGCATAGGAGGCTATGTTTTTGACAAAGAAGAATGCAGTGTGAAGCTATATGTTTTGGCTTCACCGTATTTGGTGTTTTCAGACGGGATGCTACACATCTCATTTTGCGCTGCCGATTGGATAATGTTTAGGGACATTTGGAGTGATCTTGAACTACCTGTTTCGGATAGCACCTTCACAGCATCATGGAATAGTTCGGTCCATACCAAATGTTACCATATTTATGCTGATTGTCTTGAAATAGAACCACAGGGGTTCATTCACCTGTGTAGTGATGACTACAGAATAGCAACATATGCTGAAGCAATATATGCTGTAGAAAATGATGTAGAGAAATTTGTACGAGGTCCTAAAGTGAGGTATCTATGGAAAGACATGCTTGTTTTAAGTAATGTTTTCAAAAAGGTTGATAGATTGTTCAAATGGAGTGTTGGCTTGGATAGATACCAAAGGATCAAGAGGCGTCTTTTCCCGACGCGTCGCCTTGATCTGGCCAACGATTGTGAATCGTCAGCTCTGGAATCAACGCCCCTCGACATACAAGAAGAAGAAAATGCTGAAACACCAATGATTGTCTCATCAACAAATATCTGTGAATCCTCTGAAGCTACTGGATTTAATTGTCACTACCTTACAACATCCTAAAGGCGTGTGTGTGCAACATTCTACAGCATATTGTCGCTGAGAAGTTATGTGAGAATTCTTTCGACTGTGAAGTCCGGATGCCTACTACTACAAGACGCAGATAGGGGATATAAAAAAACAGAGACTTTTTAAGCCAGAATTGTTACAAGTCATCACGAGTGTTTTCCAGACATAAGAAATTCATGTAAACCCTCAAAATTCCTGGGCTGCTGTAGAGGCCCTTGTGTATGAAACATTACAATTAAGGAAAACATTGCTGAAGCTCTGGATTAAAGCTCTGGACTGTGAAAAATACTTTTTTCAAAAGATCATTGTGTTAGAAACCGGCAATCAAAAGATTCTGCCTTTTCAAGATTCTGTTATACCATAGAATTTACAGTGCCTTAGCATCGTTTTAATGCCCTTAAAAACAAATGATGTTTGCTAGGTCATTGTCTGAAGACTGCTCTAACCTATTGTATGTAGGGGCTTCCATTAACAAACCATATCGCGTAACAGTATGTGTAACTTGAGAAAACATGTCAGACAACATATAACAGCTGTATGTACATATACTGTAGATGTTTGTATCATTAAGTTGTATGAAAATGAAAATGTGTTTTTTTCTATTTATAGATAGCTTTTAAACTATTTAGATACTTTACCATTGTAAATGTGTTTGTGTGGGTGACTAACCTGGGTGTTCCCATGCTGCCTTGCGCGCGATTTGATTCACGCTGCTACGGCAGCCTGGAGACCATGGAGCAAATTTTCGCCTGAGATAGGGGATGAGCTATGCACAGACGCATTTGATAGACATCCGTGGCACCCAATAAACGGATCTGGGCATTTTTTTTTCAAATACGACAAGATTAACGTTTGGTTCCCAGACCACGTCTCATTGAGAAGTGGTGGCGCTAGCCAGGCTAGTGGGTGACAATAAATGTTTTCAAAATCATTATTTGGTGAAAAGGTTATAATGGCGGACCCTCTAAATGCGGCTTACTATACACCATCCAATGAGGGGTCGGTAAAACAAGATTAAAAAAAGCTGTATTTAAAGATACAGGTGTACGTTTGTCTGACAAAGATGTCACCGACTGGTTACCTGTTGAGGATTCTTATACACTTCACAAAAATATGCATGTTAATTACAAGAGAATTACAGTTTCAAGCAGACTTGGTTGATGCCTATATACTCGAAGTAGTATATAGTAGTACTTTAAATATACAGTACGTTGACACACATAGACATTTTTAGCAAATATGCCTGGGTATGTGTTCTGAAAATAATAATTGTATCTGAATTCATTTTAAAGGAATTGCATGCAAACCGACCGTGGGACAGAATTCTTCAACAAACATATTTTTTGTATTATAAAGAGACTATTACTTTAATAACTCAGCAGCACTGAAGAAACATATTGTAAGCCTGTTCATTTAAAACAAATAAAACTCCCTCTGACAGTGGTGACTTTAGAACTGACAGTGGACACTCTGACAGCGGTGACAGTGGCCTCATTACAACATACAATTCCAAAACTTATACCACTCAAGTCAATAGCTTCTTGCTTAACAACTTTGTTATTTTTTGGACCAAAAGTTAAATTTAAGTTAAAAAGTTTTTTTAAGGAATATAAGGTACACTCAAAAAAATGAAAACTGGGTATTGTTTGTTAGAAATAAATGAAACATGATGAAATAACTAAAACTGATTAATTAGAGAGATGTAGATAGTTGTTTTAATTAAATCCAAATTAGATATCAGGAAATTTGGAGGAGTTTAATTCATTTCTGTTGAATAAACACGTAACAAGTGATTTGATGCAATTAAATCTCTCGCACATGCTCACTTCACATCATCGCGTGACATCAAGGCGGAAGTTTTTGGTCACGCTCATGTCATGCTGTGTAGAGACGTTGGTGAACTGAACTGGAAGTGCGTTGGAAGCGACAAAACGAAGCTAACTGGTGAGTAACCTACATCTTTTATCATCTGCGAGTAGCATTTACAGTTGGTGCTAAGTAGATCGATCGTAATTCTGTTCGAAACTGTCAAAACTTTGACCTAAGTGAGTATTTGAATGATATTCCAAGTATTTCGTGTGATTTGTTAGTATCAGCTAGTCACATGTCTAGATGGCTAACCGTGTTCACGCTGCTAATGTAGTCAAATCCATGCAGCCTTACAGAAACGGTAGTTGTAAGTTAAATTAAAAAAAATTGTCGGTGATATTACACGTCAAGTTAGGTTAGGCATGACTGCCGTTCTTTTAGACTAGTTGCTACGGTTGTGATAACGCTGGCGTTTTGCATTAATGAATAGCTAATTCAGAAATGAATGCAAAACGTGTTGCAGCAGGTGGATGCCCTGCTATGTTGGTAGCTACAGTGTTCAAACACGTTGGGCATCAGGCTCTGTTTATTGTGACTGAGGAGATGTGAACACAGCAGCAGTTAAATGTATTTTTGGTGTCGTTTGTGACGTTCAAGTGTTGTTTATTCTATACTTTATATTTTATATTTGACCCAATGAACTCATCTTTTTTTAATTTTGTTTTGAATTTCCCCTAGGCATCAATAAAGTATCTCTATCTATCTGTCTATCTATCTGGCGTATTTATCCTAATTAATATATGGTAATGACGCAAAAGTTGCTTTTGAAATCATTATTAATGTGCCCCACCCCTTTCAGATTTTACCAGTGTTGCCTTGCCTGGCATTCAGGCCATGCCTCATGTGGTAAGTTGGATTCAGCAATGTTGTTGTTCATGAATATGATTGATATGTTAAAGATTAAAGTTTTTAGAGATTGTTTTGACAAAACTGTTTTGGTAGAAAAGTATTCAAAGCTTTTGGCTTAGCCTGAAGCACAGGGTGTGTGGAATAAACTGTGTTTATAACCTGTTGTCCTTTTCCTAGATCTTTCTTTAGGTGGTGTTCTATGCTGTGCTTCACAGTCTAGCAGGTACAAATTGTTACAACACTGTAAATTATGCCATGGTCATTATGGTAGGAATCCCTGTTACCTGTGCACTTATGCCAGTTGTCCATGTAGTTTCAGGACATGGAATAGCTTGAAAAACCATGTTTACCGAGCTCATTCATTACCCTCACAGACAGGAACAAAATTATTGACCTACAGTTGTCAGTTTTGTGATTTTGCTGAGCTTTCCTCAGAGGAAAAATTATTTCATACATATCAGAGGCATGTACCAAGACAAGTTATGCCACCAAATGTTATAACATTGGAGATGAAGGTTTTGGGTTTTAAGTGGTATTAACTTAGTGTTGATTTTGCCTTTCCATACTGTAGGTAACTAACTTGAGTAGGAGGTGACCACCAAAAAAATCCTGATGTTTGATATTTGATAACTTAGTTATTTACTGTGATTGCATTTGCCTTCTCTTTTTGATAATTAGGGCAATAACTGAACCGAACTGGAATTGAGAATAATTCAAGATGGCAAACTTGCGCACAAAGCAACGAAGTGTTGGGTGTTCTGAAGTGAGTATAAATTCTTTGAAGAACAAACGGCAAGGTCCGCATCATGCTGCTTCAAGCATTAAAAAAAAATACAGAAAAGCTGAAGTTAACTATTGTCCTCAACACCCAAGAGGAGAAACAGTTTACAGGAAATGTTTTGGAATTTAAATACTTAGCTTGGTTCTTTTTGTTTCCTTTGCACTTTTACAGATCAATAATGAGTTTGCTCGAGTCACAACAGTCCCACTGGAATTAAAGTTTCTAAACATGATTCTAGATAAGTACTCAGACAGCTTGATGAAGATGTTCCACAGCAAAGGTGGAGTCCCTGGCCGAACCATTCGAACCATCATGCAACCCATTTCAGAGGTTGTTCAGTCAGTTGCATCAAATTGAATTTTCTTTTTAGTTATTATTCTGTGCATAGATTGTGTTGTGACGTCATGCTAATGTAAACATGTATTTATTTCTTTTGTTTTCTGTTTGTCTGTGCTTCCAACAGAACATCATTGACGTCTGAAGGGAGTGTATCCTCAAAGTGCTTTGCGTCTACTTGAATGAGGACCCATTGCACCTTGTCAAGAAATACACTGTGAGCACACGTACGTATACGGCTTTTAAATTGGTCACACACACACTTTACTTTCTCTAACACATACTCTTTACACACTTATACTTGGCCTCATGCCATCTTTTGCACATGCTGGTCAATAGTCTGACATTTGTTACACATTAACCACAGTTGCAACAACAACACACACACTTGCCTTAGCTTATACCCAACACTTCAATGTTTCCTTTAACCTTATGTCCATTGTTTTTAAAGAAAAATTGACCTGAACTGACCGTGATGAAAGTTAATGTAAATAAAAGACTGAAACATCAGCATGTATACTTATCAGATATGGTTGAAATATTATTTGGCCAATATTTAGACTGGTGGTGCAAATTAGACTGTTGGGCCGCACAGTCTAGGCAATAATTGGGTAGCATTGTAGTAGTTTTATAAATAAGTAATTGTTTTTATTGGTCTTGCATAGGACTGTGATAGGTTGGCAGCCAAAAAGGATATGGAGCAGACAGTAATGGGGATCTACAATGTTTGCCATGAAGGACATGAACTAGACGATGAGCCAGAGGACATCAGGGTCATCATTGAAGGTGTTGAAACCATCTGCTCTGTGATGAGTGTGGCTGTGGCAACGGCTATGTTGTTTGGATTAATGTACACATTGAACCTTTCATACCTTCGTGAACTCAAAAATTCATTTGAGGTTATACAGAAAGTGTTCTTCAACTTGGATGGACAGAGGCTTTTGCCAAAGGTACAAGCCCTTAAAAACAAGATGCTTGAGTAAGTTACCAGTAATCTGTGAACCATGTCATTCAGCGTTCATCTTTATTCATCATATTTTTTCCCCAACAAGCTATTATGTGATGTCAAACAAAAACTGGTATAACAAAAATTGTAAAAGTAGAGCTGAAACGTTTTATTTCCTATGTGGACTGTCTTCAACGGTGGCCTACACATTCTTTGAGTCCATTGATTTGACGCTTTGCAGTGGAACTGTAAGGCTGTTGTGACAAAATGTAAAGTCTTGATAATTTATCTGCCCTGCCATTAAGTCTTATTTCTATTTTTACCTTTTTGTGAGGATTGTATGGATTTTGACAGTAAAAGAAATGCAGCAGAACTAAATGCAGTAGTGTTTGAGGCGTCAACAACACTTTAATTATTAATACAGTTATTAGTAAGTTTAAGTTTGCTGCTAAAATGAAAATGATAACTGATTTCTGGTCTGTGACTATAAAATAAACACCTTTTTTTGAGAATTCAGTTGTAACTGTTCACTTATGTGTGAGTGAGGAAAATTTGATTTAAAGTAAATAAAGTTGTCCAGTTAACATAAATGGTATTAGTTTGTGCAACATAACAGATTAAGTCTAAATTACATGCTTAAAATCAATTGATTCAACAAGACTCATTAGTTTTGAAATAAACTACTCATAATACTTTGAATGAAAGTAATGTTTTTCATTGGTTGAGCTTGACTTCTGCTCTTTGGTCCTATTTACCTGTATTAGGTTCAAATTACATAATTCAAATCTGTGGAAATAGGTGTCATAGTTAAATTAAGTAACCCCAACAAATCATTTTTTTGAGTGTACAATTAAGCAATATCATTATTAAAAGTACCCATCCCTATATCATCAAATATCAAATCATCATAGTAAAAAATAAAGTCATTACCGGTAGGAATTATGCATCACTGACATCATGTTAAACCGTCATCTAGTGCCCCTACTCGTGCTAATTCATAATAATACATTGTATTGTTCTGAAAACTGGATTGTAAACTGTATGTATGACGTGAAGAACAGATAACAAATAACAATTGTGAGCACTGTGGCAAACATTCAATAAGAAACATATAGGTTCAATTAGCAATAGGCTATCATTAAATGGTGTTCAAATGCTTTCAATATTGTGATAGATGTTAAGGAAAGGATGTTTTGTGTGTTATCTATCTATCTTTTACCATGTAAATGTTAAGGTTTTTTGTGGAAGCCAGCTTGCACAAACATTAGCTATCATTTTCCTAACTAGCAGTGTTAGCCCATAGATATGAGCATAGACTAACATAGACTAACATGGTAAGCCAAACATATGTGCTAATTCAAAAAAGGATGGTAACGTTATAACATTAGTGTTGGTGAAAGAAGCCTGGTATGTGGATGCATGCAGTAAGCATGATCAGGGCTTTTTTGCACAGGTGCTACAGAGGTTAAAAGTTTTAGCACCAGCCACAAATTCTGTACCATCGGAATAAAACTTCTAAAATCTCTAAAAACAATCACAAGTATAGGGCAGTTCATCAATTGTGGTTAGGGTCTAGGGCTACTGCAACTGGATTGATAAAAGGTCATGTAGTTGTAAACATCTCATTGTGCTTGAGAAGAGCAAAATCTATCAGTATGGTATGATATGCCATGCTATTTTGTTGTTGTGTTTTTATAAAAAACAAAAAAATAATCCCTGTCAGTTCCATACAGTTCGACGGGTATCAGAAAGAGAGGTCATGCTTACTGCATGCATCCACATACCAGGCTTCTTTCACCAACACTAATGTTATAACGTTACCATCCTTTTTTGAATTAGCACATATGTTTGGCTTACCATGTTAGTCTATGTTAGTCTATGCTCATATCTATGGGCTAACACTGCTAGTTAGGAAAATGATAGCTAATGTTTGTGCAAGCTGGCTTCCACAAAAAACCTTAACATTTACATGGTAAAAGATAGATAGATAACACACAAAACATCCTTTCCTTAACATCTATCACAATATTGAAAGCATTTGAACACCATTTAATGATAGCCTATTGCTAATTGAACCTATATGTTTCTTATTGAATGTTTGCCACAGTGCTCACAATTGTTATTTGTTATCTGTTCTTCACGTCATACATACAGTTTACAATCCAGTTTTCAGAACAATACAATGTATTATTATGAATTAGCACGAGTAGGGGCACTAGATGACGGTTTAACATGATGTCAGTGATGCATAATTCCTACCGGTAATGACTTTATTTTTTACTATGATGATTTGATATTTGATGATATAGGGATGGGTACTTTTAATAATGATATTGCTTAATTGTACCTTATATTCCTTAAAAAAACTTTTTAACTTAAATTTAACTTTTGGTCCAAAAAATAACAAAGTTGTTAAGCAAGAAGCTATTGACTTGAGTGGTATAAGTTTTGGAATTGTATGTTGTAATGAGGCCACTGTCACCGCTGTCAGAGTGTCCACTGTCAGTTCTAAAGTCACCACTGTCAGAGGGAGTTTTATTTGTTTTAAATGAACAGGCTTACAATATGTTTCTTCAGTGCTGCTGAGTTATTAAAGTAATAGTCTCTTTATAATACAAAAAATATGTTTGTTGAAGAATTCTGTCCCACGGTCGGTTTGCATGCAATTCCTTTAAAATGAATTCAGATACAATTATTATTTTCAGAACACATACCCAGGCATATTTGCTAAAAATGTCTATGTGTGTCAACGTACTGTATATTTAAAGTACTACTATATACTACTTCGAGTATATAGGCATCAACCAAGTCTGCTTGAAACTGTAATTCTCTTGTAATTAACATGCATATTTTTGTGAAGTGTATAAGAATCCTCAACAGGTAACCAGTCGGTGACATCTTTGTCAGACAAACGTACACCTGTATCTTTAAATACAGCTTTTTTTAATCTTGTTTTACCGACCCCTCATTGGATGGTGTATAGTAAGCCGCATTTAGAGGGTCCGCCATTATAACCTTTTCACCAAATAATGATTTTGAAAACATTTATTGTCACCCACTAGCCTGGCTAGCGCCACCACTTCTCAATGAGACGTGGTCTGGGAACCAAACGTTAATCTTGTCGTATTTGAAAAAAAAATGCCCAGATCCGTTTATTGGGTGCCACGGATGTCTATCAAATGCGTCTGTGCATAGCTCATCCCCTATCTCAGGCGAAAATTTGCTCCATGGTCTCCAGGCTGCCGTAGCAGCGTGAATCAAATCGCGCGCAAGGCAGCATGGGAACACCCAGGTTAGTCACCCACACAAACACATTTACAATGGTAAAGTATCTAAATAGTTTAAAAGCTATCTATAAATAGAAAAAAACACATTTTCATTTTCATACAACTTAATGATACAAACATCTACAGTATATGTACATACAGCTGTTATATGTTGTCTGACATGTTTTCTCAAGTTACACATACTGTTACGCGATATGGTTTGTTAATGGAAGCCCCTACATACAATAGGTTAGAGCAGTCTTCAGACAATGACCTAGCAAACATCATTTGTTTTTAAGGGCATTAAAACGATGCTAAGGCACTGTAAATTCTATGGTATAACAGAATCTTGAAAAGGCAGAATCTTTTGATTGCCGGTTTCTAACACAATGATCTTTTGAAAAAAGTATTTTTCACAGTCCAGAGCTTTAATCCAGAGCTTCAGCAATGTTTTCCTTAATTGTAATGTTTCATACACAAGGGCCTCTACAGCAGCCCAGGAATTTTGAGGGTTTACATGAATTTCTTATGTCTGGAAAACACTCGTGATGACTTGTAACAATTCTGGCTTAAAAAGTCTCTGTTTTTTTATATCCCCTATCTGCGTCTTGTAGTAGTAGGCATCCGGACTTCACAGTCGAAAGAATTCTCACATAACTTCTCAGCGACAATATGCTGTAGAATGTTGCACACACACGCCTTTAGGATGTTGTAAGGTAGTGACAATTAAATCCAGTAGCTTCAGAGGATTCACAGATATTTGTTGATGAGACAATCATTGGTGTTTCAGCATTTTCTTCTTCTTGTATGTCGAGGGGCGTTGATTCCAGAGCTGACGATTCACAATCGTTGGCCAGATCAAGGCGACGCGTCGGGAAAAGACGCCTCTTGATCCTTTGGTATCTATCCAAGCCAACACTCCATTTGAACAATCTATCAACCTTTTTGAAAACATTACTTAAAACAAGCATGTCTTTCCATAGATACCTCACTTTAGGACCTCGTACAAATTTCTCTACATCATTTTCTACAGCATATATTGCTTCAGCATATGTTGCTATTCTGTAGTCATCACTACACAGGTGAATGAACCCCTGTGGTTCTATTTCAAGACAATCAGCATAAATATGGTAACATTTGGTATGGACCGAACTATTCCATGATGCTGTGAAGGTGCTATCCGAAACAGGTAGTTCAAGATCACTCCAAATGTCCCTAAACATTATCCAATCGGCAGCGCAAAATGAGATGTGTAGCATCCCGTCTGAAAACACCAAATACGGTGAAGCCAAAACATATAGCTTCACACTGCATTCTTCTTTGTCAAAAACATAGCCTCCTATGCGACCATCACTCAACATCCATTGGTATTCCAGAGCATTGCTCGGTTTATGAAAAAAGTTTACGAATGTTTCCGGCTTTCCTCTTTTTGGTGCAAAAGTTATTTCAGGATCCATTAGCCTGTTGCTAACCGACGTGAGCGTAACTCTTTTCTTGGAAACGGATACTCTTGGTGTATGTGACTCAGCCATCCTTGTAAATACAGGTCCAGAAACTCTTGACAAGTTATTGGTTTGACTGTCTTGAAAGTTAGTTACTTGGTACACACCTACCCGATGCTTTTTATGTCTTTATGTTACAACACTCCCCCCTGAACTGTTATCAACCAATGAAACACTGTGAAAAACTAACATGCCTATGTAAGACACACCCCCAAAACCCCCCAAAAATGTCATTAATCACCCCTTGCGTCGCTATAAAATGAGAAAAATGCTATGTCCGCCATTTTGAAAAGAAAGTTTGTGCGCTCTGTGTCAGCTTTTTTGAAAATAAAATATTGTGCGCTCTGTGAAGTAATATACAAGTAATTTATCATTTTACATGCACAGGGTGCAACACAAAGAGTGCAATAGGACTCAAATACATGGTGCTTGACTTACGTATAGGTCTTAGATTAGATTCAACTTGAATTGCTGGGACTTAGATTAGATTCAACTTTATTAGCATTACTACAAGTACAAAGTTAGCGAAATGCAGTTTGCGTCTAACCAGAAGTGCAAAAAAGCAGGAAAGTGCAATGTGATATACAAAGTATAGACGGGTGGTGCATAGACAGACAGGACAAGAAATTGATAAGAATAGCTGGTTTACAGAAGGTAAACCCAGAAGGTAAATATGTGCAGCGTATTAGCAGTATATAACATATGAACAATGTATGAACAACATGTAGGCTACAGATATGTGCAATGAAGTAGCAGTAACTTTATAATAGTAGTAAGAATACTATAGATATATGCAGCGTATTAACATAATATATTATAAGAAATGATTATAAGAAAATCATATAGACAGATACCGGTATGTACTGTACAGCTATGTGCAGGAGGTTTGGACATCACTATGTCAAATAAAAAACGTAACGCTCAAATCGTGGATTGATCATGTCTAACGTTTCCCCAGTCTGCTATTTGTCCGGATAAACAGATGCGTCAGATATTCCATCACTATGAGGTTATTGGAAATTGAACAATGCTCTATTAAAGGACGGAAACTGATTTCCGATCCTGTTTTCTGACCTGAACGAGGGAGGTAAACAAAAATGGGGGTGGGGGTTCTCAAAGTATAAAACAAGATATATTGTCATTCAGAGATGTAAAATGATTAAAATCGCCAGAAAACAAAGTTGTTGTCAAAACAGTTGAGTTGTCAAAAGAGAATATTACAACCTGAGGAGATTTATTTGACTAAAGGGGGCTTCGTAAGATCATGGAGCAAATGGTTCGAGAACGTGTGAGCAGAACTGTTGTTTTTCCTTCCATTGCTTTAGCAGAATTTTGACATTTCAAATTCAATTTTTTAAAAAAACAAAAAACACAATTAACACACAGCCGCCACGGCCAAATAACAGAATCCCTCGGATCTTTTACAAAATGAAACACTTGTTTTAAAATGAAAATCTATTTTGTTGTCAAATCACAAACACACCAAATGATCTGATAACACTTGAATCATGTACACACAGAAATGTACACTATTAACTATACAACTATACTTGCAAAAATTTGGAAACCGCTTGCCTGGAAAAGACAATTAAAGGAACTTATCTAGATGAAGTTATACTAAGTAAGTGAGGCAAGTCAAGTAAATATTACTCAGTTCACTTCACCCGTGAAAACATAAAAAAACAATGTGAATCTGTCAATTTGCTTCTGGAGTGTAAGGAAATTGTAACAAAAAAATGAACACACGCAAGAATGCTTACAGAGCAATGATGAATGAATGAAATGCCCACCATTCCATGAAGAAAGTGTAACATTATGGAAATGAGCCTTATTATATTGCTTAGAGGATTGAACGAGAGAGTTTATTTATACAGTTTATTATCATAAGTAGGAATGGATAAAATAATAATAAATAATACTGTCCGGAACAACAAGGCCTCACTATCACACGGAAACACACTGCGTCAGACACCTCAATCTCAAAAACTGAAGAGTACATGTGAAACCTCACCAAATTCACGCCAGAGGCTAGCTTTAGGCAAGTGCCAGACCATTCAAAAACAATCAGTCCCTTCAAAAAAAGGTAAAATTTTATGTTTAGAAGAATTCCGTGTTCATTTTGGGGCTATAATGAGGGTTTGGTGCTATGTATTTATAAAGAATGTGTGAGGCAGAAGACAAGGACACAAGGAATCAGTGACACAAGGAATGTAAAGACACAATCTTTTATTGACAACTGACATCCAATCTCAATATTAACTATTGAATATAAAATGTTTGCTTTAGTTAAAGTGGTGAGGCTGATATGTCTACAGTATATACTCAAATACAATCTGGCTTTATGAAAAATCTGAAAAATCGTCATATAGACTGATGTTTGACCTCCTAGATTATGCAGATTACGTTGCAGATGCAGGCCTTTATATGCCTATAAGACCTATAAGGTCTTTTACACGATCTAACATACATTTCTCATGCAACCCCTTAAGGCTATGTAATGTTTGTGGTAAATCTTGTCATTATTTGAATGAAAACAGTTTAGCATTACATTCTATGTCAATGCAAAAAGCAGTTATTGTGGAAGTTAATAATCTTTAAGTAAGCAAGAAAGTTAGTTTGAAGCTCAAGTTAGTTTGAATGACTACACTTTGTTGAATGTGTGTGTGTGTGTGTGTGTGTTTGTGAGTGTGTGAGTAACAACAACTTTCGTATGAACTTACAACTCAGAATATTTTGTACAATATACAGTACAACAAACTTTAAGTTAATTTACTTACTTTTTCTAAAGCAACGGGTTTCCACAGTTTTTTAAATAAAGTGAGCCTTTTCCACATCCTCACCCACTTGACGAGAGAGTGTAATGAAAGACAAAGGGGGTTCATTCTTCAGGCAGCAAAAAAAAACGTATGTACAGTTTGTCAAAATCGGTAGGCACCGTGCACCACATTGCAGAAATACTCTCATTCCCAGGCATTTTACTTTTGATGCAGTTACTGACGATCTCTTGACACATTTTCCAATCGTAAGATCTCAAAGTCATGACGGTGTCGGGAGGAGCTCCCGCCGTCAGTTCGGTCTCAGTATACAGACCCAGTTGGCCCAGATGAAAATAAAAGTCGTACCCTAAACTTAGATTACACCATCTCTCTTTTCCTCCTAACTCATTGGGTTGAGGTTCTTGATATCCTAAGAGTCTTTTTCTCCTAGGAGCTCCCAGCAAACGCTCGTCAGGTTCAGAAACAGCATTTTGAGGAGTGACCATTCCTCCAGACGTTCCGGCAAACGCTTCTTCTTCTTCTTGTACTTCTTCCACCATTGGCTCGACAACTCTAAGCAACTCCTCCTATTTCTTTTTTTTTACAAACCCCCTAAAACTTGGTGGTCCAGGATGTTCATGTTGTCCTATGAGTCCCTAGGGGATGCTCACACCTGGTGGGTGCGGGGTTGTTCACATGGGGTGGGTGGGCGAAAGTAACCTCACACCACATGAAATGGGTGAGTATGACCTCTCTCATGAACTTTAGGGTTAGTTAGGTCTTCCCCTGTGGGTAGTAAAAAACTTTCTTTGATTTTAATGTCTTACAGATGAGTCCCAGGGGATGCTCACACCTGGTGGGGTGCGGGGTTGTTCACATAGGGTGGGTGGGCGAAAGTAACCTCACACCACATGAAATGGGTGAGTATGACCTCTCTCATGAACTTTAGGGTTAGTTAGGTCTACCCCTACAGGTAGTAAAAAACTTTCTTTGATTTTAATGTCTTACAGATGAGTCTGCATGGGGGGTGCAGAGGGAGGGTGGGCCGGGGGGCTCAAGGAGGGTGGCTGGATGACCGAAAGTAACCCGGGGATGGGTGAACATGGCCCGAACACGACCGCTAGTTCAAGGAAGCTCATTGGTTAACAGGCTGGCCACACCCAATGATCCCATTGGTACGAGAAATACTAGTCTAAATCTGGGACAACCACGCCCTCCCACCTTCTCGTTTTCGACTCATTTCCAGTCATACGCCCGGAGGGAACGGTCGCAGTCTTCAGAATCTCCTCTGGACTCTGTCTCTCTCACGGACTCTGTCTCTCTCACGGACTCTGTCTCTCTCAGACCTTTTGCCTTCAGAATCTCCTCAGGACTCTGTCTCTCTCACGGACTCTGTCTCTCACAGGCCTTTGCCTACAGAATCTCCTCAGTACTTTGTGGTTTTTTACACACCAAGGTATTTTTTTGCATTTTAGCACTCATTCTACCATTTTACTCTGTGTCTGTGTACGGGTGCGTGCGCGCGCGTGTGTGAAAGTGTGCCCCCAGCCCTAGCTGTGAGAGGGAGGCCTGACTTTTGGGGAGCCTGATTTTTGTGAAATGTCAGCAAACACTCTCACCGTCTATCTCCACAAGCATGAACAAAGAATTCTATTGATTCTATACAATTAATTAATTAACCATTAAATTGTTAAATCACATCTCATCATCCGCAAAGTAACGCCTCCTCATGTGATGTCATCATCTGTAAAGTAACGCCTCCTCATGTGATGTCATCATCTGCAAAGTAACGCCTCCTCATGTGATGTCATAAGACACACCCACATCATGTGACCTTATTGGAATGTTCCAGAATCTTCTAGAATATACTAGACACGCCCACTGCTAGACACGCCCACTGACCCAAACATGAACCTGACCTTTTTGACCTTTGGGTCATCCATCATTTTTGACATAAGGTGCCCCTTTACACTCTCTTTCGTCATTATTCTTCCTTTAAGGGAGTTGCTTCCCTAGTTAGTGAGAGTAACTAGTGTATTACTACCCCCTATAGTCCTTTGATGCTCTCTAGGATTCTTAATTCTAGCTTTCTCTCCATAATGAGGTCTTACCATACCGCTAGAATCTTTGTAGTATTGTGATGATTATCATACGCGACTTTTCTCCTTCTTTCCTCCTTTTTTGAATTTTTACATCAATACCTTATTATTTTACCTGTAATGCAATTTATCACCTGCATATTCGTGTTATCTTCAGTCGTTTGTCACATGAACAGGAACATCTGTGGAAGATGGAGAGAGTTTACAGCACGGAGAGGGACCCTGGATCCCCCCTTTTAATAGCTTTGACTTGTTCAATGTTTCAGTCTGGAGTCACTTTTAATGTCTAGAACCTGCTATTTCCATTTATACTCTTCATTCTGAATAACACACTGGTCCTAGTTCAGTTTCCAACACTTTGAAATCCCTTTTAAAGTCCTTGTACCATCTTCCATTCACTTGCATTGTAGAGGTCGGTCTCTAGTGTCCAAAAGAGGTATTGCTTTTTGAAATTAAAAAACTTTTTTGTATATACTTCTAAAAGCTTTCTTAAGCTTAGTGAACATCAGAAGGGGTCATCATTAGGTTTATTAAATAGCTTAAACTCCCTTGAATTTTCCTAATTTCAGGGATTTTTTCAAATTTGTCCGTTTACAGACTTTTTCAGAAAAAGGGACATTGAGGTGACTATAATGCATACAAGCGTATCTCTTACCCACAGACAAGATGTTTACCTCTACTGGTCCTTCTTGTCCAATGCACATCTCTAATTAGAAGATTTGAAAGCTTCCTGCATTCTGAGGTTAAACCCTTGAGTTCACTACAGAACAGCTATTTATCAGTGTTTTAGACATCACCATCTATTGTCTGTATCTAGTATGCATATCTGCCTCTTCCCTTATGTGAGTTAAATTCTATTGGCTCTCTCACTGTGCACTGTTCATCTGTCAGTAATAATCTCAACAACTTTTTGGCACTTATCTGGGGAGATCCGTTGATCTTCTCTCCACGGAACATCACTCCAATTCCACTCGACTCCTAGGAGGAAGACCATGGTGTGCTCTGCATTGTCTCCATCTATGTAATTTTAAGCTGATTTTGATCCGTTTTAGGATCACTACCCTCCCAATGCACTTTATTCATGTTGTGTGTCCTATTAATAGACTCTATATATATATATATATGTGTGTGCCTTTTTCTTTAATACAAATTTAATCTAATTTAATTTTCACATTCCCTTTTGACTTCCCTCACACTGATTTGAATTTGTGTGTTGTATAATTTCCTTCATGAATTTCCAACACTTATTATTAATAATAATATATATTATTATTTATTTATTTATTAATTTTTTGAAATTGCTTGTTTGGAGACTTTACAGAACACACGTGCCTTAAATTATTACCATCTAGACGCTTTCCTCTGTGAAGTCACTCTAGTTATGCTTCAGTTTTGTCAGTGACAGTCGTTTCAGGGCCCTCTTAAGAACTCTGAATAATTCTGTGTCTCAAGGGCTCCTATTATGTTGTTTTATATGCTTTACAGTTTACATTTCCACATATAACATCTATCTCTTGTATTCATTTCTTCACTTTCAATTTTCTTTCATATTACTCACCTTTTGTATCCCATACTGTTGCTCCTTCCTCCTTCTGTCCAATCTAATAGATAAGAAAAAGAGACATTATTAAAACTTATCTAAGTATGGACTTACCAGAATTGTAACTTTACATTGTACAGCCGACGATGATTTCTCCATAATACTCTCGTACCTGCTTTCCTAAAAAAAGAACACAATATGAGAGAGAAAAAATGAAAAAACAAGAGAACTTTCTCTAACAAAAAAAAAAAAAAAAAAAAAAAATGGAGAATTAAATCTTAAGGCTTCTTAGTATATTCTATAAGTTTCTTTTACCTGATTTATTTACACATTAAGTTTAAGTTTTTGAGAAGTGTACCCAGGATTTTTAGACTATTTCCATTTTTCTTTACAGTAATATCCCTTACTTACCCAGTTGTTTAACCATTCCCAGTCTTTCCTTCCTGTATTCTTTCCTAGCCCTATTCCTAAACTCCTATGCCTAATTGTTAACCCCTTTCCCCTACTATCCTATACCTATACCTTAACCCAACCCCTTACCATAACCACTAATAATTCATCAACAAGTTTTAAAATGTCAGATTTCAACCGTCTACTTTTTTCCTTCTTACCCTAAACCTGTCTTCCTTTCCTATATTCTAACCCTAACCCCTACCCACATCCCTTTCCCCTGATATACTCCAAACCCACATCCTGTCCTTTCCATAAACTTACCTTAACCCTCCCATCATTTCAAATTATTGGTTACAGTAAAGGAGAACTTCCTTATAAAGAATAGGATACTTTTATTAACTGATGTCTGTGCCAATGCATTCGGGTGGATTGATTCCACCCCTCCCCCTAAACCAAACCTAACCAGCTAGTGCCAGAGGAATTGAAGATCCTATATCTGTCCTAACTTTAAACAGGAAACTCTTTCTAAATAGTCTATTGGATTTCCCTTTCCCCCTCCCACTTCTCTCATAATATATTTTTTTTTTTTTTAACATTTTCTACCCCATTTCTGTTGTATTGTGCTTGTTTTAACATTCTTCCCTAGAAAACTGGGTGATGACATCATCATAGGTGACAGCCCATGTGACTCAACCTGAACCAATGACACATCAAGGACCTATCTACTCATGGTCTATAAGGTTCTCACTCACTCACTGTCTCACCACCCCCTGAGGAAGTTGAAGCAACGAAAACGTTTGGGGACTTCTTTTTCTTTGTTTTTGAGTAACTTTTTAGTTTTATGTTTCAGTTTCACCTTACACTGAAAGGAAAGATCAGTTCCACTTGGATTTTACCTGTCACCAGGAACATCTTGGAATCCTTAACATCAAATGGATTACTACAAACTTTTCTAAAGCACATGACTGGAGAGACAAACCAACAAACTTTCAACTGGACTTCAAGGAAGGGTTTAAAGAGTATCTACATTCTACCACCTTCTAAGAAAATCTGTCCATATGGAGGAAGGTACTCACAGCATATTTGCTTTTAAAACATTGTAGACTTTTCCATACATTGCATTTAAAACCAAAAGAAGTACTGGTAAAACCTTAACGAGCTCCTGAGGATTCCAGCTGAAAGCTAGGTTACTAGCTTTCACAGGTGCTCATTTGGAAAAACCATGTGCAGGGTGCTTTTTGTATTCGGTTAGTTACTTTTATATTTTATCTAGTTACTGGACCTATGGACTAGGACTTTACATCTAATAGAATTCCAAGTCCAGTAAATAAGTGTTTTTACACTTAAGATTTTATTTACTTATAAATTCTTTTTTATCTTGTGACTTTTTAGCTTCGATATTTAACATCATTGGGCCAATTGAAGCTTAAAGTTTGAAGAGTGTTCACACTCTGGATTGTTTATTTTGATTTGGGGTAGTTTTCTTTCATTTCTTTATTAACACTTTTTGATTATTTCCTTTATTTCTTTTTTCCATTTTCCTTTGTTTGTTCTCTGCTTTTACTCTTTGATCTCTTAGATCTTATCTCCACTTCCATTATGTCACGCTTTAGACCTCCCCGCATAGGGCATAGATACACTCAGCCAGTTGTACGTACCAAGCAGGAAGAAGAGTTATTCCATCTCACTAAGCAATACTTTCAGCTTTTCCAAGCTACTCATCACTTGGAGATACTATCCACTTGCTTAGCTAACCACACTTTTCCCATAGGTATGACACGCAAAGTACATGCTTTGACTTCTTTTATTAAACCAGCAGCACCCAATCAGAACATCTTAGAGAAAGTCCAGGCCAACACTAAAGAGTGGATGCATTGTAATATTAAAGCATTACAAGAACATTATAGTGAGATCAAAGAGCAGATTTTCCAGAACCTTTCCCCCTTCTCTCAAGAGGCATATGATAAAGCATTGAGATGGGCCCGCAGTCGTTATAAAAAGAAACTTACACTCTCCTCAATAGATTTACTCACACTACAACTTTTAGAAACTAGACCATTACCAACTATAAACAAGGATACTATGTGGCATCTCGAAGTTCCTAATCCCCAGGACTGGCCAGTGTGTCCGCGTTCACCGCGACTCAAACCCAGGGTGAGACGTCGTAACATCACGCCACCTGTTAGTACACACATAACATCATCTGAAGGTATTAAATCTCCTTCACTTACCACCTTTACTCGGGAAACACCAGATCTTTCTCCAATCTTGACAGTTATAGCACCACCAGCTCTGCTGTCTGAATCCATCCGATCTAGTACAATAGAGAAACTTCATCAGGACATTGATAGTATCCCACCAGAAAACCCAGAGTGGCTTGAGTCTATCTTCTCAGACTCATTCGTTGAGGATAACAACTCTCACCTCCCTCAGGTACAGTCTTCCCCCCAGATATCTAGGACCCTGCTCCTACCCCCTCAGAACTCTTTGGAGAATGAACTCTCCAGTGTGGACCCTTTATTGAAGCGAGACACTTCGATGACGAAAAGTGCACCTAAGCAATCAGTTTTACTGACAAGCGCATTGGGCACAATTCTAAACACCTCTGAGAAGCTCTCACACGCTTCAATTGACGGTCCACCCCAGTCTTCTTCTCCTCCTCCATCTTCATGCACCACCTTGAGAATTGGTCAGATTAGTGAGTCTCATTCTAAGTCTATTGAGGTACCTAGTATATCCCACACACATACTAGTACTTCCACTCCGGTACCTGTTAATACACCGGTTACGACTGATTCGCCAAAGCGAACACCGGCCCAGCTTATGCCTCCGCCACCTACCATGTCCACCACAAAGAGAAGGTTATCGTTTTTAAACACATCTAATTCTAAGTTTTACCCTGATTTTGAGCCCTTGAGACACAGAAATACCACCAGGAAAACGGTGGACTGGAACATTAGAGTACGTAAACCTTGGGTACTTTTGGGGGACTCTAACTTGTCATATATTCCACCCTTTCAGGATCCCAGAGTACAGGTAGACAGCTTCCCTGGTGCCAACATGGACCATCTGTTTGAATTGTTGAGAAAGAGGAAACCAGATCACACCGTTACAAAGGTCATCTTGTCTGTGGGTCTCATTAATTGTCATAATGCGAATCAAGAACCGACACTTAAAAAATGCTTCACCAGACTTATGAAACAGGCAGAACTTACATTTCCTTGTGCATCCATTTACTTTCCCCTTCTTAACTTTCATGACAGGTTCAACAGAGCACAGTGTTTGGCTATTAATCAACTAAATGATTTGGCTTTACGTAAGGGAAATTATCTTACTGAGGTTAATCAAATGTTTTTTGAGACAGAGGAGGATGGCGTCCATTGGTCACCCTCCACAGCACATGCATTGTATGAACACTGGATGGAACAGTTAAACATGTAGGGGGGGTTCAGGGCCCCAACACTCCTGACCCCTTGCTCTCCAATGTCACTAACCTCTGCTCTGCGTTTGTCTTATCCACAGTACAGTTAGAACTCCTGGAGAAGGGCCTCACCTTCGTACCTACTCCAGAGAAGGTAGACACAGCACTTTTCAGACAGGACTTACACTCATATCATCGTCGCTTACGAATTTTAGAGTACTTTGATTTTGAGACAGAACATTCACATTTACCTTTTCTTGAACCCTCTAACTGGGAACCAGATTCGGAGTCTACGCCGGCGTTCTTGATGGACCTAATAGGGAGAGACATTCGA
Source organism: Alosa pseudoharengus (assembly GCF_046254945.1). Classification (NCBI taxonomy): domain Eukaryota; kingdom Metazoa; phylum Chordata; class Actinopteri; order Clupeiformes; family Clupeidae; genus Alosa; species Alosa pseudoharengus. Next base: position 1,930,470 of record NW_027468701.1, on the reverse strand, counting down.
GCTTTGAGGGGTCTGGAACGGATTACGGAGACCACTCAAAATCTCACGATAGCACAGAGATCAGCGCTTAAAAATCTAGCTTCTAACAGATCGATTGTCATCAAACCAGCAGACAAGGGCAGTCAAATAGTGTTACAAGACAGATCCCATTACATCAGGGAAGCACTCAGACAACTGGATGATAGAGCTTACTACGTACCTTTAACCTCTTTAATTCAGACAGAGACGCAAATGCTGGTTAGACGAGTAGTGGATGAGTTAGAAAGAGAGGGTTACATCAATAAGAAACAGAAAATGTACCTGTACGGCCCAGATGATCCAAGACCTAGACAGTTCTATCTTTTGCCTAAGATACACAAGTCGCCAGACACGTGGACTATCCCCGGGGTTTTACCCAAGGGACGTCCTATTGTCAGCGATTGCGGTTCGGAATCACACCGTCTAGCAGAGTTTGTAGATTTTTACCTCAATCCAATATCTCAGAGACATTCCAGCTATGTGAAGGACACGTACGATTTCGTAGCGCAAGTGAGAGGTCGCCAGGTTCCACTCAACACCTTTTTATTCTCCATAGACGTGGACTCACTCTATACCAACATAGAAACAGAGCGAGGGTTAGCAGCAGTTAAGAAAATTTTTACCCAATATCCGGATCCTCAGAGACCAGACAGACAGATTTTACAACTCTTAGAACTCACACTCACTCGTAATGACTTTGAGTTTAATGGTAACTACTACCTTCAAACATGTGGCTGTGCTATGGGTAGAAAATATTCACCGGCCTATGCCAATATCTATCTGGCCGTCTGGGAGGAAGAGATTTTGGCCAAGTGTGACCGAAAGCCCTTAGTCTATTTGAGATATTTGGATGACCTGTTTGGCCTGTGGACTTACTCAGAGTCCGAGTTTGTGGAGTTCATGTCTGTACTCAATAGCCATCATCCTAGGATCAAGCTTAAATATTCACTACAACAACACAGTGTCGAATTTTTGGATACACAACTCTTTTTTACTGCCTCCGATCTCTGTGCTGCCACCAAAACAATAGCCGCTAAGGTGTTCTTCAAAGAAACTGACAGACACGCCCTTCTCCACAAGGAGAGCTTTCATCCACGCCATACCTTCAAAGGCCTCATTAAGGCACAGTTAATTCGTTTTTATAGAATTTGTTCTTTTTTAGAAGATGTGAATTGGGCCACTCGAACATTATTCCGTGTGCTTAGGACACGAGGCTATTCCAACGCCTTCTTACGTAAAATCTATCGCGATGTAGCACGTTCCTTTAATAACCCGAACCCGTTAGCTACAGTAGCTAGCCCACTACGTCAGAGGTCGCTCTTACCGTTCGTCAGCACGTATTCCAAGGCTTCGTTACAGCTTCGCAAGCGGGTAGTAGCCCATTACAATCTGGCCGTAGCAGAGTGTTTTCACTTAGAAAATTTCCGCCTCATCTCAGCTCAGAGACGCAACAAAAATCTACAGGATATTCTTGTGCGAGCCAAACTACAGGGTGAGTTTGAGAGTAGTGAGAATACATCACGAGCCTTGAAACTACGCAAGCGCACGTATATCTATAGTAAACATTCACACAGGGGAGCTTTGATTACGCAGGAGCTGACACTCAAAACAAAGAACGTTGTTTATTGTCTCCAGTGTAAGTCTTGCGCCAAACTCTATATAGGCGAAACTAGGAACACACTTGAACTACGAGTCAAGCAACATCTTCGCTCACTAAAACAGGGCAGAGTTGACACTGTATTGTACGCACACTTTACACTGGGCCAATGTACAGATTTTTCCATCTCAGCTCTTCAAAACGGAGTCCTTTGGACGGACAGACAAAGAAAATGGCATGAGAATCTTTGGATTAATAGACTAGGTACCTTCCATCCACTGGGTCTTAATAATTTGATTACGGTTACCACTGAATGATTCCAACAATATTATACGTGTCTGACGATCCAGAGTGCGCTAGGAAATAGAGAGTTTACATGTGAGGGTGACCTTTTCACATCATCTACTATTCCCATTTCTTTTAAGTCAGAGTTTAGTTTTCATCATTATTCTTCCTTTAAGGGAGTTACTTCCCTAGTTAGTGAGAGTAACTAGTGTATTACTACCCCCTATAGTCCTTTGATGCTCTCTACCCAGATAGCAAGCATACGTTGGCACAACGTTGGCACAACGGCATATCATCCGTTGGCATGACGTTGTTTACTGACGTTGTGCCAACTTCATTTTGTCCGGTGGGGTAACGTTGTTTTGACGTTGGCACGGAGAAAATCGTCGTGCGTCACAATAGGCCTACAAAAATCCGTTTATTGCAAAACGTTGGCTTATAACCAATTGCCAACATTTTGTTTTTATTTTCCATTGCTAGTCCATACCGTGAAAATGAATGAACATTATACTTTTATTATCATGAGCAATGACTTGTTCTCCAGTAGCCTACAAGCCTATATGGAAATGATTGCTTCCGCAATTGCGCATCATGCCTAACAGCTGTTCTAAAACCAGTGGCCTCTCGGGGCTTGTTGCTTAATTCAAGACAGGCAGGCAATATGTTATAAATGTTAATATTATTTATAATATTTATTGACAATAACAAAAATAACAAAGAAATAAATTAATAAAAAATGTAAAAAAAAAAACACCAACAAGGAATTGGGGGGTGGGCTGCTCCGGTTCCTCCAGATCATGGAACTATTCTGGAAAAACAAAAGAGTTTGCTCATCGATCCATTTATCAAAACAATGCAAAGTATGTGGGGTTTGCCATATGTGCTACTTACTCGGAGTCAGAATCGCTGGAATCCGAATCACTGAATTCCAATTGACGCAGACGCTGGCGCTGAGTAGCTGTGGAGAAAAGGAGACAACCATCAGTGACAGATTGCCCATTTAGGAGGTTATCACTGAAACTAGGCCTAGGAGGTAAGAATGTTTTTTTTTAATTATTTTTTAAAAAATGTATAGGCTAATAGAAAATCGGAGAGATTTCTATTTTGGGTAGGACTTTTTGCCTCAGTATTTTCTGTCAGTCTAAAGCACAACTGATATTGCCATCTATGTACTGTAGGTAGCCTGCTTTGTTTAAAGATCGTTGTCTTTCAAAGAAATGTAGCTGGGCTTTGGATGATATAAAATCACGGTGTCTCTGCAACAAATGCGCATTAAGATTAAACGAGGTTGCATTTTTTGGTAATTGGTGGAGTAGCCTAGGCTAGGAACACGAAAATCAGTGGGGCTGTTAAAGCGTAACTGGCCAGAATGCATCCTAGGGTGTTTTTGTGAATGTACCCTAGTCAAACTTTAGTTTAAAAGCATAATTATAGCCTACGTCCGAAGCGCCACTTTTAGCTTGTCGTCGTTTTCGGGTCAAATGGCTTTTTTAATGGAAATCGTAGGGGCACTACTATTTTGATACATGATGGCATCAAAATAGCTATTTTTAAAACACCAAGAAGGCTCGACACAACATGAAACTTTGATCGAAGTCATCTGTGTCTCTACACATGAACTTGAGCATTGTTTGTGTACACAGAGTTTACTAAAAGAAAGGTTTTTAAAAACTTAGTTTTTCTGCTCGCCGCCATCATGCCAGCCAAGGAGTGAGTTGTCCAAAACCTTTCTTTTTAGTAAACTGTGTACACGAACAATGTTCTCAATGCTCGAGTTCATGTGTAGAGACACTGATGATTCTAAATAGCTATTTTGACGCCATCATATATCGAAATAGTAGTGCCCATGAATAATACTTATCATAAATGCTCAAACATTGCTTCCTAGATAATGTGAATTCCAAGCTACAAAACTGAAGTAATTCTAAGGACTGACAATTATATGAATGTGATAAAGACAGGATTTGAACAGAAATATTTTACAGGCTTTTGGTTTTGGGACCCATTCTTGATTAAGACAATGTTTTAACAAAATATGAGATGGTGCAGCAAGAACCTTAGATGATTTAACCTGGAATGACCCATTGCATATACTTAAATGTCTGCCACTATGTCTTTGGATTTCCCTCTTCTTATTCAGGTCTGTAACATACCGATTACAGGGCTCTGCGGTTCTTCAGCTCTCCTCTTCCTTCCTCCACTGCGGTCACTGCTATACTTAAGCCAGTTCTTAATGTGGCTGTCGCACTCGCTGGCAGTGATATTTTGCGCTGCCGCAGCACCTGAACAGGTAACAGTTCTTGATCATTGAAAATACAATGCACTATTTCCAGGAGAATCAAAAAGTGTCTATTAAGCACACTGTATTTAATTTTTCTTTTACAATGACAGCAATGCAGTGGCATTCAGACACCTCTTATAGCTGCAGTGATTTTTAAAGCTGCAAAAGCCTTCTTTTGGCCTCCTCGGCCAAGCCAATTGTATTGGGTTGCCAGTGTGTCTGTGATGAGGTGACGCATTATTCTCCTGACCGCGTCCCCAGCATTCATCCCACCAAGTGCTGTAAGGTGTGTTGTCTACAGATAAGAACAGAAATGTACAGATGTATATAGATTTTATACAGTTAAGAACAAAATTATTCATACCCCTGGCAAATATTAATTTAATGTTGATTTTCTCTCGACCAATATGTTTGTTCTGACTGAAAATGAAACTGCCACATGTCAAAAGGTTGCTTGACAATGTGGTAGAAACATGGAAATAGAAGCATTTTCATCTTTTTTTTTACATATGTATGAATTTTGTGTCCAAAATTATTCATACCTTTTTTTTTTTTTTTTTTTTTTTTTAAATATTTTTTTGGGCTTTTTTATGCCTTTAATTGGATAGGACAGTGGAGATTGACAGGAAGTGAGTGGGAGAGAGAGTCAGGGTGGGATCCGGAAAGGACCACGGGGCGGGAATCGAACCCGGGTCGCCGGCGTACGGTGCAGGTGCCCCAGCCAGTTGCGCCACGGCTGGGGCCTTCATACCTTTTTTTAGATAATGACTGGAAAGCCTTGTTTGGCTGTATGTTTTGGATCATTGTGTGGTTTAATGGCCCGATGCCGCCTATTGGGATGGGTTTCTCGGCAGACTGCCTGATTTTTTTTCCTCCAAAAATCTTACTGTAGCCCCTTGTTTTAGTGTTACCATTTACTTTGAGAAGGTCACCAGGTCCCATTGTCTGGAAAAAAACACCCCAAGCTAATACATTTCTATAATAGCTATTCTGCACTGTGGATATGGTGTTTTGATGGTTGACATTTGCAGCACATCCCAAAATGGACCACTTGGTCATCATGGATGCTGATCATGGATCACTCTTCTTAAAATGCACAACTCTGCTTAACCTTTTATAAGGACACACCTGAACAAAGAATATAGCTTTTGCTTGATTTTTAAATGGTTATGAACTAGGTTTCCAGACTAGATCTCCCTGAAATAAGATCTAGGTGGGCGGGGCTAGGCTAGCTGTCTAGAATCATTGTGAAGACATTGAGAGGCTTGGTATGTATTATGAGAACCATTTTGAGAGCTGTGATGACAAATAAACATGCTTCCAGTGATTATTTAAAAAGGGTATGAATAATTTTGGACATGCCATTTTTCATAAAAATGTTCAAAAAATATGAAAACTGATTCTACCACATTATCTTACAACATTTAGCCATGTAGAAGTGTCATTTTCAAACATATTGGTCAAGAGAAAATTAACATTAAATCAATATTTGCCAGGGGTATGAATACTTTTGTTCTTAACTGTATAGAATGTGTACTGTTGACAAAACATAATGCAGTTGGTTCCAAAGTATTCAACCAACGTGAAATTTTTCACCATGTTGTGGTCATCAATGTAGTCAAATACATACCATAGCTTTCTCCTGTGCTTTCTCTAATAACACATTCTCCACTCTCCTCAGATGTTCTTGTGTCTGAATTGGGAATGTGAATTCCTCTGGTAGAGAGGGCGCTGCTTGTGCTGGCTGCTTCTTAGCCAGGGCCTGGAGAAGGAGGGTGTTCTGGCGCACTTGCGCCTTTATCTCCTCCAAGGCCCTGAAAATTAGCTGGTCACGCTCTATAGGTAAGAAAGGTTTAATAGAAAAACAGAAACATTTCACATTGCTTTAGAAAGTGTTGTGACTTAAATGATTATGTTACACAAATGATATCATCAGTCATGTTGCAGACCAGCAAAATGTTTTGTACCGAATGTGTTTGTCACAGGCTGTGAGTAGGAGGTAGTGGGAGCACTCAAGACCGATGAAAACACCGGTGGTGGCTGGAGTACAGGCTGGAGTACAGGTAGCTGTTTGGAGGAGCCTGGTTTCGCAGGTGGTTTCACTGGTTGTTTCGCTGGTTGTTTTGCTGGTTGCTGGTTGGCGATGGAATGGCGTGGCTGAGGTAGAGCTTCAAACTGCTCCACCACTTTGGCAGAGGGCCTGCAGTATGACAACAGGACAACACCACAGGTATTAAAACATCAGTGAATCTTAGACTTTTGTTAATTTGTGTACTGTACGGTTCTTACATTCTAGGCCTTCTGAAACTTTCATCCTCAGAAGTGAGGGAGTCTTTCTTGGTGGCCCTCACCAGTTTCTTCCTGGCCGCTTCATAAGAATCTGTATTTGAGGGAAACATTTGTTAAACAAGGAACCATATTGCAGCATGTATAGAAATGAAATGAAGTTGCATTATGATGAATCATGTTATCTCTCTCTCTCTCTCTCTCTCTCTCTCTCTCTCTCTCTCTCTCTTTCTTTCTCTCTGTGTTTGTTTACAGGAGGGTCTCACCATATTTCTTCAGTACCCTGACAAAGAACTCCCCCCATGTCTCATCAGGATCCTCCTGATTCTGGACAGCCACCTTACCCCGTTGCATACTTTTGTATGGTGGCCAGAACGACACTTTTTGGTCGACACTCAGCCAGCTTGTGGGCACCACTTCAACCTCATTCTTTTCCGTAAATAGTACAATTGCGAACATGATCTGTAAACTGAAATGATGAACAGATGAACTTAGCTTTAACTAACTAACTAACTTATTTATTTATTTATTTATTTATTTATTTATTTATTACTAACTAACTAACTTATTTATTCATTTATTTATTTATTACTAACTAAATTATTTATTTATTTATTTATTTATTTATTTATTTATTACTAACTAACTCATTTATTTATTTATTTATTTATTTATTATGTATGGTTCAGTCGGTATATTGCAAAGCCATGTTTGACAGGCATTGCAACCATTTTGGCATCAATGGTTTTCTCTGACAAAGCCACCACCTCTACAGACAGTCCTTGAACAAAAGCAATATTCAAATTGAGGGAGTCAACTGGGGATGTGAAAAACGACTGTCTGTTTAAAAATTTCCGTCCCAAAAACTGTGTGCAGCCATCAGCATTGAACATTTTTTCAATTCTGAATATGCTGTGCCCACTCAAAACTATGTTGTTAGGCGCATGGACTGATAAAAAGAATTTGGGACAGGTGTAGTGAGAGAGTAGACTGTGCAACACTGGACTGACATTGACTGACTGACTGACACTGCTGTTTAGTTTTTGTTCAGCGATGCGTTTTACAATTTGCTGCAAAGGTTGGTTTGGCTTTCTGATCTTTCTTTTCAGTTGATGCAGAAAGTTTTCGAAAGGAAAGGCAGAAATTCTCTGCAAGGGGCCAAATTTTCTGACATCGTCTGCCAGGTGGATTAAGCTATGGACATTGTACACAATGAAATCGCCATAAATCACAGAGAAGTTTTGGACAAAGACTCTGATCACCTTCTCGGCGTAATCACAGTATGTTTTTGACAGCTGTGGGCTGCATAGAATGGTTATGCCCACATGCAGAAGGAGGAAGTGATCGTACATAACATCAGGCAGTTCGTTTTTGAGAGCAATGGGACCCGTATACAAAAGAAATGTCCGAAATTCAGTTGCTTTCCAACGGTCCACCTCTGTTAGGGATCTCCCTCTTCTATTGAACTCTTTTGGCAAGCTTTTTCCAAGTTCCACTATTTTTTGTGATATTGATGTTATTGTTCGGTTGCCAATTCTTGTGGGTAGTGGGCCTCGCATCCACAACCAAATGAGCTTTCTCACTACTCCCAAACACACTAAGTGCATGTAATCGAGCACAAATTGGGAGACCATGCCAATGTTGATGTCAGTGAGGGGACTTTCACCATCCTTGTGGTGATCACTTTGTAATTTGGCCTTAAAGCTCTCGTCTGTACGTGGTGCCGCCATTGTCTCAGGGAAGTTTAATCTGTTATTGCACCAAACACCCTCCTGAACACACCTCTCGCAGCCGTAATACGAATTATGATATTTTATGTTTTTGAGGAATGCTCTTGCTGGTGCATCGCATACAAAGGCCGAAATGATTATTTTGTGATTTTGTTGGTACATAACACCACTTGAGGAGATGACTGACATCTCCTCCACAAAATCGGAGAGATACTCTGCCAAATTTGATGGTTTTTTAAACCCAGAGTATAATGCCACAACGAAGGGAATTTGGTCTGGGTCTTCTTCAATTAATGCCAATATTGGCCAGAATTGGTTATTGCTACTTTTAAAAAGTGGCATGCCATCAATATTGATTTGCAGGTGGAGTGTTTGAGCGATTGTTAGGGTGGGACTGTCCTGCATCCTCACCAATACACCTTTAGCTAATCCAAAATAGTGCATGGAGCCCCCTGCTTTTTCTTCCACCTCTATGCTTTTAGGAGTTGACAAAAGTGTCCGACCATCTTTTGGGAGATCTGCATCGGGCAGGTGTTTGTTAAGGACAGCAAGAAGACTTGAAAGATGGCTGATTGGTGTGTTTGTTTCCACTGCCCACGCCTTTAAATCGTCACGTAATTTAATGTTGTCATATTCCTCATCAGGACTGTCAATGTCAATGTCAAAGTCCTCGTCTTGCATACAGTAATCGATATTTTGGATTTCCTCCAGACCACAGGTGGCGCTTATGTCCTCTAAACTAGAGCTAGTACTAACGTTACACCAGTCTCCTCCATCACAGCTGTCTAACGTTTCCGTCCCTGACATGTAGGAGTCGGAGCCATGGTCGGAGCAGTCGGAGTCGTGAGTAACGCTAACTTTTTCCACATTAAGTGATTGTAGCATAGAGACAATGGCCTCTGTATTTTTTTTTGTATGCCGTCTTAAAGACCTTTTTGATAGCAATTTGTTGCTCTCTGCCATTATTGTGACAGACAATAGCGTAAAGTTTACTAGATAACTGTTAGCATCAAGCAAGCTATAGCAGCTAGCGATATAGCTAACGTTAACGTAACCGTTTTCAGCTAACTTTAGCGAGCGAATCCGACTAACGCTAATTTACACAGTTATCGTTCTTGGTTTATGGTGTTGCGGTCTTGAAAGTGACCTTATAACCACTACTTTACCTGAATGTTGACCAAAACACCACAGTGTCTAATGTTAGACCAAAGTCTGTCGTTGGCGATCCCAGGTGAATTGAAAATCAGTTGATTTCAGTTAACTTTTATTCATACGCGCGCAGGTGTGTGTGTTACATCATAAGCACGAGAGCAACCTATATGTTCTATATTGTTGATGAACACAGTGGACCTTTTAACCTGTAATGTGTAGTGTAGCCTACAGTTTTTTTCTCCTACTCTCTCTGTGTGTGTGTGTGTGTGTGCTTTCAGACTCTGGAAAAATGTACTTATGAGGGCTTTATTTCCTTGAAGGTAACTATATTACACCCCCAGACACACACACATCAGTAGTCCTATGAGCTATGAGATGTCAGATTGTGTGTGTTGACACTGGAGGCACACTCACCTGTCTTATGTTCTTCAATGGAGGCTGAGGATGATGAAGACACTGTCTGTATGCTTGGAGTTGTGAGGGGAATTCTTGTAAACATGCACTACCAAAGTTTTAGCCTGATGAGCCAGACCTCACATCTTGATGTAGGACCATTCGCAGTGCTCAGTCCAAGGGGCGGGATAAACGGTTGTCTTTCAAATTCCCTCTGCACGCAATAGGATAGTGCTACAACCATGCATTTTCCCACCAGCGGAGCTAGTTGTTCAAACTTTTGCCAATTTAAACAAAGCTTAACTCGTGTCACGCTGTTCGCCAGCAGCAGCATCCATCTTCTTTGTTTTCAAGTAGCAGGGAATTCACGCAGAACAGTCGCAACTATGCCATCATTATGTTAAGTCCGCTTACTGATTCTATACACGATGTGATTGGCCTGACTGAAGTTGAATTTTTCCAACTCGCAAGCCAACGGAGAGTTGCTAGACTACCCTGGCAGCAAATTACATCACCTTGGCCGCTAGGGTGCGTCTAGATTTCTAGGCTACCAAAGTTTGGGATCACTTAGAAATTTCCATTCCACTCCATTATAGACAAAATACCAGCTGAGATCAATTACATTGTTTTTTTGTTTTTTTAATCAGTGCAACAGTTTTCAGGTTACACAGTATGCGCTTACATAATTGCAAAAGTGTTCTCTACTATTGTAGAAAGACATGTCTTATCTCTAATGCAATATTTACATTGCCCATTATCAGCAACCATTCATCCAATGTTCCAAAGGCACATTCTGTTTACTAATATATAATTTCTCTGTTTCAGTAGCATCTGTTTCCTGTTACCAGCGTAACACAACACAGACTGTTTTTCTGCCGTGTATTCAGGGCACAGGCAGCTAGCGGATAGTGAGGCGATGTTTTAGCTTAGAAACTGCGTGACATGTCAACAACGTTTGTATTTACTTGTCACAGCCTGGCATACTGTGTTCATTATTCCATACATCTGATGTGTAGGCTAACTGCTGAACTATGAGGTCCGACAAGGGACCAGGGCTATAGGCTACAGTCAGGGCTACCCTGCTGAAAAAAAACAGCCTGACCAGCTTAAGGTGGTTTGCTGGTTGACCAGCTTGTTTGACCACCCTATGATGGTTGACCTGCTAGACCAGCAAAACTCATGCGACAACATAGCTTCGGCTGGTTTACCCAGCTTGCGATGGTAATTCAGCTGGTTTTGCTTGTCGTATCATCTCAAGTCATTTTAGCTGGTGTTGCCAGTCTACATTGCTGATTTATCTGGCCATGCCATGTTATGTTGGTCATTCTAGTAAACCAGTATGACCGCCTTACACACACAGTATGCACTTACATAATTGCAAAACTGTTCTCTACTGTTGTAGAAAGAAATGGCTTATTTTTAATGCAATATCTACATTGCCCATTATCAGCAACCATTTATCCAATGTTCTAAAAGCACACTCTGTTTACTAATCTAATATCATTTCTCTGTTTCAGAAGCATCCATTTCCTGTTGTTACCAGCACCATGCCATGTATGTCGCTCTGCATTATCCACATGTACACTGACCAATCACTGACTTGTTTCTTGCTGGGCATTTTTTATAACAGTGATAAACATTAAAAACATGAAAAGCATGAATATTTCTTTCAAACAACACAACTTGTGGTGAAGTCAGAGTATGCTTCCAATCAATCATTACACAACAGTGAAAAAAGTTCAAAATATAGTTTTCAATATAGATCGACAGATAGATACTTTATTGATCCCCAAGGGGAAATTCAATTCAATAAGAACCTAGACAAGATAAATTCATATATTGAAATTGGTCAATTGTTATTTCCATTGAATATTTTTATTTAAGTACACCAAGTAAGTACAGAAACCACTGTAAATGTGCCTTTGGCCTATTTGATCCATGCTTGCAAATACACACACCTTCAGCTGTGTTGCTGTGTGTGTGTGTTAGAGGGTGATTGACTAAATAGCACCACTGTACATTGTAAAATGAGTGTGACAAACATGTAATGCAACTTTTTTGTTTGTTTTTAAAATCCATGCTATCTATTTCTCTGTCTAATGTATATTTTTTTGTTTCTATCTGGTCCATTCAGGTGCTCTCTGCAGCTCAGAATGAGATTGGCTGGGACTTAATGGCACGCTACTGGGAAAGTGATTACTCACTCATGAGTGAAATAGTGATCTCGTATACTGTGAAATGCCAGTATTAAATAAATGATGGGCTTGTAAACATTGGGTTTGTGTCATGGTTTTCAGCAACAAACATACTTTACATGAAACTGTAAGATGACATTCACTTAAATTGTGAGTTATTAGGGGGAAGGCTGAAATCATTTGACAAATTAACTTTGTCTAATACAAAGATTTACTTGTTTGTATTAGGTGTAATTGCAGTGGCACATTATGATACACATTTAAATAATGCCCAGTCAGACATAAGGAATTTTCTATCAGAAAAACTTTATTGGACCATGGCAGTCATATTTTATGGTGAGGTCACGGGCAACTCCAACTGAAATATCTGATGTTACATGATTAGTGCTTGGATCTCATCTAGCCTATAACCAGAAAGTTGGACATCAGTTCCACCATGAATAGCCTAACTGCTTAACAGTTATACCCATTAGAGTGGAACTTCTAATGGGTGAGCTATAGTATACTTTTTGTTGGAGTTGCGATAGCTTGACCTATTTGGGAAATGCACTCTTTTTCAGTGACTTCTGTGGGTATACTTAGTTACTTATTGGTCATAGGAATAAGTTGGCTACTGCTTTTCTTGATTGCATGTGGGAAAACAAATATCCTAGTCTTACAAACAGAAGCAGGTATGTATAATCTACACACCTATGGCTGAAAAAGTTAAGGTTCATTTAGCAAATGTTATTTTGTAGTATTAAAAAAGATTGTTTTATAATTTATCACGTAATTAGCACGTTTAAGATAATCACTGCAGTTGCAAACAGCCGGTCGGTGGACTGCCGTTGGCGTGACTGTGTTTCAACGTTGTAAATCCTCTTGTTTTAAGAGGCCTTTAAGAGGTCTTACAAACTTCTAAAATTATCTCACAAATGCAATAAATAATAATAATAAAACCCGAAATCTTGCGTTGTTGACATTCGCTGCAGTTGCAGCCAGTCGGTGGACTGCCGTTGGCGTGACTGTGTTTCAACGTTGTAGATCCTCTAAATATTTTTGTTTGACGCAGCTTGTCGCAGAACAATCCAACATTCTATAAACCAACATTCTATATACAATTGCTTGAGGCGCTGCGGTTGTTGTGACATTGTTTCAACGTTGAAATTCCACCTCCGACACTGCCAACCAATGGCAACGTTTTGACAACGTGTGCTTGCTATCTGGGTAGGATTCTTAATTCTAGCTTTCTCTCCATAATGAGGTCTTACCATACCGCTAGAATCTTTGTAGTATTGTGATGATTATCATACGCGACTTTTCCCCTTCTTTCTTCCTTTTTTGAATTTTTACATCAATACCTTATTATTTTACCTGTAATGCAATTTATCACCTGCATATTCGTGTTATCTTCAGTCGTTTGTCACATGAACAGGAACATCTGTGGAAGATAGAGAGAGTTTACAGCACGGAGAGGGACCCTGGATCCCCCCTTTTAATAGCTTTGACTTGTTCAATGTTTCAGTCTGGAGTCACTTTTAATGTCTAGAACCTGCTATTTCCATTTATACTCTTCATTCTGAATAACACACTGGTCCTAGTTCAGTTTCCAACACTTTGAAATCCCTTTTAAAGTCCTTGTACCATCTTCCATTCACTTGCGTTGTAGAGGTCGGTCTCTAGTGTCCAAAAGAGGTATTGCTTTTTGAAATTAAAAAACTTTTTTGTATATACTTCTAAAAGCTTTCTTAAGCTTAGTGAACATCAGAAGGGGTCATCATTAGGTTTATTAAATAGCTTAAACTCCCTTGAATTTTCCTAATTTCAGGGATTTTTTCAAATTTGTCCGTTTACAGACTTTTTCAGAAAAAGGGACATTGAGGTGACTATAATGCATACAAGCGTATCTCTTACCCACAGACAAGATGTTTACCTCTACTGGTCCTTCTTGTCCAATGCACATCTCTAATTAGAAGATTTGAAAGCTTCCTGCATTCTGAGGTTAAACCCTTGAGTTCACTACAGAACAGCTATTTATCAGTGTTTTAGACATCACCATCTATTGTCTGTATCTAGTATGCATATCTGCCTCTTCCCTTATGTGAGTTAAATTCTATTGGCTCTCTCACTGTGCACTGTTCATCTGTCAGTAATAATCTCAACAACTTTTTGGCACTTATCTGGGGAGATCCGTTGAGCTTCTCTCCACGGAACATCACTCCAATTCCACTCGACTCCAATTCCACTCGACTCCTAGGAGGAAGACCATGGTGTGCTCTGCATTGTCTCCATCTATGTAATTTTAAGCTGATTTTGATCCGTTTTAGGATCACTACCCTCCCAATGCACTTTATTCATGTTGTGTGTCCTATTAATAGACTCTATATATATATATATGTGTGTGCCTTTTTCTTTAATACAAATTTAATCTAATTTAATTTTCACATTCCCTTTTGACTTCCCTCACACTGATTTGAATTTGTGTGTCGTATAATTTCCTTCATGAATTTCCAACACTTATTATTAATAATAATATATATTATTATTTATTTATTTATTAATTTTTTGAAGTTGCTTGTTTGGAGACTTTGCAGAGCACACGTGCCTTAAATTATTGCCATCTAGACGCTTTCCTCTGTGAAGTCACTCTAGTTGTGCTTCAGTTTTGTCAGTGACAGTCGTTTGAGGGCCCTCTCAAGAACTCTGAATAGTTCTGTGTCTCAGGGGCTCCTATTATGTTGTTTTATATGCTTTACAGTTTACATTTTCACATATAACATCTATCTCTTGTATTCATTTCTTCACTTTCAATTTTCTTTCATATTACTCACCTTTTGTATCCCATACTGTTGCTCCTTCCTCCTTCTGTCCAATCTAATAGATAAGAAAAAGAGACATTATTAAAACTTATCTAAGTATGGACTTACCAGAATTGTAACTTTACATTGTACAGCCGACGATGATTTCTCCATAATACTCTCGTACCTGCTTTCCTAAAAAAAGAACACAATATGAGAGAGAAAAAATGAAAAAACAAGAGAACTTTCTCTAACAAAAAAAAAAAAAAAAAAAAAAATGGAGAATTAAATCTTAAGGCTTCTTAGTACATTTTATAAGTTTTTTTTACCTGATTTATTTACACATTAAGTTTAAGTATTTGAGAAGTGTACCCAGGTTTTTTAGACTATTTCCATTTTTCTTTACAGTAATATATACTTACCCAGTTGTTCAACCATTCCCAGTCTTTCCTTCCTGTATTCTTTCCTAGCCCTACTCCTAAACTCCTATGCCTAATTGTTAACCCCTTTCCCCTACTATCCTATACCTATACCTTAACCCAACCCCTTACCATAACCACTAATAATTCATCAACAAGTTTTAAAATGTCAGATTTCAACCGTCTACTTTTTTCCTTCTTACCCTAAACCTGTCTTCCTTTCCTATATTCTAACCCTAACCCCTACCCACATCCCTTTCCCCTGATATATTCCAAACCCACATCCTGTCCTTTCCATAAACTTACCTTAACCCTCCCATCATTTCAAATTATTGGTTACAGTAAAGGAGAACTTCCTTATAAAGAATAGGATACTTTTATTAACTGATGTCTGTGCCAATGCATTCGGGTGGATTGATTCCACCCCTCCCCCTAAACCAAACCTAACCAGCTAGTGCCAGAGGAATTGAAGATCCTATATCTGTCCTAACTTTAAACAGGAAACTCTTTCTAAATAGTCTATTGGATTTTCCTTTCCCCCTCCCACTTCTCTCATAATATATATATATTTTTTTTTAACATTTTCTACCCCATTTCTGTTGTATTGTGCTTGTTTTAACATTCTTCCCTAGAAAACTGGGTGATGACATCATCATAGGTGACAGCCCATGTGACTCAACCTGAACCAATGACACATCAAGGACCTATCTACTCATGGTCTATAAGGTTCTCACTCACTCACTGTCTCACCACCCCCTGAGGAAGTTGAAGCAACGAAAACGTTTGGGGACTTCTTTTTCTTTGTTTTTGAGTAACTTTTTAGTTTTATGTTTCAGTTTCACCTTACACTGAAAGGAAAGATCAGTTCCACTTGGATTTTACCTGTTACCAGGAACATCTTGGAATCCTTAACATCAAATGGATTACTACAAACTTTTCTAAAGCACATGACTGGAGAGACAAACCAACAAACTTTCAACTGGACTTCAAGGAAGGGTTTAAAGAGTATCTACATTCTACCACCTTCTAAGAAAATCTGTCCATATGGAGGAAGGTACTCACAGCATATTTGCTTTTAAAACATTGTAGACTTTTCCATATATTGCATTTAAAACCAAAAGAAGTACTGGTAAAACCTTAACGAGCTCCTGAGGATTCCAGCTGAAAGCTAGGTTACTAGCTTTCACAGGTGCTCATTTGGAAAAACCATGTGCAGGGTGCTTTTTGTATTTGGTTAGTTACTTTTATATTTTATCTAGTTACTGGACCTATGGACTAGGACTTTACATCTAATAGAATTCCAAGTCCAGTAAATAAGTGTTTTTACACTTAAGATTTTATTTACTTATAAATTCTTTTTTATCTTGTGACTTTTTAGCTTCGATATTTAATATCATTGGGCCTATTGAAGCTTAAAGTTTGAAGAGTGTTCACACTCTGGATTGTTTATTTTGATTTGGGGTAGTTTTCTTTTATTTCTTTATTAACACTTTTTGACTATTTCCTTTATTTCTTTTTTCCATTTTCCTTTGTTTGTTCTCTGCTTTTACTCTTTGATCTCTTAGATCTTATCTCCACTTCCATTATGTCACGCTTTAAACCTCCCCGCATAGGGCATAGATACACTCAGCCAGTTGTACGTACCAAGCAGGAAGAAGAGTTATTCCATCTCACTAAGCAATACTTTCAGCTTTTCCAAGCTACTCATCACTTGGAGATACTATCCACTTGCTTAGCTAACCACACTTTTCCCATAGGTATGACACGCAAAGTACATGCTTTGACTTCTTTTATTAAACCAGCAGCACCCAATCAGAACATCTTAGAGAAAGTCCAGGCCAACACTAAAGAGTGGATGCATTGTAATATTAAGGCATTACAAGAACATTATAGTGAGATCAAAGAGCAGATTTTCCAGAACCTTTCCCCCTTCTCTCAAGAGGCATATGATAAAGCATTGAGATGGGCCCGCAGTCGTTATAAAAAGAAACTTACACTCTCCTCAATAGATTTACTCACACTACAACTTTTAGAAACTAGACCATTACCAACTATAAACAAGGATACTTTGTGGCATCTTGAAGTTCCTAATCCCCAGGACTGGCCAGTGTGTCCGCGTTCACCGCGACTCAAACCCAGGGTGAGACGTCGTAACATCACGCCACCTGTTAGTACACACATAACATCATCTGAAGGTATTAAATCTCCTTCACTTACCACCTTTACTCGGGAAACACCAGATCTTTCTCCAATCTTGACAGTTATAGCACCACCAGCTCTGCTGTCTGAATCCATCCGATCTAGTACAATAGAGAAACTTCATCAGGACATTGATAGTATCCCACCAGAAAACCCAGAGTGGCTTGAGTCTATCTTCTCAGACTCATTCGTTGAGGATAACAACTCTCACCTCCCTCAGGTACAGTCTTCCCCCCAGATATCTAGGACCCTGCTCCTACCCCCTCAGAACTCTTTGGAGAATGAACTCTCCAGTGTGGACCCTTTTTGAAGCGAGACACTTCGATGACGAAAAGTGCACCTAAGCAATCAGTTTTACTGACAAGCGCATTGGGCACAATTCTAAACACCTCTGAGAAGCTCTCACACGCTTCAATTGACGGTCCACCCCAGTCTTCTTCTCCTCCTCCATCTTCATGCACCACCTTGAGAATTGGTCAGATTAGTGAGTCTCATTCTAAGTCTATTGAGGTACCTAGTATATCCCACACACATACTAGTACTTCCACTCCGGTACCTGTTAATACACCGGTTACGACTGATTCGCCAAAGCGAACACCGGCCCAGCTTATGCCTCCGCCACCTACCATGTCCACCACAAAGAGAAGGTTATCGTTTTTAAACACATCTAATTCTAAGTTTTACCCTGATTTTGAGCCCTTGAGACACAGAAATACCACCAGGAAAACGGTGGACTGGAACATTAGAGTACGTAAACCTTGGGTACTTTTGGGGGACTCTAACTTGTCATATATTCCACCCTTTCAGGATCCCAGAGTACAGGTAGACAGCTTCCCTGGTGCCAACATGGACCATCTGTTTGAATTGTTGAGAAAGAGGAAACCAGATCACACCGTTACAAAGGTCATCTTGTCTGTGGGTCTCATTAATTGTCATAATGCGAATCAAGAACCGACACTTAAAAAATGCTTCACCAGACTTATGAAACAGGCAGAACTTACATTTCCTTGTGCATCCATTTACTTTCCCCTTCTTAACTTTCATGACAGGTTCAACAGAGCACAGTATTTGGCTATTAATCAACTAAATGATTTGGCTTTACGTAAGGGAAATTATCTTACTGAGGTTAATCAAATGTTTTTTGAGACAGAGGAGGATGGCGTCCATTGGTCACCCTCCACAGCACATGCATTGTATGAACACTGGATGGAACAGTTAAACATGTAGGGGGGGTTCAGGGCCCCAACACTCCTGACCCCTTGCTCTCCAATGTCACTAACCTCTGCTCTGCGTTTGTCTTATCCACAGTACAGTTAGAACTCCTGGAGAAGGGCCTCACCTTCGTACCTACTCCAGAGAAGGTAGACACAGCACTTTTCAGACAGGACTTACACTCATATCATCGTCGCTTACGAATTTTAGAGTACTTTGATTTTGAGACAGAACATTCACATTTACCTTTTCTTGAACCCTCTAACTGGGAACCAGATTCGGAGTCTACGCCGGCGTTCTTGATGGACCTAATAGGGAGAGACATTCGAGCTTTGAGGGGTCTGGAACGGATTACGGAGACCACTCAAAATCTCACGACAGCACAGAGATCAGCGCTTAAAAATCTAGCTTCTAACAGATCGATTGTCATCAAACCAGCAGACAAGGGCAGTCAAATAGTGTTACAAGACAGATCCCATTACATCAGGGAAGCACTCAGACATCTGGATGATAGAGCTTACTACGTACCTTTAACCTCTTTAATTCAGACAGAGACGCAAATGCTGGTTAGACGAGTAGTGGATGAGTTAGAAAGAGAGGGTTACATCAATAAGAAACAGAAAATGTACCTGTACGGCCCAGATGATTCAAGACCTAGACAGTTCTATCTTTTGCCTAAGATACACAAGTCGCCAGACACGTGGACTATCCCCGGGGTTTTACCCAAGGGACGTCCTATTGTCAGCGATTGCGGTTCGGAATCACACCGTCTAGCAGAGTTTGTAGATTTTTACCTCAATCCAATATCTCAGAGACATTCCAGCTATGTGAAGGACACGTACGATTTCGTAGCGCAAGTGAGAGGTCGCCAGGTTCCACTCAACACCTTTTTATTCTCCATAGACGTGGACTCACTCTATACCAACATAGAAACAGAGCGAGGGTTAGCAGCAGTTAAGAAAATTTTTACCCAATATCCGGATCCTCAGAGACCAGACAGACAGATTTTACAACTCTTAGAACTCACACTCACTCGTAATGACTTTGAGTTTAATGGTAACTACTACCTTCAAACATGTGGCTGTGCTATGGGTAGAAAATATTCACCGGCCTATGCCAATATCTATCTGGCCGTCTGGGAGGAAGAGATTTTGGCCAAGTGTGACCGAAAGCCCTTAGTCTATTTGAGATATTTGGATGACCTGTTTGGCCTGTGGACTTACTCAGAGTCCGAGTTTGTGGAGTTCATGTCTGTACTCAATAGCCATCATCCTAGGATCAAGCTTAAATATTCACTACAACAACACAGGGTCGAATTTTTGGATACACAACTCTTTTTTACTGCCTCCGATCTCTGTGCCGCCACCAAAACAATAGCCGCTAAGGTGTTCTTCAAAGAAACTGACAGACACGCCCTTCTCCATAAGGAGAGCTTTCATCCACGCCATACCTTCAAAGGCCTCATTAAGGCACAGTTAATTCGTTTTTATAGAATTTGTTCTTTTCTAGAAGATGTGAATTGGGCCACTCGAACATTATTCCGTGTGCTTAGGACACGAGGCTATTCCAACGCCTTCTTACGTAAAATCTATCGCGATGTAGCACGTTCTTTTAATAACCCGAACCCGTTAGCTACAGTAGCTAGCCCACTACGTCAGAGGTCGCTCTTACCGTTCGTCAGCACGTATTCCAAGGCTTCGTTACAGCTTCGCAAGCGGGTAGTAGCCCATTACAATCTGGCCGTAGCAGAGTGTTTTCACTTAGAAAATTTCCGCCTCATCTCAGCTCAGAGACGCAACAAAAATCTACAGGATATTCTTGTGCGAGCCAAACTACAGGGTGAGTTTGAGAGTAGTGAGAATACATCACGAGCCTTGAAACTACGCAAGCGCACGTATATCTATAGTAAACATTCACACAGGGGAGCTTTGATTACGCAAGAGCTGACACTCAAAACAAAGAACGTTGTTTATTGTCTCCAGTGTAAGTCTTGCACCAAACTCTATATAGGCGAAACTAGGAACACACTTGAACTACGAGTCAAGCAACATCTTCGCTCACTAAAACAGGGCAGAGTTGACACTGTATTGTACGCACACTTTACACTGGGCCAATGTACAGACTTTTCCATCTCAGCTCTTCAAAGCGGAGTCCTTTGGACGGACAGACAAAGAAAATGGCATGAGAATCTTTGGATTAATAGACTAGGTACCTTCCATCCACTGGGTCTTAATAATTTGATTACGGTTACCACTGAATGATTCCAACAATATTATACGTGTCTGACGATCCAGAGTGTGCTAGGAAATAGAGAGTTTACATGTGAGGGTGACCTTTTCACATCATCTACTATTCCCATTTCTTTTAAGTCAGAGTTTAGTTTTCGTCATTATTCTTCCTTTAAGGGAGTTGCTTCCCTAGTTAGTGAGAGTAACTAGTGTATTACTACCCCCTATAGTCCTTTGATGCTCTCTAGGATTCTTAATTCTAGCTTTCTCTCCATAATGAGGTCTTACCATACCGCTAGAATCTTTGTAGTATTGTGATGATTATCATACGCGACTTTTCTCCTTCTTTCCTCCTTTTTTGAATTTTTACATCAATACCTTATTATTTTACCTGTAATGCAATTTATCACCTGCATATTCGTGTTATCTTCAGTCGTTTGTCACATGAACAGGAACATCTGTGGAAGATAGAGAGAGTTTACAGCACGGAGAGGGACCCTGGATCCCCCCTTTTAATAGCTTTGACTTGTTCAATGTTTCAGTCTGGAGTCACTTTTAATGTCTAGAACCTGCTATTTCCATTTATACTCTTCATTCTGAATAACACACTGGTCCTAGTTCAGTTTCCAACACTTTGAAATCCCTTTTAAAGTCCTTGTACCATCTTCCATTCACTTGCATTGTAGAGGTCGGTCTCTAGTGTCCAAAAGAGGTATTGCTTTTTGAAATTAAAAAACTTTTTTGTATATACTTCTAAAAGCTTTCTTAAGCTTAGTGAACATCAGAAGGGGTCATCATTAGGTTTATTAAATAGCTTAAACTCCCTTGAATTTTCCTAATTTCAGGGATTTTTTCAAATTTGTCCGTTTACAGACTTTTTCAGAAAAAGGGACATTGAGGTGACTATAATGCATACAAGCGTATCTCTTACCCACAGACAAGATGTTTACCTCTACTGGTCCTTCTTGTCCAATGCACATCTCTAATTAGAAGATTTGAAAGCTTCCTGCATTCTGAGGTTAAACCCTTGAGTTCACTACAGAACAGCTATTTATCAGTGTTTTAGACATCACCATCTATTGTCTGTATCTAGTATGCATATCTGCCTCTTCCCTTATGTGAGTTAAATTCTATTGGCTCTCTCACTGTGCACTGTTCATCTGTCAGTAATAATCTCAACAACTTTTTGGCACTTATCTGGGGAGATCCGTTGATCTTCTCTCCACGGAACATCACTCCAATTCCACTCGACTCCTAGGAGGAAGACCATGGTGTGCTCTGCATTGTCTCCATCTATGTAATTTTAAGCTGATTTTGATCCGTTTTAGGATCACTACCCTCCCAATGCACTTTATTCATGTTGTGTGTCCTATTAATAGACTCTATATATATATATATATATATGTGTGTGCCTTTTTCTTTAATACAAATTTAATCTAATTTAATTTTCACATTCCCTTTTGACTTCCCTCACACTGATTTGAATTTGTGTGTCGTATAATTTCCTTCATGAATTTCCAACACTTATTATTAATAATAATATATATTATTATTTATTTATTTATTAATTTTTTGAAATTGCTTGTTTGGAGACTTTACAGAACACACGTGCCTTAAATTATTACCATCTAGACGCTTTCCTCTGTGAAGTCACTCTAGTTATGCTTCAGTTTTGTCAGTGACAGTCGTTTGAGGGCCCTCTTAAGAACTCTGAATAATTCTGTGTCTCAAGGGCTCCTATTATGTTGTTTTATATGCTTTACAGTTTACATTTCCACATATAACATCTATCTCTTGTATTCATTTCTTCACTTTCAATTTTCTTTCATATTACTCACCTTTTGTATCCCATACTGTTGCTCCTTCCTCCTTCTGTCCAATCTAATAGATAAGAAAAAGAGACATTATTAAAACTTATCTAAGTATGGACTTACCAGAATTGTAACTTTACATTGTACAGCCGACAATGATTTCTCCATAATACTCTCGTACCTGCTTTCCTAAAAAAAGAACACAATATGAGAGAGAAAAAATGAAAAAACAAGAGAACTTTCTCTAACAAAAAAAAAAAAAAAAAAAAAAAAATGGAGAATTAAATCTTAAGGCTTCTTAGTATATTCTATAAGTTTCTTTTACCTGATTTATTTACACATTAAGTTTAAGTTTTTGAGAAGTGTACCCAGGATTTTTAGACTATTTCCATTTTTCTTTACAGTAATATCCCTTACTTACCCAGTTGTTTAACCATTCCCAGTCTTTCCTTCCTGTATTCTTTCCTAGCCCTATTCCTAAACTCCTATGCCTAATTGTTAACCCCTTTCCCCTACTATCCTATACCTATACCTTAACCCAACCCCTTACCATAACCACTAATAATTCATCAACAAGTTTTAAAATGTCAGATTTCAACCGTCTACTTTTTTCCTTCTTACCCTAAACCTGTCTTCCTTTCCTATATTCTAACCCTAACCCCTACCCACATCCCTTTCCCCTGATATACTCCAAACCCACATCCTGTCCTTTCCATAAACTTACCTTAACCCTCCCATCATTTCAAATTATTGGTTACAGTAAAGGAGAACTTCCTTATAAAGAATAGGATACTTTTATTAACTGATGTCTGTGCCAATGCATTCGGGTGGATTAATTCCACCCCTCCCCCTAAACCAAACCTAACCCTAACCCTAACCCTAACCCTAACCCGAGGAGCACTACTGAAGATGTGTCCTACAAAACATTTCACAGTCTGGTGGGGCCTCCCACTTAGTTTCTGTGAAAATAGGACTTTTCAAAGAAATACAGTCGGACTCTTTCATCTTTATTTATACAAGGTTTATACAAAATCAAAAACAATTCCACATGAAAAATCTTTGAAGTTTAGAACTTCTTAAATGACATATCAAAATCAACTCCAGACTCACTCCGAGCACATAGTGTCTATATTCCTGAACCTAATCAAATTCCTCATCTTAACCTCATCACTGATTCCAATTCCTAACCTTAACCTGTCACTGATTCATCAAAAAGTCCAACGTTTCACTTACTTTCTAACTTTAGGTATCCCTAAAGCTCTTCTTAACTATAAACTATAAACTTAATCTGAAAACCCCCTTAAACTCAACATTATAATTAAATTTAACCCCTATCTGTACCAACCCACTCCAAAATGGCTTATCTAAATAGACGTCAAGCCAAACCCAATTACAGACTCACTCGAAACACATAGGGATTGTATCCCTGAATCTAACCCAACTACTAACCTTAACCTGTCATTACAACATTATGCCTAAGCTTAACCAAAAACACATATGTATTGTATCCCTGAATCTTACCCAACTACTAACCTTAACCTGTCACTGCAACATTATACCTAATCTTAACCAAAAACACATATGTATTGTATCCCTGAATCTAACCCAACTACTAACCTTAACCTGTCACTGCAACATTATGCCTAAATCTTAACCAAAAACACATATGTATTGTATCCCTGAATCTAACCCAACTACTAACCTTAACCTGTCACTGGAACATTATGCCTAATCTTAACCAAAAACACATATGTATTGTATCCCTGAATCTTACCCAACTACTAACCTTAACCTGTCACTGCAACATTATACCTAAATCTTAACCAAAAACACATATGTATTGTATCCCTGAATCTTACCCAACTACTAACCTTAACCTGTCACTGCAACATTATACCTAATCTTAACCAAAAACACATATGTATTGTATCCCTGAATCTAACCCAACTACTAACCTTAACCTGTCACTGCAACATTATGCCTAATCTTAACCCTTAACTTAACCAACCCACAGCAATAGGGTTTCTCACCTTGACCCTACACCTAAAAATTCAATCCTAAAATTAACCCAGTAGGGCCTGACTCTTAAAACTCAACACTATATGGTCTCTTCTTGTAATCCTACATTTAAATTTAACTCTAAATTTAACCTGAAAACGGTCTGACCTCCTAAAACTCAACACTATGACCAATTATTCTAGAAACTCACCATTTTGATCCGTTAAGTCGCCACCTTAAAAATTGATATGTAGATAGGATTAAGAGGAATTCTAAGCCCATAAAAGCTTTCCACACCAGAAATAACCACAAGTCTTGTGACAATGCTTAACAAGCGCTGGCCCGTGCATTTCCCTCGACTCCTCCTTTCAACCTCGCTTGGAGTAAATCTAAGTTTGGGGAGGATCGTTGTACATTGTCTAACACCTAACCCGCCAGAGCCTATCGGACCAAGCCTGTTACAAAGACACAAGGTTGAAAAAATAAAAATTCCTTTCATCAAACCTCCTGAGGCTCCATTCCCCGCCTGGGGCAATGAATTGTTGGAGGTCTAAAATTCTTAGATGCCGATCTTGGCACAGTGGTGATAACAGCTCACTGTGGTGACTCTTCCCCACGTAATATCCCCCCCTAATCATGAGTCGACCCCTTTTCGTAACACCCTCAACCATCGCTTCTAAATCTAAAATGTAATGCCATTACATGCCCTTATCCTTAACTTAACCTTTTCATCACACCCCAAAATAATTTTTACATACAAAAATAACTAATCCTACTCCGCCCCCAATCCTCGCTCAGAGTCTGGTCTGAGAACACATAAAGCCGTGGACGCCTTGGGTGCCGCGAAGAGGTTCCCTCTGTAGCACTTGTGTTTC
Source organism: Alosa pseudoharengus (assembly GCF_046254945.1). Taxonomy (NCBI): domain Eukaryota; kingdom Metazoa; phylum Chordata; class Actinopteri; order Clupeiformes; family Clupeidae; genus Alosa; species Alosa pseudoharengus. The sequence continues at coordinate 1,905,014 of NW_027468701.1, read as the reverse complement.
TCATCTGACTTGAACAACTGAGTCGATAATAACTTTCTTAGTCTTTCGTTTTAACCATACACCTAAAATTTAACCCTATATCTAAACTTAATTCTGAACTTAAGCCCTACACGGCCTGACTCCTAAAACTCAACACCTCGCTAACCTTAACCTGATATCTTAAATTTACACCCCCAATCTTTGCTCAGAGTCTGGTCTGAGAACACATAAAGCCGTGGACGCCTCGGGTGCCGCGAAGAGTTTTTCTCTGTAGCACTTGTGTTTCTCTTCTGACTTGAACGACTGAGTAAATAATAACCTTCTTAGTCTTTCGTTTTAACCATACACCTAAAAAATTTAACCCTATATCTAAAACTTAATTCTGAGCTTAACCCCTACACGACCTGACTCCTAAAACTCAACACCTCGCTAACCTTAATTAGATATCTTAAATTTACGCCCCCAATCCTTACTCAAAGTATGTATTGTATCCCTGAATCTAACCCAACTACTAACCTTAACCTGTCACTGCAACATTATGCCTAAATCTTAACCAAAAACACATATGTATTGTATCCCTGAATCTTACCCAACTACTAACCTTAACCTATCACTGCAACATTATACCTAATCTTAACCAAAAACACATATGTATTGTATCCCTGAATCTAACCCAACTACTAACCTTAACCTGTCACTGGAACATTATGCCTAGTCTTAACCAAAAACACATATGTATTGTATCCCTGAATCTTACCCAACTACTAACCTTAACCTGTCACTGCAACATTATGCCTAAATCTTAACCAAAAACATATATGTATTGTATCCCTGAATCTTACCCAACTACTAACCTTAACCTGTCACTGCAACATTATACCTAATCTTAACCAAAAACACATATGTATTGTATCCCTGAATCTAACCCAACTACTAACCTTAACCTGTCACTGCAACATTATGCCTAATCTTAACCCTTAACTTAACCAACCCACAGCAATAGGGTTTCTCACCTTGACCCTACACCTAAAAATTCAATCCTAAAATTAACCCAGTAGGGCCTGACTCTTAAAACTCAACACTATATGGTCTCTTCTTGTAATCCTACATTTAAATTTAACTCTAAATTTAACCTGAAAACGGTCTGACCTCCTAAAACTCAACACTATGACCAATTATTCTAGAAACTCACCATTTTGATCCGTTAAGTCGCCACCTTAAAAATTGATATGTAGATAGGATTAAGAGGAATTCTAAGCCCATAAAAGCTTTCCACACCAGAAATAACCACAAGTCTTGTGACAATGCTTAACAAGCGCCGGCCCGTGCATTTCCCTCGACTCCTCCTTTCAACCTCGCTTGGAGTAAATCTAAGTTTGGGGAGGATCGTTGTACATTGTCTAACACCTAACCCGCCAGAGCCTATCGGACCAAGCCTGTTACAAAGACACAAGGTTGAAAAAATTAAAATTCCTTTCATCAAACCTCCTGATGCTCCATTCCCCGCCTGGGGCAATGAATTGTTGGAGGTCTAAAATTCTTAGATGCCGATCTTGGCACAGTGGTGATAACAGCTCACTGTGGTGACTCTTCCCCACGTAATATCCCCCTCTAATCATGAGTCGACCCCCTTTTCGTAACACCCTCAACCATCGCTTCTAAATCTAAAATGTAATGCCATTACATGCCCTTATCCTTAACTTAACCCTTTCATCACACCCCAAAATAATTTTTACATACAAAAATAACTAATCCTACTCCGCCCCCAATCCTCACTCAGTGTCTGGTCTGAGAACACATAAAGCCGTGGACGCCTTGGGTGCCGCGAAGAGGTTCCCTCTGTAGCACTTGTGTTTCTCATCTGACTTGAACAACTGAGTCGATAATAATTTTCTTAGTCTTTCGTTTTAACCATACACCTAAAATTTAACCCTGTATCTAAACTTAATTCTGAACTTAAGCCCTACACGGCCTGACTCCTAAAACTCAACACCTCGTTAACCTTAACCTGATATCTTAAATTTACACCCCCAATCTTTGCTCAGAGTCTGGTCTGAGAACACATAAAGCCGTGGACGCCTTGGGTGCCGCGAAGAGTTCTTCTCTGTAGCACTTGTGTTTCTCTTCTGACTTGAACGACTGAGTAAATAATAACCTTCTTAGTCTTTCGTTTTAACCATACACCTAAAAAATGTAACCCTATATCTAAAACTTAATTCTGAGCTTAACCCCTACACGGCCTGACTCCTAAAACTCAACACCTCGCTAACCTTAATTAGATATCTTAAATTTACGCCCCCAATCCTTACTCAGAGTCTGGTCTGAGAACACATAAAGCCGTGGACGCCTCGGGTGCCGCGAAGAGTTCTTCTCTGTAGCACTTGTGTTTCTCTTCTGACTTGAACGACTGAGTAAATAATAACTTTCTTAGTCTTTCGTTTTAACCATACACCTAAAAAATGTAACCCTATATCCAAACTTAATTCTGAGCTTAACCCCTACACGGCCTGACTCCTAAAACTCAACACCTCGCTAACCTTAATTAGATATCTTAAATTTACGCCCCCAATCCTTACTCAAAGTCTGGTCTGAGAACACATAAAGCCGTGGACGCCTTGGGTGCCGCGAAGAGTTCTTCTCTGTAGCACTTGTGTTTCTCTTCTGACTGGAACAACTGAGTAAATAATAACTTTCTTAGACTCTTGTTTTAACCATACACCTAAATCCAATAATAAAACTTAAATTTCAACACTAGGCCTAATTAATCTAGAACCTCACCCGCTTGATTGGGTAAGACGCCACCTTAAACAGCGGTTATAGAGATAGGATTAAGAGGAATTCCAAGCCCATAAAAGCTTTCCACACCGGAAATAACCGCGGATTCTATAAAAATACTTAACAAGCGCTGGCCCGTGCATTTCCCTCGTTCCCTCCATTAACCTCGCTTGGAGTAAATCCAGTCGTGAGTGAGGACCGTTGTATCATGTTCCACACCGGATCTGTGACCAGGTTATTTTGTATCTTTCCACACCTCTCCGGCCCTCCATCCCCTGTGGGGGTTCTGGAGGATTGGGGAGGTGGCCGTATGAATGCCAATCCCGGCATCAAGGGAGGCCTGCCCAATCTGGTGATCTTCCCTCACGGCTTCTCGTCACAAGACCGTTTGATACACCTGTGTCGTATAAAAGTTTCTAAAATTGGCTCCTTCACCTCCGCTTTTTTGGAATTTGCAATAAACGCCACGCCGCACACGTCAGAATCGAATACCGCTCTGAAAAGTGATCAAATTAGTCTCAAATCAGAAATGAAATTATTACAGGTAAGTAGAACGGAAAATAAAAACCCCTAGATACCAAGCCACAGAGGGCCATAGAGTTGATCGTCCAACAAACGCCACGCCGCGCACATCAGAATCGAATACCGCTCGGAAAAGTGATCAAATTAGTCTCAAATCAGAAACGAAATTATCACAGGTAAGTAGAACGGAAAATAAAAACCCCTATATACCAAACCACAGAAAACCATAGAGTTGATCATTTAATAAATACCACGCCGCTCACATCAGAATCCAACCTTTTTTAATACAATGTGAAAAAATACCTTATGTATCTAAATTGCTCTTAGCTCACGTTATGTATCCTATTAATCAATACTGTCAGTGTTGCAACTGTACACTTTTTGCAGATGTTTTTTTCCCTTTAGTATATTGGAATGCCAGTGTTGTAACGGTACACTGCATACTCTTATTTATTTATCCATTTAATTATCTGATTTCATTCTAACTATATATACAATTGGCCTTTGCCTCTTAGTTTTTAGCTTCTTTCTTCCTTTAAGACACTGTTTTAAACACTCTATGTATCTAAATTGCCCTTAGCTCACGTTGTGTATCATTTTAATCAATACTGTCAGTGTGGCAACTGTACACTTTGGACAGAGTTTTTCCTTATCCTGCTTATCTATTGGAAGGCCAGTGTTGCAACTGTACACTGGTTGCTTTTATTTTTCTATTTTCATTCTAGCTAGTCACTGTACAACACTTTGGTTGTTTTTGCACTGCCGTAAATGTTCTTTATTAATAAAAATGATTGACTTACTTATTTTACACAAAAGTACAAATTAATCCTGTCTGATCTTTACTTCCTTTTAGGATAAGGTGGATAAACCTAATATAAACCCACTAGAGGTTGATTTGGAACACCTACGCCATGGTGCAAACGGGTCTCATCTGATGGAACCAATACGCTGACTCCTTAAAAACCTTCTATGCAGCGCGTCGGATTCACAGGATTCACTTAATGCGCTTTACATAAACAAAAAACAAACAATGACAACAAATGGAAGCATAGAAGGACAATATATTCTAAAACATTTAATAGATAAAGATTATAGTAAAAAATAAACACCATAATAAAAGGAAAAAAACAAGTTAACATCAATTAAAACACAAGATCCTGGCAAGAGATAATCAGTAAACAAAATATTTCTAACCTTCTTTTCTGAGTCAGGTGAAAATGGCAATCTGTTTACTTTTTCATTGTCCACTAGAGGGCACCAGCATAATAACATTGCAGTTTATTCTCTATCAATGGAACTTAACATGTGGAAACACAAATACGCTTATATCTTTGGAACCGTAATAGATAGAAACTCGGGGTTGGTTACATTGAAAAGAGCTGATTTTTCTCATGTAAACCGACTGATTGTGCAACCTTAATAATCCCGAATCAGCGAACCAAAGACGGAATCGTAAACCGGAAGTTCAACAAACCTCAGAACCAGGAAGTGAGTGAGAGATCAACCTCACCACGTTTGAGCCTCCGTATCTCGGGAACAACAAAAGCTACTAACTTCTAGTTTTTTGCATTAAAAAGAGCCTCTTCTCTACTTTTAAACCCACTAAGAGAACAATCGTCATAATCCCGCAACGACGGATCGAAGACGAAGTTCAAAATGTAGGTAATATGAAAATGTGGTAAACACTAAGCACAAAACCCCCCATATCTCGAGAACCAAAAGGGTTAGAAACTTCTAGTTTTTTGCATTGTAAAGAGCACAGTCTCTACTATTAAACTGACTAGGTCAGCAACCCCTACAACCGTTTTTTTGAAATCGCGATTTTCCAATCTTAAGATGCAGTTTAAATTAAGGACATAAAAAAGCTTATATCTCTGGAACGGTAACAGTTAAAAACTTCCGGTTTTTTACGTTATAAAGAGCACAATCTCTACTATTAAACTAATTAGGATATCAACCCCAGTAGCCACGTTTTGAGATCGTTATTATTCCACCCTTTAAGTGATAATTACATTAAACAATGACCTCCCTACTCCTGAATCGTTAGCCTCCTTTGCACCTCATCGGCACTAATCTGGACAACATTTACCAGCACCATTTATCCCAATTCCAGGTCAACAACTCTTACTCCCAGCTAACGCAACCGGCGATTACCCTACCCTATTCAAACCACTCTCAACTTATGGAACAATAAAAACAGAGAAGCTGGACCATATGCTTTATCTATCAAACATTCTGTATCCTTTAATAGGAGCCTCAAAACATTCAAAATGTTCTGCTTAGCCCCTCATTGGGGATGGTGCACAATACCATTCACGGGCCCCCCATAAAAGACAAACCCCAGACAGCACGTTCGGTCTTACCGACGTCGGCAATTGGAGGGCACCAGCGGCAAAGTGTCGGAAAGGTTTTTTCCCCCTGCACGCCAAATAAAACTTGTCAGTTTAGGTGGGTAAACCATCGGCGGGATGAGTCTACAGCGCTCCAACATGCATGCGCACTCCGTAGATCGGCGGAGGAACCGTGAGGAACCATTTTGCCGATCCCGCTTTTTTTTTTCTTTCCCAAAAGTGCTGCTGGTGGCTGCCTAAATCTACGCAACCGTTGGTCCGCCACATCAAGCGACAAGCCGGACAGTGTAAGCGCGAAGGTATGTTGAGCTTGTGTAAAATCCGTATGGCACAATTTATATGATGATGATATATGATATGATATGATATTTGGTAGAATGCATAGACTAATCCGGTGTCGGCCAACTTTTTGGATAGTACGTTAACGTTAAGGTTAACATTAACGGTAGTTAACGTTGCTACACAAGGTGTTTCTCAAGCTATCTGGTTACGTTAGCTGCTAGCTGCTAACTTACATACTGTAGGCCTATATATCTATGGTTAACTTAGGATAACACATGTAAACTCATTGTAGAAGTGTTTTTAATCAGATATTGTATTCTATGACGTTTGTTGTGGTTAGAAAGTGCTTTAACGGAATGTGTTTTCAGCAAACGTTAGGTAGGTAGAAGCTAGCTAGCGTTAACGTTAGCTTGCCACTTCGCTGGCCATAGCAAGGAGTCATAGCAGAGGTGAAGTTCGGCACTTCTTTTGAATCTGAGTGACCAGAGGTTACATATTTGTAATTTACGTTCAATTTAAACTGAAGCAGAACTTGAAGCGTAAGTCGCGCCAAAATGCATCTTAGGGTGTTTTTGGGATTGTACCTGAATCAAACTTTCGTTGAAAACCATAATTACGTACGACGCGCCACTTTTAAGCTTCTCTGAGTTGTCGTTTTCGGGTGAGGTGGCCTTTTGAATGCACTACTATTTTGATGCATGATCGTGTCAAAATCGCTATTTTTAAAACACTAAGAAGGCTCGACACAACTTAAAAACTTTGATCGAAGTATCATCAGTGTCTCTACACATGAACTCGAGCATTGAGAACATTGTTCGTGTACACATAGTTTACTAAAAAGAAAGGGGTTGGACTTCGATCAAAGTTTCATGTTGTGCCCAGCCTTCTTAGTGTTTTTAAAATAGCGATTTGATGCGATCATGTATCAAAAGGCCATTTCACCTGAAAACGACAACGCAAGCTTAAAAGTGGCGCTTCGGACGTAATTTTGCTTTTAAACGAATGTTTGACTCGGTACATTCACAAAAACACCCTCTACATTCACATTGCACAGTAGCCTAGATCACAACCTGGTCTAAAACATGTCATATTATGTATTGATTGCAAGGTCTTCAAATTGTCTATAAACTAATGCTCCCTCATGATTATCTGTTCCACAGGCAATGTTAATCCCCACTCATATTCCAGATCCTGCCCAGTTTACAGCTGCAACACAGGTACACAGTAAAACCTTGACCATCATCACCCTAACATGTAATCTATAATGTGGTTCTTAGCTGAAGTTCACTTTGGTCTCAGTCATGTGAAGTTTGTCATCAGGATATGAGCAGATGGATCTAACTAGCCTACTACTCAAACATTGTCTTACATACTGAAATCCAGTGCTCCATCAATCCCTTATTTAATCAAAATGTATATCCCTGTTTGTTCCCTACATTTACTATGTGTGTCTGTTTCATAGCAATGTACAGTTACTCCCAACAACAATTGTTTTTTACTGGATGTATTGTACAGCTCAGCTGTGCTGTTGCCGTTTTCGTTGCTGAGCTTCTCAATAATGGAATAATAGCCATAATTTAGGTCAAAATTGAAATCACAATTATTTTGCCTAAACCAGGGGTTCTCAACATTTTCTTTCCCATGGCCCACCTAGAAATACTTGTAACAAAACAGGGCCCGGTAAATAGCCTATTGTTAACATACTGTATGTGAATGTTAGCCTCTTATATTGACCTGGGTTAAGATGAGTTGCTGCTGATAGAAATGTGTGGCAATTACTCAGCCCACTGACGTTAGTTTATCTAATTGTGATAAACTTGACTTACTGTTCACTCCAATAATTTAGTTTTTCTTTATTTTCTAGTGACACCGGATAATAACGAAGGACTGTTACAGAGGCCTCCACGCCACCCTCTTCCAGAGCTCCTTCAGAGGACTAACGATATTTAGTAAGATATTTTACATGTAATGTATGTTATCTTTTCATAGTGACAACTGTTAATTGGCAGAAGGAAGCTAAATATGAAGGGCTGGGCTCTCCTGAACGTAAACTATTTAGCATGCAGATGGAGAACACACTGACACACACATACAATACACTATTCAAAATGGAGAATGATAAAAATTACAGAAAAAGTTTGAGAACCACTGGTGTGGGGTCACTCGTTTAGCTCTGTTAGTTGGACCTGGGTGATGCTGTTATTTGTGTAACGGCCCCTTTTCTGCATTTCCTAGTGGCACAAGATGATTGGCAGCAAGAGACACCCAATGATGAGCTCTCCTGAATGTAAGTTAATTAACACGCAGACACAGAACAGAGTCTGTAAAGCAACTTTGTAAGCAATTAAAGCTGTGTCACTCACAAACACTCAGTGTGGTTACATGACCTGTACAGTCTAGTCATCTAGTCTGTTCTCCTGCAATCAGACTGTCTAAAGACAATGTTTCTACTACTAGGCTGATGGAGATTGCACTTGGTAGTCACTAGAGTAGCTGGCTGCCTGTTTCGGTTTTAATTTGGGTAGGAAGAAAAGTCTCTCTCTCTCTCTCTCGTGTAGGCTAGGCTGTGCAGAGTGCAAAAAGGCTGCCCTCATTCATACGTCATTCTGACTGAATCCGATATGATCTGAAACTGGTTACCTAAAAGAATCATTCATCTTTGTTTTGACCTTTTGAATCTTTGTGTTTCAAGTGTCCCATCTATCCCATCCAGACCTTCCACACAGGATCCCTCAAAGTAAGACATATTTCTATACTTTTTACTCTGTGTTATGATTGGCTAGAGGCTGAGAGAGAGTAGTCACTAGAGTAGCTGGCTGCCTGTTTCGGTTTTAATGTGGGGAAGTCTTTCTCTCTCACACAGTTTTATAAAAAAAAATACAAGACGCATTTCATACATTGTATTTTTGTTAACACCTATATTTTTTCTGTTTTCCACAGGTCAAAGATTTCCCAGATCAGCTCCTGCTGGATGCACAGGTATTTTGGACGAGTTCTCTCTAATGTTGTCAGTACACTACTGTATTATGAGCATTGCTTGTTAATTGTTTTTTTTTTTTGTGTATGTTTTTTTTTTTAGTTTTTTGTAAAATGCTTTGACTTTTCTGAATTGTCTTTATAGAAACAATCAAACGAAGATAGACTTTTGTGCTACTGTCTTATTTTTTCCCCCTGTTTTATTTTATTTTTTTGTTTAGGTGCTGTGTTAAAAAATCCTGCCCAACAAAACTCCACTGAGGCTGATGTAGAAATGACAGTGAGAAACTGACTGCGGCTGAGCAGTGATAGGAATGGGGGGCGGCAAAGGCGGGGCAAGCAAGCATCTTAAATGAACTAATTGACTGGACTGAACTGACTAAATCTTCCTTGAATTTCCCCTGGGGATCAATAAAGTATCTATCTATCTATCTGACTAACTGACTGACTATTTTTCTTTTGAACTGACTGACTATTTTCTTTTAGACTGACTAACTATTTTGGAGGGAATTTCTAATTTGTGTTGTAGTTTTGTGTGTTAAAATAAATGTTTTGATACTACTTTTGTAAAAACGAAGTAAAAATAAATGTTAACGGTCATCTCTGTGCCCACCTGTTTTGTTATTTCTCCCGGAAATCTGTAGCCTAATTTGCATGACCATCAAACTTAATTTTAAAATCACTGATCTATTCTTTTTTTCTGTTAGACTGACATTTCCCAGGTTGTCAGATTGTGTATGAAATGGTCTGATAGCAGCTAGCCTAAACAAATCAATAAGACCTAATATAACGGTGGGGTCTTACTAGAGCGGCGAAAAGCATTCAAACACCTCGGTCCCTTTGACTTAACTTTGGAAGGGCTGATTTTCAAGCATGCTGTGGCGTTTCCAGCGTTGCAGCCGAAAATCAGCTGTTCCAGTGTTAAGTCAATGGGAGAGCGAGGCGACCGAATGCTTTCCTCGCTCTAGTGGGATCGCGCCGCAGGTCATAATAATAATCGGGTTTACGTTGGCTCACGGTCGGCGATCATTTGGTTTACGTTGGCTCACGGTCGGCGATAATTCTAATGCCGACATCTTCCCGACATCTTGCCGATTAGCTACCGATCTCCATAAGACATCTTACCGACGCACTTTATGTCGGGCAGGCACACACGCCCCGACGTCGGCAAGACCTAATTTGTTGTCTGGGACAGCACTATCATGATTTAAAACCAACTCCACAGGTTCTACTATGGTTCTACTCAACCTTTACTGCGAATTTTCACTCCATTTTTGTCGTAATAGGTTAACCCAATTGGACAGGGGACACACGCTAAGGACTGATCATCCTATAGCGAGGCCGCCTCAGATGAGGGTGTATAGTGATTAAAGGCCTGAAACATCCGATGATTCTGAGGAGCACTACTGAAGATGTGTCCTACAAAACATTTCACAGTCTGGTGGGGCCTCCCACTTAGTTTCTGTGAAAATAGGACTTTTCAAAGAAATACAGTCGGACTCTTTCATCTTTATTTATACAAGGTTTATACAAAATCAAAAACAATTCCGCATGAAAAATCTTTGAAGTTTAGAACTTCTTAAATGACATATCAAAATCAACTCCAGACTCACTCCGAGCACATAGTGTCTATATTCCTGAACCTAATCCAATTCCTCATCTTAACCGGTCACTGATTCCAATTCCTAACCTTAACCTGTCACTGATTCATCAAAAAGTCCAACGTTTCACTTACTTTCTAACTTTAGGTATCCCTAAAGCTCTTCTTAACTATAAACTATAAACTTAATCTGAAAACCCCCTTAAACTCAACATTATAATTAAATTTAACCCCTATCTGTACCAACCCACTCCAAAATGGCTTATCTAAATAGACGTCAAGCCAAACCCAATTACAGACTCACTCGAAACACATAGGGATTGTATCCCTGAATCTAACCCAACTACTAACCTTAACCTGTCATTACAACATTATGCCTAAGCTTAACCAAAAACACATATGTATTGTATCCCTGAATCTTACCCAACTACTAACCTTAACCTGTCACTGCAACATTATACCTAATCTTAACCAAAAACACATATGTATTGTATCCCTGAATCTAACCCAACTACTAACCTTAACCTGTCACTGCAACATTATGCCTAAATCTTAACCAAAAACACATATGTATTGTATCCCTGAATCTAACCCAACTACTAACCTTAACCTGTCACTGGAACATTATGCCTAATCTTAACCAAAAACACATATGTATTGTATCCCTGAATCTTACCCAACTACTAACCTTAACCTGTCACTGCAACATTATACCTAAATCTTAACCAAAAACACATATGTATTGTATCCCTGAATCTTACCCAACTACTAACCTTAACCTGTCACTGCAACATTATACCTAATCTTAACCAAAAACACATATGTATTGTATCCCTGAATCTAACCCAACTACTAACCTTAACCTGTCACTGCAACATTATGCCTAATCTTAACCCTTAACTTAACCAACCCACAGCAATAGGGTTTCTCACCTTGACCCTACACCTAAAAATTCAATCCTAAAATTAACCCAGTAGGGCCTGACTCTTAAAACTCAACACTATATGGTCTCTTCTTGTAATCCTACATTTAAATTTAACTCTAAATTTAACCTGAAAACGGTCTGACCTCCTAAAACTCAACACTATGACCAATTATTCTAGAAACTCACCATTTTGATCCGTTAAGTCGCCACCTTAAAAATTGATATGTAGATAGGATTAAGAGGAATTCTAAGCCCATAAAAGCTTTCCACACCAGAAATAACCACAAGTCTTGTGACAATGCTTAACAAGCGCCGGCCCGTGCATTTCCCTCGACTCCTCCTTTCAACCTCGCTTGGAGTAAATCTAAGTTTGGGGAGGATCGTTGTACATTGTCTAACACCTAACCCGCCAGAGCCTATCGGACCAAGCCTGTTACAAAGACACAAGGTTGAAAAAATAAAAATTCCTTTCATCAAACCTCCTGATGCTCCATTCCCCGCCTGGGGCAATGAATTGTTGGAGGTCTAAAATTCTTAGATGCCGATCTTGGCACAGTGGTGATAACAGCTCACTGTGGTGACTCTTCCCCACGTAATATCCCCCTCTAATCATGAGTCGACCCCCTTTTCGTAACACCCTCAACCATCGCTTCTAAATCTAAAATGTAATGCCATTACATGCCCTTATCCTTAACTTAACCCTTTCATCACACCCCAAAATAATTTTTACATACAAAAATAACTAATCCTACTCCGCCCCCAATCCTCACTCAGTGTCTGGTCTGAGAACACATAAAGCCGTGGACGCCTTGGGTGCCGCGAAGAGGTTCCCTCTGTAGCACTTGTGTTTCTCATCTGACTTGAACAACTGAGTCGATAATAATTTTCTTAGTCTTTCGTTTTAACCATACACCTAAAATTTAACCCTGTATCTAAACTTAATTCTGAACTTAAGCCCTACACGGCCTGACTCCTAAAACTCAACACCTCGTTAACCTTAACCTGATATCTTAAATTTACACCCCCAATCTTTGCTCAGAGTCTGGTCTGAGAACACATAAAGCCGTGGACGCCTTGGGTGCCGCGAAGAGTTCTTCTCTGTAGCACTTGTGTTTCTCTTCTGACTTGAACGACTGAGTAAATAATAACCTTCTTAGTCTTTCGTTTTAACCATACACCTAAAAAATGTAACCCTATATCTAAAACTTAATTCTGAGCTTAACCCCTACACGGCCTGACTCCTAATACTCAACACCTCGCTAACCTTAATTAGATATCTTAAATTTACGCCCCCAATCCTTACTCAAAGTCTGGTCTGAGAACACACAAAGCCGTGGACGCCTTGGGTGCCGCGAAGAGTTCTTCTCTGTAGCACTGGTGTTTCTCTTCTGACTTGAACGACTGAGTAAATAATAACTTTCTTAGTCTTTCGTTTTAACCATACACCTAAAATTTAACCCTATATATAAACTTAATTCTGAGCTTAACCCCTACACGGCCTGACTCCTAAAACTCAACACCTCGCTAACCTTAACTGGATATCTTAAATTTACGCCCCCAATCCTTGCTCAGAGTCTGGTCTGAGAACACATAAAGCCGTGGACGCCTCGGGTGCCGCGAAGAGTTCTTCTCTGTAGCACTTGTGTTTCTCTTCTGACTTGAACGACTGAGTAAATAATAACTTTCTTAGTCTTTCGTTTTAACCATACACCTAAAAAATGTAACCCTATATCCAAACTTAATTCTGAGCTTAACCCCTACACGGCCTGACTCCTAAAACTCAACACCTCGCTAACCTTAATTAGATATCTTAAATTTACGCCCCCAATCCTTACTCAAAGTCTGGTCTGAGAACACATAAAGCCGTGGACGCCTTGGGTGCCGCGAAGAGTTCTTCTCTGTAGCACTTGTGTTTCTCTTCTGACTGGAACAACTGAGTAAATAATAACTTTCTTAGACTCTTGTTTTAACCATACACCTAAATCCAATAATAAAACTTAAATTTCAACACTAGGCCTAATTAATCTAGAACCTCACCCGCTTGATTGGGTAAGACGCCACCTTAAACAGCGGTTATAGAGATAGGATTAAGAGGAATTCCAAGCCCATAAAAGCTTTCCACACCGGAAATAACCGCGGATTCTATAAAAATACTTAACAAGCGCTGGCCCGTGCATTTCCCTCGTTCCCTCCATTAACCTCGCTTGGAGTAAATCCAGTCGTGAGTGAGGACCGTTGTATCATGTTCCACACCGGATCTGTGACCAGGTTATTTTGTATCTTTCCACACCTCTCCGGCCCTCCATCCCCTGTGGGGGTTCTGGAGGATTGGGGAGGTGGCCGTATGAATGCCAATCCCGGCATCAAGGGAGGCCTGCCCAATCTGGTGATCTTCCCTCACGGCTTCTCGTCACAAGACCGTTTGATACACCTGTGTCGTATAAAAGTTTCTAAAATTGGCTCCTTCACCTCCGCTTTTTTGGAATTTGCAATAAACGCCACGCCGCACACGTCAGAATCGAATACCGCTCTGAAAAGTGATCAAATTAGTCTCAAATCAGAAATGAAATTATTACAGGTAAGTAGAACGGAAAATAAAAACCCCTAGATACCAAGCCACAGAGGGCCATAGAGTTGATCGTCCAACAAACGCCACGCCGCGCACATCAGAATCGAATACCGCTCGGAAAAGTGATCAAATTAGTCTCAAATCAGAAACGAAATTATCACAGGTAAGTAGAACGGAAAATAAAAACCCCTATATACCAAACCACAGAAAACCATAGAGTTGATCATCTAATAAATACCACGCCGCTCACATCAGAATCCAACCTTTTTTAATACAATGTGAAAAAATACCTTATGTATCTAAATCGCTCTTAGCTCACGTTATGTATCCTATTAATCAATACTGTCAGTGTTGCAACTGTACACTTTTTGCAGATGTTTTTTTCCCTTTAGTATATTGGAATGCCAGTGTTGTAACGGTACACTGCATACTCTTATTTATTTATCCATTTAATTATCTGATTTCATTCTAACTATATATACAATTGGCCTTTGCCTCTTAGTTTTTAGCTTCTTTCTTCCTTTAAGACACTGTTTTAAACACTCTATGTATCTAAATTGCCCTTAGCTCACGTTGTGTATCATTTTAATCAATACTGTCAGTGTGGCAACTGTACACTTTGGACAGAGTTTTTCCTTATCCTGCTTATCTATTGGAAGGCCAGTGTTGCAACTGTACACTGGTTGCTTTTATTTTTCTATTTTCATTCTAGCTAGTCACTGTACAACACTTTGGTTGTTTTTGCACTGCCGTAAATGTTCTTTATTAATAAAAATTATTGACTTACTTATTTTACACAAAAGTACAAATTAATCCTGTCTGATCTTTACTTCCTTTTAGGATAAGGTGGATAAACCTAATATAAACCCACTAGAGGTTGATTTGGAACACCTACGCCATGGTGCAAACGGGTCTCATCTGATGGAACCAATACGCTGACTCCTTAAAAACCTTCTATGCAGCGCGTCGGATTCACAGGATTCACTTAATGCGCTTTACATAAACAAAAAACAAACAATGACAACAAATGGAAGCATAGAAGGACAATATATTCTAAAACATTTAATAGATAAAGATTATAGTAAAAAATAAACACCATAATAAAAGGAAAAAAACAAGTTAACATCAATTAAAACACAAGATACTGGCAAGAGATAATCAGTAAACAAAATATTTCTAACCTTCTTTTCTGAGTCAGGTGAAAATGGCAATCTGTTTACTTTTTCATTGTCCACTAGAGGGCACCAGCATAATAACATTGCAGTTTATTCTCTATCAATGGAACTTAACATGTGGAAACACAAATACGCTTATATCTTTGGAACCGTAATAGATAGAAACTCGGGGTTGGTTACATTGAAAAGAGCTGATTTTTCTCATGTAAACCGACTGATTGTGCAACCTTAATAATCCCGAATCAGCGAACCAAAGACGGAATCGTAAACCGGAAGTTCAACAAACCTCAGAACCAGGAAGTGAGTGAGAGATCAACCTCACCACGTTTGAGCCTCCGTATCTCGGGAACAACAAAAGCTACTAACTTCTAGTTTTTTGCATTAAAAAGAGCCTCTTCTCTACTTTTAAACCCACTAAGAGAACAATCGTCATAATCCCGCAACGACGGATCGAAGACGAAGTTCAAAATGTAGGTAATATGAAAATGTGGTAAACACTAAGCACAAAACCCCCCATATCTCGAGAACCAAAAGGGTTAGAAACTTCTAGTTTTTTGCATTGTAAAGAGCACAGTCTCTACTATTAAACTGACTAGGTCAGCAACCCCTACAACCGTTTTTTTGAAATCGCGATTTTCCAATCTTAAGATGCAGTTTAAATTAAGGACATAAAAAAGCTTATATCTCTGGAACGGTAACAGTTAAAAACTTCCGGTTTTTTACGTTATAAAGAGCACAATCTCTACTATTAAACTAATTAGGATATCAACCCCAGTAGCCACGTTTTGAGATCGTTATTATTCCACCCTTTAAGTGATAATTACATTAAACAATGACCTCCCTACTCCTGAATCGTTAGCCTCCTTTGCACCTCATCGGCACTAATCTGGACAACATTTACCAGCACCATTTATCCCAATTCCAGGTCAACAACTCTTACTCCCAGCTAACGCAACCGCCGATTACCCTACCCTATTCAAACCACTCTCAACTTATGGAACAATAAAAACAGAGAAGCTGGACCATATGCTTTATCTATCAAACATTCTGTATCCTTTAATAGGAGCCTCAAAACATTCAAAATGTTCTGCTTAGCCCCTCATTGGGGATGGTGCACAATACCATTCACGGGCCCCCCATAAAAGACAAACAGCACTATCATGATTTAAAACCAACTCCACAGGTTCTACTATGGTTCTACTCAACCTTTACTGCGAATTTTCACTCCATTTTTGTCGTAATAGGTTAACCCAATTGGACAGGGGACACACGCTAAGGACTGATCATCCTATAGCGAGGCCGCCTCAGATGAGGGTGTATAGTGATTAAAGGCCTGAAACATCCGATGATTCTGAGGAGCACTACTGAAGATGTGTCCTACAAAACATTTCACAGTCTGGTGGGGCCTCCCACTTAGTTTCTGTGAAAATAGGACTTTTCAAAGAAATACAGTCGGACTCTTTCATCTTTATTTATACAAGGTTTATACAAAATCAAAAACAATTCCGCATGAAAAATCTTTGAAGTTTAGAACTTCTTAAATGACATATCAAAATCAACTCCAGACTCACTCCGAGCACATAGTGTCTATATTCCTGAACCTAATCCAATTCCTCATCTTAACCGGTCACTGATTCCAATTCCTAACCTTAACCTGTCACTGATTCATCAAAAAGTCCAACGTTTCACTTACTTTCTAACTTTAGGTATCCCTAAAGCTCTTCTTAACTATAAACTATAAACTTAATCTGAAAACCCCCTTAAACTCAACATTATAATTAAATTTAACCCCTATCTGTACCAACCCACTCCAAAATGGCTTATCTAAATAGACGTCAAGCCAAACCCAATTACAGACTCACTCGAAACACATAGGGATTGTATCCCTGAATCTAACCCAACTACTAACCTTAACCTGTCATTACAACATTATGCCTAAGCTTAACCAAAAACACATATGTATTGTATCCCTGAATCTTACCCAACTACTAACCTTAACCTGTCACTGCAACATTATACCTAATCTTAACCAAAAACACATATGTATTGTATCCCTGAATCTAACCCAACTACTAACCTTAACCTGTCACTGCAACATTATGCCTAAATCTTAACCAAAAACACATATGTATTGTATCCCTGAATCTAACCCAACTACTAACCTTAACCTGTCACTGGAACATTATGCCTAATCTTAACCAAAAACACATATGTATTGTATCCCTGAATCTTACCCAACTACTAACCTTAACCTGTCACTGCAACATTATACCTAAATCTTAACCAAAAACACATATGTATTGTATCCCTGAATCTTACCCAACTACTAACCTTAACCTGTCACTGCAACATTATACCTAATCTTAACCAAAAACACATATGTATTGTATCCCTGAATCTAACCCAACTACTAACCTTAACCTGTCACTGCAACATTATGCCTAATCTTAACCCTTAACTTAACCAACCCACATCAATAGGGTTTCTCACCTTGACCCTACACCTAAAAATTCAATCCTAAAATTAACCCAGTAGGGCCTGACTCTTAAAACTCAACACTATATGGTCTCTTCTGGTAATCCTACATCTAAAATTAACTCTAAATTTAACCTGAAAACGGTCTGACCTCCTAAAACTCAACACTGTGACCAATTATTCTAGAAACTCACCATTTTGATCCGTTAAGTCGCCACCTTAAAAATTGATATGTAGATAGGATTAAGAGGAATTCTAAGCCCATAAAAGCTTTCCACACCAGAAATAACCACAAGTCTTGTGACAATGCTTAACAAGCGCCGGCCCGTGCATTTCCCTCGACTCCTCCTTTCAACCTCGCTTGGAGTAAATCTAAGTTTGGGGAGGATCGTTGTACATTGTCTAACACCTAACCCGCCAGAGCCTATCGGACCAAGCCTGTTACAAAGACACAAGGTTGAAAAAATAAAAATTCCTTTCATCAAACCTCCTGAGGCTCCATTCCCCGCCTGGGGCAATGAATTGTTGGAGGTCTAAAATTCTTAGATGCCGATCTTGGCACAGTGGTGATAACAGCTCACTGTGGTGACTCTTCCCCACGTAATATCCCCCCCTAATCATGAGTCGACCCCTTTTCGTAACACCCTCAACCATCGCTTCTAAATCTAAAATGTAATGCCATTACATGCCCTTATCCTTAACTTAACCTTTTCATCACACCCCAAAATAATTTTTACATACAAAAATAACTAATCCTACTCCGCCCCCAATCCTCGCTCAGAGTCTGGTCTGAGAACACATAAAGCCGTGGACGCCTTGGGTGCCGCGAAGAGGTTCCCTCTGTAGCACTTGTGTTTCTCATCTGACTTGAACAACTGAGTCGATAATAACTTTCTTAGTCTTTCGTTTTAACCATACACCTAAAATTTAACCCTATATCTAAACTTAATTCTGAACTTAAGCCCTACACGGCCTGACTCCTAAAACTCAACACCTCGCTAACCTTAACCTGATATCTTAAATTTACACCCCCAATCTTTGCTCAGAGTCTGGTCTGAGAACACATAAAGCCGTGGACGCCTTGGGTGCCGCGAAGAGTTCTTCTCTGTAGCACTTGTGTTTCTCTTCTGACTTGAACAACTGAGTAAATAATAACTTTCTTAGTCTTTCGTTTTACCCATACACCTAAAATTTAACCCTATATCTAAACTTAATTCTGAGCTTAAGCCCTACACGGCCTGACTCCTAAAACTCAACACCTCGCTAACCTTAACTGGATATCTTAAATTTACGCCCCCAATCCTTACTCAAAGTATGTATTGTATCCCTGAATCTAACCCAACTACTAACCTTAACCTGTCACTGCAACATTATGCCTAAATCTTAACCAAAAACACATATGTATTGTATCCCTGAATCTTACCCAACTACTAACCTTAACCTATCACTGCAACATTATACCTAATCTTAACCAAAAACACATATGTATTGTATCCCTGAATCTAACCCAACTACTAACCTTAACCTGTCACTGGAACATTATGCCTAGTCTTAACCAAAAACACATATGTATTGTATCCCTGAATCTTACCCAACTACTAACCTTAACCTGTCACTGCAACATTATGCCTAAATCTTAACCAAAAACATATATGTATTGTATCCCTGAATCTTACCCAACTACTAACCTTAACCTGTCACTGCAACATTATACCTAATCTTAACCAAAAACACATATGTATTGTATCCCTGAATCTAACCCAACTACTAACCTTAACCTGTCACTGCAACATTATGCCTAATCTTAACCCTTAACTTAACCAACCCACAGCAATAGGGTTTCTCACCTTGACCCTACACCTAAAAATTCAATCCTAAAATTAACCCAGTAGGGCCTGACTCTTAAAACTCAACACTATATGGTCTCTTCTTGTAATCCTACATTTAAATTTAACTCTAAATTTAACCTGAAAACGGTCTGACCTCCTAAAACTCAACACTATGACCAATTATTCTAGAAACTCAACATTTTGATCCGTTAAGTCGCCACCTTAAAAATTGATATGTAGATAGGATTAAGAGGAATTCTAAGCCCATAAAAGCTTTCCACACCAGAAATAACCACAAGTCTTGTGACAATGCTTAACAAGCGCCGGCCCGTGCATTTCCTCGACTCCTCCTTTCAACCTCGCTTGGAGTAAATCTAAGTTTGGGGAGGATCGTTGTACATTGTCTAACACCTAACCCGCCAGAGCCTATCGGACCAAGCCTGTTACAAAGACACAAGGTTGAAAAAATAAAAATTCCTTTCATCAAACCTCCTGATGCTCCATTCCCCGCCTGGGGCAATGAATTGTTGGAGGTCTAAAATTCTTAGATGCCGATCTTGGCACAGTGGTGATAACAGCTCACTGTGGTGACTCTTCCCCACGTAATATCCCCCTCTAATCATGAGTCGACCCCCTTTTCGTAACACCCTCAACCATCGCTTCTAAATCTAAAATGTAATGCCATTACATGCCCTTATCCTTAACTTAACCCTTTCATCACACCCCAAAATAATTTTTACATACAAAAATAACTAATCCTACTCCGCCCCCAATCCTCACTCAGAGTCTGGTCTGAGAACACATAAAGCCGTGGACGCCTTGGGTGCCGCGAAGAGTTCTTCTCTGTAGCATTTGTGTTTCTCTTCTGACTGGAACAACTGAGTAAATAATAACTTTCTTAGACTCTTGTTTTAACCATACACCTAAATCCAATAATAAAACTTAAATTTCAACACTAGACCTAATTAATCTAGAACCTCACCCGCTTGATCGGGTAAGACGCCACCTTAAACAGCGGTTATAGAGATAGGATTAAGAGGAATTCCAAACCCATAAAAGCTTTCCACACCAGAAATAACCGCGGATTCTATAACAATACTTAACAAGCGCTGGCCCGTGCATTTCCCTCGTTCCCTCCATTAACCTCGCTTGGAGTAAATCCAGTCGTGAGTGAGGACCGTTGTATCATGTTCCACACCGGATCTGTGACCAGGTTAATTTGTATCTTTCCACACCTCTCCGGCCCTCCATCCCCTGTGGGGGTTCTGGAGGGTTGGGGAGGTGGCCGTATGAATGCCAATCCCGGCATCAAGGGAGGCCTGCCCAATCTGGTGGCCCTCCCACACGGCTTCTCAAAAAAACGCCCAACTCTCTGGTTCTGTACAATACGTTATTAATTTTAGTTCCTTCTCCTCCTCTGTGCCCCCGCAGAATCTCAAAATGTCTGGGGAGAACCAACAGTTCAAAAAGCTCGTCAGAGCGATGCACATATATCTCAAAATGCATCACCACCTGTCCAATGTCACCGTTTCGGATGGTACGATACCAGAACCACCCTCTCTCCGTCATTTCATGGGTGTTTTACACACAACGATAAAACCGGCCAACCCCAACGAAATAACAGAGCTTATGCTGTATGGAAATGCCAGGAACTGGCTCCACAATAGCTTACAAATCATGGAGGACCATTATCTAGAGAATTTGAAGAAAGCAGAAAAAGAGATTGCGGACTTGCCGTTAGATGACTGGAATGAAGCTTGGAAAGTGGCCATAAAATGGAATAGACGCAACTTGAAAAACATAAAAGAAACCACAATAGTTAACACCACGGAAAAGATTACAAAGTACATAGAGTCCCTGTTGTCCCACAACCCAAACCCAACAGCAAACGTAATGGCTGACCCAACGTCCGACCCCACAGAGTGTAACCCAAGCTGGGCCACAAACAACACTGCAACAGTCATGGTCCCAAGTTCCAATCCTAACCTGATCCCCAGAACCAAACCCAATTTGAGGATCCAAATCTTTCAGGCTCCAAGTCCCGAGGCTTTAACCACTCTACCCCCAACGATTGACAGGGAAACCTTAACCTGTCACTGCAACATTATGCCTAAATCTTAACCAAAAACACATATGTATTGTATCCCTGAATCTTACCCAACTACTAACCTTAACCTGTCACTGCAACATTATACCTAATCTTAACCAAAAACACATATGTATTGTATCCCTGAATCTAACCCAACTACTAACCTTAACCTGTCACTGCAACATTAAGCCTAATCTTAACCCTTAACTTAACCAACCCACATCAATAGGGTTTCTCACCTTGACCCTACACCTAAAAATTCAATCCTAAAATTAACCCAGTAGGGCCTGACTCTTAAAACTCAACACTATATGGTCTCTTCTGGTAATCCTACATCTAAATTTAACTCTAAATTTAACCTGAAAACGGTCTGACCTCCTAAAACTCAACACTATGACCAATTATTCTAGAAACTCACCATTTTGATCCGTTAAGTCGCCACCTTAAAAATTGATATGTAGATAGGATTAAGAGGAATTCTAAGCCCATAAAAGCTTTCCACACCAGAAATAACCACAAGTCTTGTGACAATGCTTAACAAGCGCCGGCCCGTGCATTTCCCTCGACTCCTCCTTTCAACCTCGCTTGGAGTAAATCTAAGTTTGGGGAGGATCGTTGTACATTGTCTAACACCTAACCCGCCAGAGCCTATCGGACCAAGCCTGTTACAAAGACACAAGGTTGAAAAAATAAAAATTCCTTTCATCAAACCTCCTGAGGCTCCATTCCCCGCCTGGGGCAATGAATTGTTGGAGGTCTAAAATTCTTAGATGCCGATCTTGGCACAGTGGTGATAACAGCTCACTGTGGTGACTCTTCCCCACGTAATATCCCCCCCTAATCATGAGTCGACCCCTTTTCGTAACACCCTCAACCATCGCTTCTAAATCTAAAATGTAATGCCATTACATGCCCTTATCCTTAACTTAACCTTTTCATCACACCCCAAAATAATTTTTACATACAAAAATAACTAATCCTACTCCGCCCCCAATCCTCGCTCAGAGTCTGGTCTGAGAACACATAAAGCCGTGGACGCCTTGGGTGCCGCGAAGAGGTTCCCTCTGTAGCACTTGTGTTTCTCATCTGACTTGAACAACTGAGTCGATAATAACTTTCTTAGTCTTTCGTTTTAACCATACACCTAAAATTTAACCCTATATCTAAACTTAATTCTGAACTTAAGCCCTACACGGCCTGACTCCTAAAACTCAACACCTCGCTAACCTTAACCTGATATCTTAAATTTACACCCCCAATCTTTGCTCAGAGTCTGGTCTGAGAACACATAAAGCCGTGGACGCCTCGGGTGCCGCGAAGAGTTCTTCTCTGTAGCACTTGTGTTTCTCTTCTGACTTGAACGACTGAGTAAATAATAACTTTCTTAGTCTTTCGTTTTAACCATACACCTAAAAAATTTAACCCTATATCTAAAACTTAATTCTGAGCTTAACCCCTACACGGCCTGACTCCTAAAACTCAACACCTCGCTAACCTTAATTAGATATCTTAAATTTACGCCCCCAATCCTTACTCAAAGTCTGGTCTGAGAACACATAAAGCCGTGGACGCCTTGGGTGCCGCGAAGAGGTTCCCTCTGTAGCACTTGTGTTTCTCTTCTGACTTGAACGACTGAGTAAATAATAACTTTCTTAGTCTTTCGTTTTAACCATACACCTAAAAAATTTAACCCTATATCTAAAACTTAATTCTGAGCTTAACCCCTACACGGCCTGACTCCTAAAACTCAACACCTCGCTAACCTTAATTAGATATCTTAAATTTACGCCCCCAATCCTTACTCAAAGTCTGGTCTGAGAACACATAAAGCCGTGGACGCCTTGGGTGCCGCGAAGAGTTCTTCTCTGTAGCATTTGTGTTTCTCTTCTGACTGGAAGAACTGAGTAAATAATAACTTTCTTAGACTCTTGTTTTAACCATACACCTAAATCCAATAATAAAACTTAAATTTCAACACTAGACCTAATTAATCTAGAACCTCACCCGCTTGATCGGGTAAGACGCCACCTTAAACAGCGGTTATAGAGATAGGATTAAGAGGAATTCCAAACCCATAAAAGCTTTCCACACCAGAAATAACCGCGGATTCTATAACAATACTTAACAAGCGCTGGCCCGTGCATTTCCCTCGTTCCCTCCATTAACCTCGCTTGGAGTAAATCCAGTCGTGAGTGAGGACCGTTGTATCATGTTCCACACCGGATCTGTGACCAGGTTAATTTGTATCTTTCCACACCTCTCCGGCCCTCCATCCCCTGTGGGGGTTCTGGAGGGTTGGGGAGGTGGCCGTATGAATGCCAATCCCGGCATCAAGGGAGGCCTGCCCAATCTGGTGGCCCTCCCACACGGCTTCTCAAAAAACCGCCCAACTCTCTGGTTCTGTACAATACGTTATTAATTTTAGTTCCTTCTCCTCCTCTGTGCCCCCGCAGAATCTCAAAATGTCTGGGGAGAACCAACAGTTCAAAAAGCTCGTCAGAGCGATGCACATATATCTCAAAATGCATCACCACCTGTCCAATGTCACCGTTTCGGATGGTACGATACCAGAACCACCCTCTCTCCGTCATTTCATGGGTGTTTTACACACAACGATAAAACCGGCCAACCCCAACGAAATAACAGAGCTTATGCTGTATGGAAATGCCAGGAACTGGCTCCACAATAGCTTACAAATCATGGAGGACCATTATCTAGAGAATTTGAAGAAAGCAGAAAAAGAGATTGCGGACTTGCCGTTAGATGACTGGAATGAAGCTTGGAAAGTGGCCATAAAATGGAATAGACGCAACTTGAAAAACATAAAAGAAACCACAATAGTTAACACCACGGAAAAGATTACAAAGTACATAGAGTCCCTGTTGTCCCACAACCCAAACCCAACAGCAAACGTAATGGCTGACCCAACGTCCGACCCCACAGAGTGTAACCCAAGCTGGGCCACAAACAACACTGCAACAGTCATGGTCCCAAGTTCCAATCCTAACCTGATCCCCAGAACCAAACCCAATTTGAGGATCCAAATCTTTCAGGCTCCAAGTCCCGAGGCTTTAACCACTCTACCCCCAACGATTGACAGGGAAACCTTAACCTGTCACTGCAACATTATGCCTAAATCTTAACCAAAAACACATATGTATTGTATCCCTGAATCTTACCCAACTACTAACCTTAACCTGTCACTGCAACATTATACCTAATCTTAACCAAAAACACATATGTATTGTATCCCTGAATCTAACCCAACTACTAACCTTAACCTGTCACTGCAACATTAAGCCTAATCTTAACCCTTAACTTAACCAACCCACATCAATAGGGTTTCTCACCTTGACCCTACACCTAAAAATTCAATCCTAAAATTAACCCAGTAGGGCCTGACTCTTAAAACTCAACACTATATGGTCTCTTCTGGTAATCCTACATCTAAAATTAACTCTAAATTTAACCTGAAAACGGTCTGACCTCCTAAAACTCAACACTATGACCAATTATTCTAGAAACTCACCATTTTGATCCGTTAAGTCGCCACCTTAAAAATTGATATGTAGATAGGATTAAGAGGAATTCTAAGCCCATAAAAGCTTTCCACACCAGAAATAACCACAAGTCTTGTGACAATGCTTAACAAGCGCCGGCCCGTGCATTTCCCTCGACTCCTCCTTTCAACCTCGCTTGGAGTAAATCTAAGTTTGGGGAGGATCGTTGTACATTGTCTAACACCTAACCCGCCAGAGCCTATCGGACCAAGCCTGTTACAAAGACACAAGGTTGAAAAAATAAAAATTCCTTTCATCAAACCTCCTGAGGCTCCATTCCCCGCCTGGGGCAATGAATTGTTGGAGGTCTAAAATTCTTAGATGCCGATCTTGGCACAGTGGTGATAACAGCTCACTGTGGTGACTCTTCCCCACGTAATATCCCCCCCTAATCATGAGTCGACCCCTTTTCGTAACACCCTCAACCATCGCTTCTAAATCTAAAATGTAATGCCATTACATGCCCTTATCCTTAACTTAACCTTTTCATCACACCCCAAAATAATTTTTACATACAAAAATAACTAATCCTACTCCGCCCCCAATCCTCGCTCAGAGTCTGGTCTGAGAACACATAAAGCCGTGGACGCCTTGGGTGCCGCGAAGAGTTCTTCTCTGTAGCACTTGTGTTTCTCTTCTGACTTGAACAACTGAGTAAATAATAACTTTCTTAGTCTTTCGTTTTAACCATACACCTAAAATTTAACCCTATATCTAAACTTAATTCTGAGCTTAAGCCCTACACGGCCTGACTCCTAAAACTCAACACCTCGCTAACCTTAACTGGATATCTTAAATTTACGCCCCCAATCTTTGCTCAGAGTCTGGTCTGAGAACACATAAAGCCGTGGACGCCTCGGGTGCCGCGAAGAGTTCTTCTCTGTAGCACTTGTGTTTCTCTTCTGACTTGAACGACTGAGTAAATAATAACTTTCTTAGTCTTTCGTTTTAACCATACACCTAAAAAATTTAACCCTATATCTAAAACTTAATTCTGAGCTTAACCCCTACACGGCCTGACTCCTAAAACTCAACACCTCGCTAACCTTAATTAGATATCTTAAATTTACGCCCCCAATCCTTACTCAAAGTCTGGTCTGAGAACACATAAAGCCGTGGACGCCTTGGGTGCCGCGAAGAGGTTCCCTCTGTAGCACTTGTGTTTCTCTTCTGACTTGAACGACTGAGTAAATAATAACTTTCTTAGTCTTTCGTTTTAACCATACACCTAAAAAATTTAACCCTATATCTAAAACTTAATTCTGAGCTTAACCCCTACACGGCCTGACTCCTAAAACTCAACACCTCGCTAACCTTAATTAGATATCTTAAATTTACGCCCCCAATCCTTACTCAAAGTCTGGTCTGAGAACACATAAAGCCGTGGACGCCTTGGGTGCCGCGAAGAGGTTCCCTCTGTAGCACTTGTGTTTCTCTTCTGACTTGAACGACTGAGTAAATAATAACTTTCTTAGTCTTTCGTTTTAACCATACACCTAAAAAATTTAACCCTATATCTAAAACTTAATTCTGAGCTTAACCCCTACACGGCCTGACTCCTAAAACTCAACACCTCGCTAACCTTAATTAGATATCTTAAATTTACGCCCCCAATCCTTACTCAAAGTCTGGTCTGAGAACACATAAAGCCGTGGACGCCTTGGGTGCCGCGAAGAGTTCTTCTCTGTAGCATTTGTGTTTCTCTTCTGACTGGAACAACTGAGTAAATAATAACTTTCTTAGACTCTTGTTTTAACCATACACCTAAATCCAATAATAAAACTTAAATTTCAACACTAGACCTAATTAATCTAGAACCTCACCCGCTTGATCGGGTAAGACGCCACCTTAAACAGCGGTTATAGAGATAGGATTAAGAGGAATTCCAAACCCATAAAAGCTTTCCACACCAGAAATAACCGCGGATTCTATAACAATACTTAACAAGCGCTGGCCCGTGCATTTCCCTCGTTCCCTCCATTAACCTCGCTTGGAGTAAATCCAGTCGTGAGTGAGGACCGTTGTATCATGTTCCACACCGGATCTGTGACCAGGTTAATTTGTATCTTTCCACACCTCTCCGGCCCTCCATCCCCTGTGGGGGTTCTGGAGGGTTGGGGAGGTGGCCGTATGAATGCCAATCCCGGCATCAAGGGAGGCCTGCCCAATCTGGTGGCCCTCCCACACGGCTTCTCAAAAAACCGCCCAACTCTCTGGTTCTGTACAATACGTTATTAATTTCAGTTCCTTCTCCTCCTCTGTGCCCCCGCAGAATCTCAAAATGTCTGGGGAGAACCAACAGTTCAAAAAGCTCGTCAGAGCGATGCACATATATCTCAAAATGCATCACCACCTGTCCAATGTCACCGTTTCGGATGGTACGATACCAGAACCACCCTCTCTCCGTCATTTCATGGGTGTTTTACACACAACGATAAAACCGGCCAACCCCAACGAAATAACAGAGCTTATGCTGTATGGAAATGCCAGGAACTGGCTCCACAATAGCTTACAAATCATGGAGGACCATTATCTAGAGAATTTGAAGAAAGCAGAAAAAGAGATTGCGGACTTGCCGTTAGATGACTGGAATGAAGCTTGGAAAGTGGCCATAAAATGGAATAGACGCAACTTGAAAAACATAAAAGAAACCACAATAGTTAACACCACGGAAAAGATTACAAAGTACATAGAGTCCCTGTTGTCCCACAACCCAAACCCAACAGCAAACGTAATGGCTGACCCAACGTCCGACCCCACAGAGTGTAACCCAAGCTGGGCCACAAACAACACTGCAACAGTCATGGTCCCAAGTTCCAATCCTAACCTGATCCCCAGAACCAAACCCAATTTGAGGATCCAAATCTTTCAGGCTCCAAGTCCCGAGGCTTTAACCACTCTACCCCCAACGATTGACAGGGAAACCTTAACCTGTCACTGCAACATTATGCCTAAATCTTAACCAAAAACACATATGTATTGTATCCCTGAATCTTACCCAACTACTAACCTTAACCTGTCACTGCAACATTATACCTAATCTTAACCAAAAACACATATGTATTGTATCCCTGAATCTAACCCAACTACTAACCTTAACCTGTCACTGCAACATTAAGCTTAATCTTAACCCTTAACTTAACCAACCCACATCAATAGGGTTTCTCACCTTGACCCTACACCTAAAAATTCAATCCTAAAATTAACCCAGTAGGGCCTGACTCTTAAAACTCAACACTATATGGTCTCTTCTGGTAATCCTACATCTAAATTTAACTCTAAATTTAACCTGAAAACAGTCTGACCTCCTAAAACTCAACACTATGACCAATTATTCTAGAAACTCACCATTTTGATCCGTTAAGTCGCCACCTTAAAAATTGATATGTAGATAGGATTAAGAGGAATTCTAAGCCCATAAAATCTTTCCACACCAGAAATAACCACAAGTCTTGTGACAATGCTTAACAAGCGCCGGCCCGTGCATTTCCCTCGACTCCTCCTTTCAACCTCGCTTGGAGTAAATCTAAGTTTGGGGAGGATCGTTGTACATTGTCTAACACCTAACCCGCCAGAGCCTATCGGACCAAGCCTGTTACAAAGACACAAGGTTGAAAAAATAAAAATTCCTTTCATCAAACCTCCTGAGGCTCCATTCCCCGCCTGGGGCAATGAATTGTTGGAGGTCTAAAATTCTTAGATGCCGATCTTGGCACAGTGGTGATAACAGCTCACTGTGGTGACTCTTCCCCACGTAATATCCCCCCCTAATCATGAGTCGACCCCTTTTCGTAACACCCTCAACCATCGCTTCTAAATCTAAAATGTAATGCCATTACATGCCCTTATCCTTAACTTAACCTTTTCATCACACCCCAAAATAATTTTTACATACAAAAATAACTAATCCTACTCCGCCCCCAATCCTCGCTCAGAGTCTGGTCTGAGAACACATAAAGCCGTGGACGCCTTGGGTGCCGCGAAGAGGTTCCCTCTGTAGCACTTGTGTTTCTCTTCTGACTTGAACAACTGAGTCGATAATAACTTTCTTAGTCTTTCGTTTTAACCATACACCTAAAATTTAACCCTATATCTAAACTTAATTCTGAACTTAAGCCCTACACGGCCTGACTCCTAAAACTCAACACCTCGCTAACCTTAACCTGATATCTTAAATTTACACCCCCAATCTTTGCTCAGAGTCTGGTCTGAGAACACATAAAGCCGTGGACGCCTTGGGTGCCGCGAAGAGTTCTTCTCTGTAGCACTTGTGTTTCTCTTCTGACTTGAACAACTGAGTAAATAATAACTTTCTTAGTCTTTCGTTTTAACCATACACCTAAAATTTAACCCTATATCTAAACTTAATTCTGAGCTTAAGCCCTACACGGCCTGACTCCTAAAACTCAACACCTCGCTAACCTTAACCTGATATCTTAAATTTACACCCCCAATCTTTGCTCAGAGTCTGGTCTGAGAACACATAAAGCCGTGGACGCCTTGGGTGCCGCGAAGAGTTCTTCTCTGTAGCACTTGTGTTTCTCTTCTGACTTGAACGACTGAGTAAATAATAACTTTCTTAGTCTTTCGTTTTAACCATACACCTAAAAAATTTAACCCTATATCTAAAACTTAATTCTGAGCTTAACCCCTACACGGCCTGACTCCTAAAACTCAACACCTCGCTAACCTTAATTAGATATCTTAAATTTACGCCCCCAATCCTTACTCAAAGTCTGGTCTGAGAACACATAAAGCCGTGGACGCCTTGGGTGCCGCGAAGAGGTTCCCTCTGTAGCACTTGTGTTTCTCTTCTGACTGGAACAACTGAGTAAATAATAACTTTCTTAGACTCTTGTTTTAACCATACACCTAAATCCAATAATAAAACTTAAATTTCAACACTAGACCTAATTAATCTAGAACCTCACCCGCTTGATCGGGTAAGACGCCACCTTAAACAGCGGTTATAGAGATAGGATTAAGAGGAATTCCAAACCCATAAAAGCTTTCCACACCAGAAATAACCGCGGATTCTATAACAATACTTAACAAGCGCTGGCCCGTGCATTTCCCTCGTTCCCTCCATTAACCTCGCTTGGAGTAAATCCAGTCGTGAGTGAGGACCATTGTATCATGTTCCACACCGGATCTGTGACCAGGTTAATTTGTATCTTTCCACACCTCTCCGGCCCTCCATCCCCTGTGGGGGTTCTGGAGGGTTGGGGAGGTGGCCGTATGAATGCCAATCCCGGCATCAAGGGAGGCCTGCCCAATCTGGTGGCCCTCCCACACGGCTTCTCAAAAAACCGCCCAACTCTCTGGTTCTGTACAATACGTTATTCATTTTAGTTCCTTCTCCTCCTCTGTGCCCCCGCAGAATCTCAAAATGTCTGGGGAGAACCAACGGTTCAAAAAGCTCGTCAGAGCGATGCACATATATCTCAAAATGCATCACCACCTGTCCAATGTCACCGTTTCGGATGGTACGATACCAGAACCACCCTCTCTCCGTCGTTTCATGGGTGTTTTACACACAACGATAAAACCGGCCAACCCCAACGAAATAACAGAGCTTATGCTGTATGGAAATGCCAGGAACTGGCTCCACAATAGCTTACAAATCATGGAGGACCATTATCTAGAGAATTTGAAGAAAGCAGAAAAAGAGATTGCGGACTTGCCGTTAGATGACTGGAATGAAGCTTGGAAAGTGGCCATAAAATGGAATAGACGCAACTTGAAAAACATAAAAGAAACCACAATAGTTAACACCACGGAAAAGATTACAAAGTACATAGAGTCCCTGTTGTCCCACAACCCAAACCCAACAGCAAACGTAATGGCTGACCCAACGTCCGACCCCACAGAGTGTAACCCAAGCTGGGCCACAAACAACACTGCAACGGTCATGGTCCCAAGTTCCAATCCTAACCTGATCCCCAGAACCAAACCCAATTTGAGGATCCAAATCTTTCAGGCTCCAAGTCCCGAGGCTTTAACCACTCTACCCCCAACGATTGACAGGGAAACCTTAACCTGTCACTGCAACATTATGCCTAAATCTTAACCAAAAACACATATGTATTGTATCCCTGAATCTTACCCAACTACTAACCTTAACCTGTCACTGCAACATTATACCTAATCTTAACCAAAAACACATATGTATTGTATCCCTGAATCTAACCCAACTACTAACCTTAACCTGTCACTGCAACATTATGCCTAAATCTTAACCAAAAACACATATGTATTGTATCCCTGAATCTAACCCAACTACTAACCTTAACCTGTCACTGGAACATTATGCCTAATCTTAACCAAAAACACATATGTATTGTATCCCTGAATCTTACCCAACTACTAACCTTAACCTGTCACTGCAACATTATACCTAAATCTTAACCAAAAACACATATGTATTGTATCCCTGAATCTTACCCAACTACTAACCTTAACCTGTCACTGCAACATTATACCTAATCTTAACCAAAAACACATATGTATTGTATCCCTGAATCTAACCCAACTACTAACCTTAACCTGTCACTGCAACATTATGCCTAATCTTAACCCTTAACTTAACCAACCCACATCAATAGGGTTTCTCACCTTGACCCTACACCTAAAAATTCAATCCTAAAATTAACCCAGTAGGGCCTGACTCTTAAAACTCAACACTATATGGTCTCTTCTGGTAATCCTACATCTAAAATTAACTCTAAATTTAACCTGAAAACGGTCTGACCTCCTAAAACTCAACACTGTGACCAATTATTCTAGAAACTCACCATTTTGATCCGTTAAGTCGCCACCTTAAAAATTGATATGTAGATAGGATTAAGAGGAATTCTAAGCCCATAAAAGCTTTCCACACCAGAAATAACCACAAGTCTTGTGACAATGCTTAACAAGCGCCGGCCCGTGCATTTCCCTCGACTCCTCCTTTCAACCTCGCTTGGAGTAAATCTAAGTTTGGGGAGGATCGTTGTACATTGTCTAACACCTAACCCGCCAGAGCCTATCGGACCAAGCCTGTTACAAAGACACAAGGTTGAAAAAATAAAAATTCCTTTCATCAAACCTCCTGAGGCTCCATTCCCCGCCTGGGGCAATGAATTGTTGGAGGTCTAAAATTCTTAGATGCCGATCTTGGCACAGTGGTGATAACAGCTCACTGTGGTGACTCTTCCCCACGTAATATCCCCCCCTAATCATGAGTCGACCCCTTTTCGTAACACCCTCAACCATCGCTTCTAAATCTAAAATGTAATGCCATTACATGCCCTTATCCTTAACTTAACCTTTTCATCACACCCCAAAATAATTTTTACATACAAAAATAACTAATCCTACTCCGCCCCCAATCCTCGCTCAGAGTCTGGTCTGAGAACACATAAAGCCGTGGACGCCTTGGGTGCCGCGAAGAGTTCTTCTCTGTAGCACTTGTGTTTCTCTTCTGACTTGAACAACTGAGTAAATAATAACTTTCTTAGTCTTTCGTTTTAACCATACACCTAAAATTTAACCCTATATCTAAACTTAATTCTGAACTTAAGCCCTACACGGCCTGACTCCTAAAACTCAACACCTCGCTAACCTTAACCTGATATCTTAAATTTACACCCCCAATCTTTGCTCAGAGTCTGGTCTGAGAACACATAAAGCCGTGGACGCCTTGGGTGCCGCGAAGAGTTCTTCTCTGTAGCACTTGTGTTTCTCTTCTGACTTGAACAACTGAGTAAATAATAACTTTCTTAGTCTTTCGTTTTAACCATACACCTAAAATTTAACCCTATATCTAAACTTAATTCTGAGCTTAAGCCCTACACGGCCTGACTCCTAAAACTCAACACCTCGCTAACCTTAACCTGATATCTTAAATTTACACCCCCAATCTTTGCTCAGAGTCTGGTCTGAGAACACATAAAGCCGTGGACGCCTTGGGTGCCGCGAAGAGTTCTTCTCTGTAGCACTTGTGTTTCTCTTCTGACTTGAACAACTGAGTAAATAATAACTTTCTTAGTCTTTCGTTTTAACCATACACCTAAAATTTAACCCTATATCTAAACTTAATTCTGAGCTTAAGCCCTACACGGCCTGACTCCTAAAACTCAACACCTCGCTAACCTTAACTGGATATCTTAAATTTACGCCCCCAATCTTTGCTCAGAGTCTGGTCTGAGAACACATAAAGCCGTGGACGCCTCGGGTGCCGCGAAGAGTTCTTCTCTGTAGCACTTGTGTTTCTCTTCTGACTTGAACGACTGAGTAAATAATAACTTTCTTAGTCTTTCGTTTTAACCATACACCTAAAAAATTTAACCCTATATCTAAAACTTAATTCTGAGCTTAACCCCTACACGGCCTGACTCCTAAAACTCAACACCTCGCTAACCTTAATTAGATATCTTAAATTTACGCCCCCAATCCTTACTCAAAGTCTGGTCTGAGAACACATAAAGCCGTGGATGCCTTGGGTGCCGCGAAGAGGTTCCCTCTGTAGCACTTGTGTTTCTCTTCTGACTTGAACGACTGAGTAAATAATAACTTTCTTAGTCTTTCGTTTTAACCATACACCTAAAAAATTTAACCCTATATCTAAAACTTAGTTCTGAGCTTAACCCCTACACGGCCTGACTCCTAAAACTCAACACCTCGCTAACCTTAATTAGATATCTTAAATTTACGCCCCCAATCCTTACTCAAAGTCTGGTCTGAGAACACATAAAGCCGTGGACGCCTTGGGTGCCGCGAAGAGTTCTTCTCTGTAGCATTTGTGTTTCTCTTCTGACTGGAACAACTGAGTAAATAATAACTTTCTTAGACTCTTGTTTTAACCATACACCTAAATCCAATAATAAAACTTAAATTTCAACACTAGACCTAATTAATCTAGAACCTCACCCGCTTGATCGGGTAAGACGCCACCTTAAACAGCGGTTATAGAGATAGGATTAAGAGGAATTCCAAACCCATAAAAGCTTTCCACACCAGAAATAACCGCGGATTCTATAACAATACTTAACAAGCGCTGGCCCGTGCATTTCCCTCGTTCCCTCCATTAACCTCGCTTGGAGTAAATCCAGTCGTGAGTGAGGACCGTTGTATCATGTTCCACACCGGATCTGTGACCAGGTTAATTTGTATCTTTCCACACCTCTCCGGCCCTCCATCCCCTGTGGGGGTTCTGGAGGGTTGGGGAGGTGGCCGTATGAATGCCAATCCCGGCATCAAGGGAGGCCTGCCCAATCTGGTGGCCCTCCCACACGGCTTCTCAAAAAACCGCCCAACTCTCTGGTTCTGTACAATACGTTATTCATTTTAGTTCCTTCTCCTCCTCTGTGCCCCCGCAGAATCTCAAAATGTCTGGGGAGAACCAACGGTTCAAAAAGCTCGTCAGAGCGATGCACATATATCTCAAAATGCATCACCACCTGTCCAATGTCACCGTTTCGGATGGTACGATACCAGAACCACCCTCTCTCCGTCGTTTCATGGGTGTTTTACACACAACGATAAAACCGGCCAACCCCAACGAAATAACAGAGCTTATGCTGTATGGAAATGCCAGGAACTGGCTCCACAATAGCTTACAAATCATGGAGGACCATTATCTAGAGAATTTGAAGAAAGCAGAAAAAGAGATTGCGGACTTGCCGTTAGATGACTGGAATGAAGCTTGGAAAGTGGCCATAAAATGGAATAGACGCAACTTGAAAAACATAAAAGAAACCACAATAGTTAACACCACGGAAAAGATTACAAAGTACATAGAGTCCCTGTTGTCCCACAACCCAAACCCAACAGCAAACGTAATGGCTGACCCAACGTCCGACCCCACAGAGTGTAACCCAAGCTGGGCCACAAACAACACTGCAACGGTCATGGTCCCAAGTTCCAATCCTAACCTGATCCCCAGAACCAAACCCAATTTGAGGATCCAAATCTTTCAGGCTCCAAGTCCCGAGGCTTTAACCACTCTACCCCCAACGATTGACAGGGATTTAGAACACGTGTTTTATGAGGACCTGAGTGAACCGCTAGGAGGGAGTTTTGAGGAGGCCGGTCCTGCCACGCTTTTGAGGGCTTCTCCTGCCACACAAACTAGGGCTGCTCCTGCCACGCTACCTAGGTCCGTTCCTCAAGATGGGCTCCCCAAAACCCAACTTTCCAAGCGTAGAAGTGTATCCCCCATACAGAGGATGGAAAAAAGAACTAGAAGGGCCCAACCCCCAGATGATCCGAGGGAAAGGTCCCCAGACACTTCCACCCCTTTATACGAGAGACATGAACATTACGGACTGAAATATCAGAATTTCACACTGGACCCTAGAAGACCCATCCTCATCTTGGGAGGTTCAAACCTTGATAGGATTCCGAAGATTGAGAACAATGAAGTCCAGGTGGACTGCTACCCAGGGGCACTGATGGCCCATGCTACCCACATCCTGAAACACAAGACGGCGATATCTCCACAAACCCAAAAGGTCATTCTATCCTTTGGTCTGAACAACAGAGATCAGAGCAACTCGTCGCTTCTTAACAGCCAACTTTCTCGTCTCATCGAAGCGGCTCAAATAGCTTTCCCAAACGCCCTTATTAGAATACCGGAAATAAATTACAGTCAAAGTCTTAAACCCGAATTCAGGAGCAACTTGGATAACTTAAATGCTTTAATTAGGAGAACAGGCCTCAGCCTCCCCCCACTACCCAGTGAAGTCTTTGGTACGACCTGGGATAAAATCCACTGGTCCCTAGCGACTGGTAGAGCCATGGTTCAGCATTGGCTTTCCCTTTTGCATTAAAAGCAAACTTGCTAAAAGAGGTAAAAACCAACTAGTGACTTCCTTACAACCTTAAAAAACAAAAGGATAGAATAATAGAGGTCATTTTCATAGTTAACTTTGGACTTTAATTTCTAAAAATTCATATACAAAAAAAAAAAAAAAAAATGGGTCTATGATGAAAGGGAAATATGCAAGGCAATGTTGCCTTTTCGGACAACCCTTCCTGAAAAACCCAAAAGAATCCGTACATTGCACCCTAAATGAGAACATACCTTAACCATCATCAACAGGTTATATACAATACTCATCGCACGGCGAATAAACAAAAACTCACTGGGACGCCACCCTTTCACCTCTTCGTTCTTCCCAAAACCGCGATGGACCAAAACCTTAAACCCTCTAAGACTAAGTGTTGGAGAGCACCGTTGTACCTGGTTTCACACTTAACGTCATGCCAAAACCAACTCCAGACTCACTCGAAACACATGGAGAAAAATGACTAGCTTCCACAAATTAGCTTTGTCATTTCCGTGGGCTTGGAATTTGCAATAAACACCACGCTACGCACATCAGAATCGAATGCCGCTCTGAAAAGTTATTTAATTAGTCTCAAATCAGAAATGAAATTATCACAGGTAGGTAGGACGGGAAATAAAAACCCCTATATACCAAACCACAGAAAACCAGAGGGTTGATCGTCCAATAAACGCCACGCCGCGCACATTAGAATCCAATTTCTTTTCTAATACAATGTGAAAAAATACTTTGTTTCTACATGGCTCTTAGTTCATGTTATGTATCCTATTAATCAATATTATCAGTGTTGCAACTGTACACCTTTGCAGATGTTTTTCCCCTTTTATCTATTGGAATGCCAGTGTGGTAACTGTACACTGCATGCTCTTAATTATTTATCTATTTAATTATCTAATTTCATTCCAAATAGGTATACATTTAGCTTTTACCTTTTAATTTTTAGTTTCTTCCTTTCTGTAAGACAATCTTTTTAATTACTCTATGTATCTAAATTGCTCTTAGCTCACGTTGTGTATCCTATTAATCAATACTGTCAGTGTTGCAACTGTACACTTTGGACAGATATTTTCCTTATCCTGCTTGTCTGTTGGAAGGCCAGTGTTGCAACTGTACACATTGGGCCATGGTTTATCTATTGTCATTCTAGCTTGTCATTGTACAACACTTTGGTCAGTGTGGCACTGTCTTAAATGTACTTTATTAATATAAATGACTGACTTACTTATTTTATACAAAAGTACAAATTAATCCTATCTGACTTTTACTTCCTTTGGGAGAAGGTGGAGGAATCTGGTGAAGACCCATGGGAGGTTGATTTGGAGCGCCTACGCCATGGGACAAACAAATCTCATCCGATAAAACCAATACGCTGACTCCTTGAGCCTCTTATTTGACACGTCGGATTCACAGGATTCATTCATACGCATTACATAAGCAAAAACAAACAATGAAAAGACATGGTGCAAACAAATCTCATCTGGTAAAACCAATATGCTGACTGTTTGAGCATTTTATTCAGCGCATCTGATTTACAGGATTCACCCGATACGCATTACATAAGCAAAAACAAACAATGACAACAAATGGAAACATAGAAGGACAATATATTCCAAAAAACACCTAATAGATAAAGAGTATAGTAAAAAATAAACATCATGACTAAAATTAAAGAACAGTTACAGGACCCCATGCAAGACTAAAGCCCATTATGTATTTATAGTTTAATTTAAAGCATTGATCCAAGAATACAAACAAATCCCATTTTATCCTTAACCTCCTTCTAGGATAAGGTGGAGGAATTGAACAAAAGCCTACTGGGATTTAATTTACAACACCTACGCTAAAACACAAATAAATCCCATCTGATTTTTAAACCTTCCTCTCTGAGTCAGGTGAAAATGGCAATCTGGTGCTTTTTCATTGTCCACTGGAGGGCACCATCATAATAACATTGCAGTTTATTCTCAATCAATGGAACTTAACATGTGGAAACACAAATACGCTTATTTCTTTGGAACCGTAATAGATAAAAACTCGGGGTCTTTTACATTGAAAAGAGCTGATTTTCCTCATGTAAACCGACTGATTTTGCAACCTTAATAATCCCGAATCAGCGAACCAAAGACGAAATTGTAAACCGGAAGTTTAACAAACCTCAGAACCAGGAAGTGAGTGAGAGACCAGCCTAACCACGTTTGAGCCTCCGTATCTCGGGAACCACAAAAGCTACAAACTTCTAGTTTTCTGCATTAAAAAGAGCATCTTCTCTACTTGTAAACACACTAAGAGAACAATCGTTATAATCTCACAACGACGGATCGAAGACGAAGTTCAAAATGTAGGTAATATGAAAATGTGGTAAACACTAAGCACAAAAAAACCCCATATCTCGAGAACCAAAAGGGTTAGAAACGTCTAGTTTTTGGCATTGTAAAGAGCACGGCCTCTACTATTAAACGGACTAGGTCAGCAACCCCAGCAACCGGTTTTCTGAAAACGCGAATTTCCCAACTTTAAGATGCAGTCTAAATTAAGGACACAAAAAAGCCTGTATCTCTGGAACGGTGATAGCTAGAGACTTCCAGTTTTTTGCATTGTAAAGAGCACGGTCTCTACTATTAAACTGACTAGGTCAGCAACCCCAACAACCGCGTTTTGAAATCGCCATTTTTCCAACCTCAAGATGCAGTTTAAATTAAAGACAAAATAGCTTATATCTCTGGAACAGTAACAGTTAAAAAACTAATAAATGAGCACAATCTCTACTATTAAACTAATTAGGATATCAACCCCAGTAGCCACGTTTTGAGATCGCTATTATTCCACCCTTAAAGTGATAATTACATTAAACAATGACCTCCCTACTCCTGAATCGTTAGCCTCCTTTGCACCTCATCGGCACTAATCTGGACAACATTTACCAGCACCATTTATCCCAATTCCAGGTCAACAACTCTTACTCCCAGCTAACGCAACCGGCGATTACCCTACCCTATTCAAACTACTCTCAACTTATGGAACAATAAAAACAGAGAAGCTGGACCATATGCTTTATCTATCAAACATTCTGTATCCTTTAATAGGAGCCTCAAAACATTCAAAATGTTCTGCTTAGCCCCTCATTGGGGATGGTGCACAATACCATTCACGGGCCCCCCATAAAAGACAAACAGCACTATCATGATTTAAAACCAACTCCACAGGTTCTACTATGGTTCTACTCAACCTTTACTGCGAATTTTCACTCCATTTTTGTCGTAATAGGTTAACCCAATTGGACAGGGGACACACGCTAAGGACTGATCATCCTATAGCGAGGCCGCCTCAGATGAGGGTGTATAGTGATTAAAGGCCTGAAACATCCGATGATTCTGAGGAGCACTACTGAAGATGTGTCCTACAAAACATTTCACAGTCTGGTGGGGCCTCCCACTTAGTTTCTGTGAAAATAGGACTTTTCAAAGAAATACAGTCGGACTCTTTCATCTTTATTTATACAAGGTTTATACAAAATCAAAAACAATTCCGCATGAAAAATCTTTGAAGTTTAGAACTTCTTAAATGACATATCAAAATCAACTCCAGACTCACTCCGAGCACATAGTGTCTATATTCCTGAACCTAATCCAATTCCTCATCTTAACCGGTCACTGATTCCAATTCCTAACCTTAACCTGTCACTGATTCATCAAAAAGTCCAACGTTTCACTTACTTTCTAACTTTAGGTATCCCTAAAGCTCTTCTTAACTATAAACTATAAACTTAATCTGAAAACCCCCTTAAACTCAACATTATAATTAAATTTAACCCCTATCTGTACCAACCCACTCCAAAATGGCTTATCTAAATAGACGTCAAGCCAAACCCAATTACAGACTCACTCGAAACACATAGGGATTGTATCCCTGAATCTAACCCAACTACTAACCTTAACCTGTCATTACAACATTATGCCTAAGCTTAACCAAAAACACATATGTATTGTATCCCTGAATCTTACCCAACTACTAACCTTAACCTGTCACTGCAACATTATACCTAATCTTAACCAAAAACACATATGTATTGTATCCCTGAATCTAACCCAACTACTAACCTTAACCTGTCACTGCAACATTATACCTAATCTTAACCAAAAACACATATGTATTGTATCCCTGAATCTAACCCAACTACTAACCTTAACCTGTCACTGCAACATTATGCCTAAATCTTAACCAAAAACACATATGTATTGTATCCCTGAATCTAACCCAACTACTAACCTTAACCTGTCACTGGAACATTATGCCTAATCTTAACCAAAAACACATATGTATTGTATCCCTGAATCTTACCCAACTACTAACCTTAACCTGTCACTGCAACATTATGCCTAAATCTTAACCAAAAACACATATGTATTGTATCCCTGAATCTTACCCAACTACTAACCTTAACCTGTCACTGCAACATTATACCTAATCTTAACCAAAAACACATATGTATTGTATCCCTGAATCTAACCCAACTACTAACCTTAACCTGTCACTGCAACATTAAGCTTAAGCTTAACCCTTAACTTAACCAACCCACATCAATAGGGTTTCTCACCTTGACCCTACACCTAAAAATTCAATCCTAAAATTAACCCAGTAGGGCCTGACTCTTAAAACTCAACACTATATGGTCTCTTCTGGTAATCCTACATCTAAATTTAACTCTAAATTTAACCTGAAAACGGTCTGACCTCCTAAAACTCAACACTATGACCAATTATTCTAGAAACTCACCATTTTGATCCGTTAAGTCGCCACCTTAAAAATTGATATGTAGATAGGATTAAGAGGAATTCTAAGCCCATAAAAGCTTTCCACACCAGAAATAACCACAAGTCTTGTGACAATGCTTAACAAGCGCCGGCCCGTGCATTTCCCTCGACTCCTCCTTTCAACCTCGCTTGGAGTAAATCTAAGTTTGGGGAGGATCGTTGTACATTGTCTAACACCTAACCCGCCAGAGCCTATCGGACCAAGCCTGTTACAAAGACACAAGGTTGAAAAAATAAAAATTCCTTTCATCAAACCTCCTGAGGCTCCATTCCCCGCCTGGGGCAATGAATTGTTGGAGGTCTAAAATTCTTAGATGCCGATCTTGGCACAGTGGTGATAACAGCTCACTGTGGTGACTCTTCCCCACGTAATATCCCCCTCTAATCATGAGTCGACCCCCTTTTCGTAACACCCTCAACCATCGCTTCTAAATCTAAAATGTAATGCCATTACATGCCCTTATCCTTAACTTAACCCTTTCATCACACCCCAAAATAATTTTTACATACAAAAATAACTAATCCTACTCCGCCCCCAATCCTCACTCAGTGTCTGGTCTGAGAACACATAAAGCCGTGGACGCCTTGGGTGCCGCGAAGAGGTTCCCTCTGTAGCACTTGTGTTTCTCATCTGACTTGAACAACTGAGTCGATAATAATTTTCTTAGTCTTTCGTTTTAACCATACACCTAAAATTTAACCCTGTATCTAAACTTAATTCTGAACTTAAGCCCTACACGGCCTGACTCCTAAAACTCAACACCTCGTTAACCTTAACCTGATATCTTAAATTTACACCCCCAATCTTTGCTCAGAGTCTGGTCTGAGAACACATAAAGCCGTGGACGCCTTGGGTGCCGCGAAGAGTTCTTCTCTGTAGCACTTGTGTTTCTCTTCTGACTTGAACGACTGAGTAAATAATAACCTTCTTAGTCTTTCGTTTTAACCATACACCTAAAAAATGTAACCCTATATCTAAAACTTAATTCTGAGCTTAACCCCTACACGGCCTGACTCCTAAAACTCAACACCTCGCTAACCTTAATTAGATATCTTAAATTTACGCCCCCAATCCTTACTCAAAGTCTGGTCTGAGAACACACAAAGCCGTGGACGCCTTGGGTGCCGCGAAGAGTTCTTCTCTGTAGCACTGGTGTTTCTCTTCTGACTTGAACGACTGAGTAAATAATAACTTTCTTAGTCTTTCGTTTTAACCATACACCTAAAATTTAACCCTATATATAAACTTAATTCTGAGCTTAACCCCTACACGGCCTGACTCCTAAAACTCAACACCTCGCTAACCTTAACTGGATATCTTAAATTTACGCCCCCAATCCTTGCTCAGAGTCTGGTCTGAGAACACATAAAGCCGTGGACGCCTCGGGTGCCGCGAAGAGTTCTTCTCTGTAGCACTTGTGTTTCTCTTCTGACTTGAACGACTGAGTAAATAATAACTTTCTTAGTCTTTCGTTTTAACCATACACCTAAAAAATGTAACCCTATATCCAAACTTAATTCTGAGCTTAACCCCTACACGGCCTGACTCCTAAAACTCAACACCTCGCTAACCTTAATTAGATATCTTAAATTTACGCCCCCAATCCTTACTCAAAGTCTGGTCTGAGAACACATAAAGCCGTGGACGCCTTGGGTGCCGCGAAGAGTTCTTCTCTGTAGCACTTGTGTTTCTCTTCTGACTGGAACAACTGAGTAAATAATAACTTTCTTAGACTCTTGTTTTAACCATACACCTAAATCCAATAATAAAACTTAAATTTCAACACTAGGCCTAATTAATCTAGAACCTCACCCGCTTGATTGGGTAAGACGCCACCTTAAACAGCGGTTATAGAGATAGGATTAAGAGGAATTCCAAGCCCATAAAAGCTTTCCACACCGGAAATAACCGCGGATTCTATAAAAATACTTAACAAGCGCTGGCCCGTGCATTTCCCTCGTTCCCTCCATTAACCTCGCTTGGAGTAAATCCAGTCGTGAGTGAGGACCGTTGTATCATGTTCCACACCGGATCTGTGACCAGGTTATTTTGTATCTTTCCACACCTCTCCGGCCCTCCATCCCCTGTGGGGGTTCTGGAGGATTGGGGAGGTGGCCGTATGAATGCCAATCCCGGCATCAAGGGAGGCCTGCCCAATCTGGTGATCTTCCCTCACGGCTTCTCGTCACAAGACCGTTTGATACACCTGTGTCGTATAAAAGTTTCTAAAATTGGCTCCTTCACCTCCGCTTTTTTGGAATTTGCAATAAACGCCACGCCGCACACGTCAGAATCGAATACCGCTCTGAAAAGTGATCAAATTAGTCTCAAATCAGAAATGAAATTATTACAGGTAAGTAGAACGGAAAATAAAAACCCCTAGATACCAAGCCACAGAGGGCCATAGAGTTGATCGTCCAACAAACGCCACGCCGCGCACATCAGAATCGAATACCGCTCGGAAAAGTGATCAAATTAGTCTCAAATCAGAAACGAAATTATCACAGGTAAGTAGAACGGAAAATAAAAACCCCTATATACCAAACCACAGAAAACCATAGAGTTGATCATCTAATAAATACCACGCCGCTCACATCAGAATCCAACCTTTTTTAATACAATGTGAAAAAATACCTTATGTATCTAAATCGCTCTTAGCTCACGTTATGTATCCTATTAATCAATACTGTCAGTGTTGCAACTGTACACTTTTTGCAGATGTTTTTTTCCCTTTAGTATATTGGAATGCCAGTGTTGTAACGGTACACTGCATACTCTTATTTATTTATCCATTTAATTATCTGATTTCATTCTAACTATATATACAATTGGCCTTTGCCTCTTAGTTTTTAGCTTCTTTCTTCCTTTAAGACACTGTTTTAAACACTCTATGTATCTAAATTGCCCTTAGCTCACGTTGTGTATCATTTTAATCAATACTGTCAGTGTGGCAACTGTACACTTTGGACAGAGTTTTTCCTTATCCTGCTTATCTATTGGAAGGCCAGTGTTGCAACTGTACACTGGTTGCTTTTATTTTTCTATTTTCATTCTAGCTAGTCACTGTACAACACTTTGGTTGTTTTTGCACTGCCGTAAATGTTCTTTATTAATAAAAATGATTGACTTACTTATTTTACACAAAAGTACAAATTAATCCTGTCTGATCTTTACTTCCTTTTAGGATAAGGTGGATAAACCTAATATAAACCCACTAGAGGTTGATTTGGAACACCTACGCCATGGTGCAAACGGGTCTCATCTGATGGAACCAATACGCTGACTCCTTAAAAACCTTCTATGCAGCGCGTCGGATTCACAGGATTCACTTAATGCGCTTTACATAAACAAAAAACAAACAATGACAACAAATGGAAGCATAGAAGGACAATATATTCTAAAACATTTAATAGATAAAGATTATAGTAAAAAATAAACACCATAATAAAAGGAAAAAAACAAGTTAACATCAATTAAAACACAAGATACTGGCAAGAGATAATCAGTAAACAAAATATTTCTAACCTTCTTTTCTGAGTCAGGTGAAAATGGCAATCTGTTTACTTTTTCATTGTCCACTAGAGGGCACCAGCATAATAACATTGCAGTTTATTCTCTATCAATGGAACTTAACATGTGGAAACACAAATACGCTTATATCTTTGGAACCGTAATAGATAGAAACTCGGGGTTGGTTACATTGAAAAGAGCTGATTTTTCTCATGTAAACCGACTGATTGTGCAACCTTAATAATCCCGAATCAGCGAACCAAAGACGGAATCGTAAACCGGAAGTTCAACAAACCTCAGAACCAGGAAGTGAGTGAGAGATCAACCTCACCACGTTTGAGCCTCCCCAGATAGCAAGCATACGTTGGCACAACGTTGGCACAACGGCATATCATCCGTTGGCATGACGTTGTTTACTGACGTTGTGCCAACTTCATTTTGTCCGGTGGGGTAACGTTGTTTTGACGTTGGCACGGAGAAAATCGTCGTGCGTCACAATAGGCCTACAAAAATCCGTTTATTGCAAAACGTTGGCTTATAACCAATTGCCAACATTTTGTTTTTATTTTCCATTGCTAGTCCATACCGTGAAAATGAATGAACATTATACTTTTATTA
Organism: Alosa pseudoharengus; assembly: GCF_046254945.1. Lineage (NCBI taxonomy): Eukaryota > Metazoa > Chordata > Actinopteri > Clupeiformes > Clupeidae > Alosa > Alosa pseudoharengus. Next base: position 1,860,138 of record NW_027468701.1, on the reverse strand, counting down.
TCATGAGCAATGACTTGTTCTCCAGTAGCCTACAAGCCTATATGGAAATGATTGCTTCCGCAATTGCGCATCATGCCTAACAGCTGTTCTAAAACCAGTGGCCTCTCGGGGCTTGTTGCTTAATTCAAGACAGGCAGGCAATATGTTATAAATGTTAATATTATTTATAATATTTATTGACAATAACAAAAATAACAAAGAAATAAATTAATAAAAAATGTTTAAAAAAAACACCAACAAGGAATTGGGGGGTGGGCTGCTCCGGTTCCTCCAGATCATGGAACTATTCTGGAAAAACAAAAGAGTTTGCTCATCGATCCATTTATCAAAACAATGCAAAGTATGTGGGGTTTGCCATATGTGCTACTTACTCGGAGTCAGAATCGCTGGAATCCGAATCACTGAATTCCAATTGACGCAGACGCTGGCGCTGAGTAGCTGTGGAGAAAAGGAGACAACCATCAGTGACAGATTGCCCATTTAGGAGGTTATCACTGAAACTAGGCCTAGGAGGTAAGAATGTTTTTTTTTAATTATTTTTTAAAAAATGTTTACTGTCCCCATCTATTATATGAAAATGCGCTTAACGTTGTAACGATCTGAATTGCGTTGTATTGAGGCATGCTAGGCTATATTTTTAGTTGAAAATGCATCTCCATTTGCAAATAGCATTTTCATATTGCAATCAATCGTGAAATGCACAGCATGCACAGGCCTACTAAAGCCACGCGACAAAATGTTACCTGAGAATGAATGCACGTGATGTTTGCATGAACCACGCGACATTAGGTCAGTTTGGCCTAGGATTAGCCATAGCTAGGGCACTGGACACTTGGTGACTGTTTGACATGTGATAAGGTAAGATTTTTAATTATTGTCTTAAAATAAGGTTAGAAGACTAAGCTAAACTTGGTTACTTTTGTGTGAAGAAATGAAGAGTTTGGTTCCAAAACGCTATCTCCTTTTTTTAAAACATTCAGGTTATTTAATGTGTATTGTGTTGTTTTGATTGAGTAAAGATATATAAAATAACAACACCCAGTTACAGTTCAACTGAAATTATTTGGAAAACAAAATGTAAAAAAAAATATTTATGAAAATTCATTAAAATGGTGGCGTTTTGAAACTCTTCAAATGTAGCACATAGCTCGACATATTTTGTAGCCTATGCTACTTTGGAATAATTAAAATACATAGATATTTATGTTTTTGGTATAATACAGAAATATAAGCAACTGTTGTTGAAAGTCCCGAGTACCGCCATGTATAGGCTAATAGAAAATCGGAGAGATTTCTATTTTGGGTAGGACTTTTTGCCTCAGTATTTTCTGTCAGTCTAAAGCACAACTGATATTGCCATCTATGTACTGTAGGTAGCCTGCTTTGTTTAAAGATCGTTGTCTTTCAAAGAAATGTAGCTGGGCTTTGGATGATATAAAATCACGGTGTCTCTGCAACAAATGCGCATTAAGATTAAACGAGGTTGCATTTTTTGGTAATTGGTGGAGTAGCCTAGGCTAGGAACACGAAAATCAGTGGGGCTGTTAAAGCGTAACTGGCCAGAATGCATCCTAGGGTGTTTTTGTGAATGTACCCTAGTCAAACTTTAGTTTAAAAGCATAATTATAGCCTACGTCCGAAGCGCCACTTTTAGCTTGTCGTCGTTTTCGGGTCAAATGGCTTTTTTAATGGAAATCGTAGGGGCACTACTATTTTGATACATGATGGCATCAAAATAGCTATTTTTAAAACACCAAGAAGGCTCGACACAACATGAAACTTTGATCGAAGTCATCTGTGTCTCTACACATGAACTTGAGCATTGTTTGTGTACACAGAGTTTACTAAAAGAAAGGTTTTTAAAAACTTAGTTTTTCTGCTCGCCGCCATCATGCCAGCCAAGGAGTGAGTTGTCCAAAACCTTTCTTTTTAGTAAACTGTGTACACGAACAATGTTCTCAATGCTCGAGTTCATGTGTAGAGACACTGATGATTCTAAATAGCTATTTTGACGCCATCATATATCGAAATAGTAGTGCCCATGAATAATACTTATCATAAATGCTCAAACATTGCTTCCTAGATAATGTGAATTCCAAGCTACAAAACTGAAGTAATTCTAAGGACTGACAATTATATGAATGTGATAAAGACAGGATTTGAACAGAAATATTTTACAGGCTTTTGGTTTTGGGACCCATTCTTGATTAAGACAATGTTTTAACAAAATATGAGATGGTGCAGCAAGAACCTTAGATGATTTAACCTGGAATGACCCATTGCATATACTTAAATGTCTGCCACTATGTCTTTGGATTTCCCTCTTCTTATTCAGGTCTGTAACATACCGATTACAGGGCTCTGCGGTTCTTCAGCTCTCCTCTTCCTTCCTCCACTGCGGTCACTGCTATACTTAAGCCAGTTCTTAATGTGGCTGTCGCACTCGCTGGCAGTGATATTTTGCGCTGCCGCAGCACCTGAACAGGTAACAGTTCTTGATCATTGAAAATACAATGCACTATTTCCAGGAGAATCAAAAAGTGTCTATTAAGCACACTGTATTTAATTTTTCTTTTACAATGACAGCAATGCAGTGGCATTCAGACACCTCTTATAGCTGCAGTGATTTTTAAAGCTGCAAAAGCCTTCTTTTGGCCTCCTCGGCCAAGCCAATTGTATTGGGTTGCCAGTGTGTCTGTGATGAGGTGACGCATTATTCTCCTGACCGCGTCCCCAGCATTCATCCCACCAAGTGCTGTAAGGTGTGTTGTCTACAGATAAGAACAGAAATGTACAGATGTATATAGATTTTATACAGTTAAGAACAAAATTATTCATACCCCTGGCAAATATTAATTTAATGTTGATTTTCTCTCGACCAATATGTTTGTTCTGACTGAAAATGAAACTGCCACATGTCAAAAGGTTGCTTGACAATGTGGTAGAAACATGGAAATAGAAGCATTTTCATCTTTTTTTTTACATATGTATGAATTTTGTGTCCAAAATTATTCATACCTTTTTTTAGATAATGACTGGAAAGCCTTGTTTGGCTGTATGTTTTGGATCATTGTGTGGTTTAATGGCCCGATGCCGCCTATTGGGACGGGTTTCTCGGCAGACTGCCTGATTTTTTTTCCTCCAAAAATCTTACTGTAGCCCCTTGTTTTAGTGTTACCATTTACTTTGAGAAGGTCACCAGGTCCCATTGTCTGGAAAAAAACACCCCAAGCTAATACATTTCTATAATAGCTATTCTGCACTGTGGATATGGTGTTTTGATGGTTGACATTTGCAGCACATCCCAAAATGGACCACTTGGTCATCATGGATGCTGATCATGGATCACTCTTCTTAAAATGCACAACTCTGCTTAACCTTTTATAAGGACACACCTGAACAAAGAATATAGCTTTTGCTTGATTTTTAAATGGTTATGAACTAGGTTTCCAGACTAGATCTCCCTGAAATAAGATCTAGGTGGGCGGGGCTAGGCTAGCTGTCTAGAATCATTGTGAAGACATTGAGAGGCTTGGTATGTATTATGAGAACCATTTTGAGAGCTGTGATGACAAATAAACATGCTTCCAGTGATTATTTAAAAAGGGTATGAATAATTTTGGACATGCCATTTTTCATAAAAATGTTCAAAAAATATGAAAACTGATTCTACCACATTATCTTACAACATTTAGCCATGTAGAAGTGTCATTTTCAAACATATTGGTCAAGAGAAAATTAACATTAAATCAATATTTGCCAGGGGTATGAATACTTTTGTTCTTAACTGTATAGAATGTGTACTGTTGACAAAACATAATGCAGTTGGTTCCAAAGTATTCAACCAACGTGAAATTTTTCACCATGTTGTGGTCATCAATGTAGTCAAATACATACCATAGCTTTCTCCTGTGCTTTCTCTAATAACACATTCTCCACTCTCCTCAGATGTTCTTGTGTCTGAATTGGGAATGTGAATTCCTCTGGTAGAGAGGGCGCTGCTTGTGCTGGCTGCTTCTTAGCCAGGGCCTGGAGAAGGAGGGTGTTCTGGCGCACTTGCGCCTTTATCTCCTCCAAGGCCCTGAAAATTAGCTGGTCACGCTCTATAGGTAAGAAAGGTTTAATAGAAAAACAGAAACATTTCACATTGCTTTAGAAAGTGTTGTGACTTAAATGATTATGTTACACAAATGATATCATCAGTCATGTTGCAGACCAGCAAAATGTTTTGTACCGAATGTGTTTGTCACAGGCTGTGAGTAGGAGGTAGTGGGAGCACTCAAGACCGATGAAAACACCGGTGGTGGCTGGAGTACAGGCTGGAGTACAGGTAGCTGTTTGGAGGAGCCTGGTTTCGCAGGTGGTTTCACTGGTTGTTTCGCTGGTTGTTTTGCTGGTTGCTGGTTGGCGATGGAATGGCGTGGCTGAGGTAGAGCTTCAAACTGCTCCACCACTTTGGCAGAGGGCCTGCAGTATGACAACAGGACAACACCACAGGTATTAAAACATCAGTGAATCTTAGACTTTTGTTAATTTGTGTACTGTACGGTTCTTACATTCTAGGCCTTCTGAAACTTTCATCCTCAGAAGTGAGGGAGTCTTTCTTGGTGGCCCTCACCAGTTTCTTCCTGGCCGCTTCATAAGAATCTGTATTTGAGGGAAACATTTGTTAAACAAGGAACCATATTGCAGCATGTATAGAAATGAAATGAAGTTGCATTATGATGAATCATGTTATCTCTCTCTCTCTCTCTCTCTCTCTCTCTCTCTCTCTCTCTCTTCTTTCTCTCTGTGTTTGTTTACAGGAGGGTCTCACCATATTTCTTCAGTACCCTGACAAAGAACTCCCCCCATGTCTCATCAGGATCCTCCTGATTCTGGACAGCCACCTTACCCCGTTGCATACTTTTGTATGGTGGCCAGAACGACACTTTTTGGTCGACACTCAGCCAGCTTGTGGGCACCACTTCAACCTCATTCTTTTCCGTAAATAGTACAATTGCGAACATGATCTGTAAACTGAAATGATGAACAGATGAACTTAGCTTTAACTAACTAACTTATTTATTTATTTATTTATTTATTTATTTATTACTAACTAACTAACTTATTTATTCATTTATTTATTTATTACTAACTAAATTATTTATTTATTTATTTATTTATTTATTTATTTATTACTAACTAACTCATTTATTTATTTATTTATTTATTTATTATGTATGGTTCAGTCGGTATATTGCAAAGCCATGTTTGACAGGCATTGCAACCATTTTGGCATCAATGGTTTTCTCTGACAAAGCCACCACCTCTACAGACAGTCCTTGAACAAAAGCAATATTCAAATTGAGGGAGTCAACTGGGGATGTGAAAAACGACTGTCTGTTTAAAAATTTCCGTCCCAAAAACTGTGTGCAGCCATCAGCATTGAACATTTTTTCAATTCTGAATATGCTGTGCCCACTCAAAACTATGTTGTTAGGCGCATGGACTGATAAAAAGAATTTGGGACAGGTGTAGTGAGAGAGTAGACTGTGCAACACTGGACTGACATTGACTGACTGACTGACACTGCTGTTTAGTTTTTGTTCAGCGATGCGTTTTACAATTTGCTGCAAAGGTTGGTTTGGCTTTCTGATCTTTCTTTTCAGTTGATGCAGAAAGTTTTCGAAAGGAAAGGCAGAAATTCTCTGCAAGGGGCCAAATTTTCTGACATCGTCTGCCAGGTGGATTAAGCTATGGACATTGTACACAATGAAATCGCCATAAATCACAGAGAAGTTTTGGACAAAGACTCTGATCACCTTCTCGGCGTAATCACAGTATGTTTTTGACAGCTGTGGGCTGCATAGAATGGTTATGCCCACATGCAGAAGGAGGAAGTGATCGTACATAACATCAGGCAGTTCGTTTTTGAGAGCAATGGGACCCGTATACAAAAGAAATGTCCGAAATTCAGTTGCTTTCCAACGGTCCACCTCTGTTAGGGATCTCCCTCTTCTATTGAACTCTTTTGGCAAGCTTTTTCCAAGTTCCACTATTTTTTGTGATATTGATGTTATTGTTCGGTTGCCAATTCTTGTGGGTAGTGGGCCTCGCATCCACAACCAAATGAGCTTTCTCACTACTCCCAAACACACTAAGTGCATGTAATCGAGCACAAATTGGGAGACCATGCCAATGTTGATGTCAGTGAGGGGACTTTCACCATCCTTGTGGTGATCACTTTGTAATTTGGCCTTAAAGCTCTCGTCTGTACGTGGTGCCGCCATTGTCTCAGGGAAGTTTAATCTGTTATTGCACCAAACACCCTCCTGAACACACCTCTCGCAGCCGTAATACGAATTATGATATTTTATGTTTTTGAGGAATGCTCTTGCTGGTGCATCGCATACAAAGGCCGAAATGATTATTTTGTGATTTTGTTGGTACATAACACCACTTGAGGAGATGACTGACATCTCCTCCACAAAATCGGAGAGATACTCTGCCAAATTTGATGGTTTTTTAAACCCAGAGTATAATGCCACAACGAAGGGAATTTGGTCTGGGTCTTCTTCAATTAATGCCAATATTGGCCAGAATTGGTTATTGCTACTTTTAAAAAGTGGCATGCCATCAATATTGATTTGCAGGTGGAGTGTTTGAGCGATTGTTAGGGTGGGACTGTCCTGCATCCTCACCAATACACCTTTAGCTAATCCAAAATAGTGCATGGAGCCCCCTGCTTTTTCTTCCACCTCTATGCTTTTAGGAGTTGACAAAAGTGTCCGACCATCTTTTGGGAGATCTGCATCGGGCAGGTGTTTGTTAAGGACAGCAAGAAGACTTGAAAGATGGCTGATTGGTGTGTTTGTTTCCACTGCCCACGCCTTTAAATCGTCACGTAATTTAATGTTGTCATATTCCTCATCAGGACTGTCAATGTCAATGTCAAAGTCCTCGTCTTGCATACAGTAATCGATATTTTGGATTTCCTCCAGACCACAGGTGGCGCTTATGTCCTCTAAACTAGAGCTAGTACTAACGTTACACCAGTCTCCTCCATCACAGCTGTCTAACGTTTCCGTCCCTGACATGTAGGAGTCGGAGCCATGGTCGGAGCAGTCGGAGTCGTGAGTAACGCTAACTTTTTCCACATTAAGTGATTGTAGCATAGAGACAATGGCCTCTGTATTTTTTTTTGTATGCCGTCTTAAAGACCTTTTTGATAGCAATTTGTTGCTCTCTGCCATTATTGTGACAGACAATAGCGTAAAGTTTACTAGATAACTGTTAGCATCAAGCAAGCTATAGCAGCTAGCGATATAGCTAACGTTAACGTAACCGTTTTCAGCTAACTTTAGCGAGCGAATCCGACTAACGCTAATTTACACAGTTATCGTTCTTGGTTTATGGTGTTGCGGTCTTGAAAGTGACCTTATAACCACTACTTTACCTGAATGTTGACCAAAACACCACAGTGTCTAATGTTAGACCAAAGTCTGTCGTTGGCGATCCCAGGTGAATTGAAAATCAGTTGATTTCAGTTAACTTTTATTCATACGCGCGCAGGTGTGTGTGTTACATCATAAGCACGAGAGCAACCTATATGTTCTATATTGTTGATGAACACAGTGGACCTTTTAACCTGTAATGTGTAGTGTAGCCTACAGTTTTTTTCTCCTACTCTCTCTGTGTGTGTGTGTGTGTGTGTGTGCTTTCAGACTCTGGAAAAATGTACTTATGAGGGCTTTATTTCCTTGAAGGTAACTATATTACACCCCCAGACACACACACATCAGTAGTCCTATGAGCTATGAGATGTCAGATTGTGTGTGTTGACACTGGAGGCACACTCACCTGTCTTATGTTCTTCAATGGAGGCTGAGGATGATGAAGACACTGTCTGTATGCTTGGAGTTGTGAGGGGAATTCTTGTAAACATGCACTACCAAAGTTTTAGCCTGATGAGCCAGACCTCACATCTTGATGTAGGACCATTCGCAGTGCTCAGTCCAAGGGGCGGGATAAACGGTTGTCTTTCAAATTCCCTCTGCACGCAATAGGATAGTGCTACAACCATGCATTTTCCCACCAGCGGAGCTAGTTGTTCAAACTTTTGCCAATTTAAACAAAGCTTAACTCGTGTCACGCTGTTCGCCAGCAGCAGCATCCATCTTCTTTGTTTTCAAGTAGCAGGGAATTCACGCAGAACAGTCGCAACTATGCCATCATTATGTTAAGTCCGCTTACTGATTCTATACACGATGTGATTGGCCTGACTGAAGTTGAATTTTTCCAACTCGCAAGCCAACGGAGAGTTGCTAGACTACCCTGGCAGCAAATTACATCACCTTGGCCGCTAGGGTGCGTCTAGATTTCTAGGCTACCAAAGTTTGGGATCACTTAGAAATTTCCATTCCACTCCATTATAGACAAAATACCAGCTGAGATCAATTACATTGTTTTTTTGTTTTTTTAATCAGTGCAACAGTTTTCAGGTTACACAGTATGCGCTTACATAATTGCAAAAGTGTTCTCTACTATTGTAGAAAGACATGTCTTATCTCTAATGCAATATTTACATTGCCCATTATCAGCAACCATTCATCCAATGTTCCAAAGGCACATTCTGTTTACTAATATATAATTTCTCTGTTTCAGTAGCATCTGTTTCCTGTTACCAGCGTAACACAACACAGACTGTTTTTCTGCCGTGTATTCAGGGCACAGGCAGCTAGCGGATAGTGAGGCGATGTTTTAGCTTAGAAACTGCGTGACATGTCAACAACGTTTGTATTTACTTGTCACAGCCTGGCATACTGTGTTCATTATTCCATACATCTGATGTGTAGGCTAACTGCTGAACTATGAGGTCCGACAAGGGACCAGGGCTATAGGCTACAGTCAGGGCTACCCTGCTGAAAAAAAACAGCCTGACCAGCTTAAGGTGGTTTGCTGGTTGACCAGCTTGTTTGACCACCCTATGATGGTTGACCTGCTAGACCAGCAAAACTCATGCGACAACATAGCTTCGGCTGGTTTACCCAGCTTGCGATGGTAATTCAGCTGGTTTTGCTTGTCGTATCATCTCAAGTCATTTTAGCTGGTGTTGCCGGTCTACATTGCTGATTTATCTGGCCATGCCAGGTTATGTTGGTCATTCTAGTAAACCAGTATGACCGCCTTACACACACAGTATGCACTTACATAATTGCAAAACTGTTCTCTACTGTTGTAGAAAGAAATGGCTTATTTTTAATGCAATATCTACATTGCCCATTATCAGCAACCATTTATCCAATGTTCTAAAAGCACACTCTGTTTACTAATCTAATATCATTTCTCTGTTTCAGAAGCATCCATTTCCTGTTGTTACCAGCACCATGCCATGTATGTCGCTCTGCATTATCCACATGTACACTGACCAATCACTGACTTGTTTCTTGCTGGGCATTTTTTATAACAGTGATAAACATTAAAAACATGAAAAGCATGAATATTTCTTTCAAACAACACAACTTGTGGTGAAGTCAGAGTATGCTTCCAATCAATCATTACACAACAGTGAAAAAAGTTCAAAATATAGTTTTCAATATAGATCGACAGATAGATACTTTATTGATCCCCAAGGGGAAATTCAATTCAATAAGAACCTAGACAAGATAAATTCATATATTGAAATTGGTCAATTGTTATTTCCATTGAATATTTTTATTTAAGTACACCAAGTAAGTACAGAAACCACTGTAAATGTGCCTTTGGCCTATTTGATCCATGCTTGCAAATACACACACCTTCAGCTGTGTTGCTGTGTGTGTGTGTTAGAGGGTGATTGACTAAATAGCACCACTGTACATTGTAAAATGAGTGTGACAAACATGTAATGCAACTTTTTTGTTTGTTTTTAAAATCCATGCTATCTATTTCTCTGTCTAATGTATATTTTTTTGTTTCTATCTGGTCCATTCAGGTGCTCTCTGCAGCTCAGAATGAGATTGGCTGGGACTTAATGGCACGCTACTGGGAAAGTGATTACTCACTCATGAGTGAAATAGTGATCTCGTATACTGTGAAATGCCAGTATTAAATAAATGATGGGCTTGTAAACATTGGGTTTGTGTCATGGTTTTCAGCAACAAACATACTTTACATGAAACTGTAAGATGACATTCACTTAAATTGTGAGTTATTAGGGGGAAGGCTGAAATCATTTGACAAATTAACTTTGTCTAATACAAAGATTTACTTGTTTGTATTAGGTGTAATTGCAGTGGCACATTATGATACACATTTAAATAATGCCCAGTCAGACATAAGGAATTTTCTATCAGAAAAACTTTATTGGACCATGGCAGTCATATTTTATGGTGAGGTCACGGGCAACTCCAACTGAAATATCTGATGTTACATGATTAGTGCTTGGATCTCATCTAGCCTATAACCAGAAAGTTGGACATCAGTTCCACCATGAATAGCCTAACTGCTTAACAGTTATACCCATTAGAGTGGAACTTCTAATGGGTGAGCTATAGTATACTTTTTGTTGGAGTTGCGATAGCTTGACCTATTTGGGAAATGCACTCTTTTTCAGTGACTTCTGTGGGTATACTTAGTTACTTATTGGTCATAGGAATAAGTTGGCTACTGCTTTTCTTGATTGCATGTGGGAAAACAAATATCCTAGTCTTACAAACAGAAGCAGGTATGTATAATCTACACACCTATGGCTGAAAAAGTTAAGGTTCATTTAGCAAATGTTATTTTGTAGTATTAAAAAAGATTGTTTTATAATTTATCACGTAATTAGCACGTTTAAGATAATCACTGCAGTTGCAAACAGCCGGTCGGTGGACTGCCGTTGGCGTGACTGTGTTTCAACGTTGTAAATCCTCTTGTTTTAAGAGGCCTTTAAGAGGTCTTACAAACTTCTAAAATTATCTCACAAATGCAATAAATAATAATAATAAAACCCGAAATCTTGCGTTGTTGACATTCGCTGCAGTTGCAGCCAGTCGGTGGACTGCCGTTGGCGTGACTGTGTTTCAACGTTGTAGATCCTCTAAATATTTTTGTTTGACGCAGCTTGTCGCAGAACAATCCAACATTCTATAAACCAACATTCTATATACAATTGCTTGAGGCGCTGCGGTTGTTGTGACATTGTTTCAACGTTGAAATTCCACCTCCGACACTGCCAACCAATGGCAACGTTTTGACAACGTGTGCTTGCTATCTGGGTAGGATTCTTAATTCTAGCTTTCTCTCCATAATGAGGTCTTACCATACCGCTAGAATCTTTGTAGTATTGTGATGATTATCATACGCGACTTTTCCCCTTCTTTCTTCCTTTTTTGAATTTTTACATCAATACCTTATTATTTTACCTGTAATGCAATTTATCACCTGCATATTCGTGTTATCTTCAGTCGTTTGTCACATGAACAGGAACATCTGTGGAAGATAGAGAGAGTTTACAGCACGGAGAGGGACCCTGGATCCCCCCTTTTAATAGCTTTGACTTGTTCAATGTTTCAGTCTGGAGTCACTTTTAATGTCTAGAACCTGCTATTTCCATTTATACTCTTCATTCTGAATAACACACTGGTCCTAGTTCAGTTTCCAACACTTTGAAATCCCTTTTAAAGTCCTTGTACCATCTTCCATTCACTTGCGTTGTAGAGGTCGGTCTCTAGTGTCCAAAAGAGGTATTGCTTTTTGAAATTAAAAAACTTTTTTGTATATACTTCTAAAAGCTTTCTTAAGCTTAGTGAACATCAGAAGGGGTCATCATTAGGTTTATTAAATAGCTTAAACTCCCTTGAATTTTCCTAATTTCAGGGATTTTTTCAAATTTGTCCGTTTACAGACTTTTTCAGAAAAAGGGACATTGAGGTGACTATAATGCATACAAGCGTATCTCTTACCCACAGACAAGATGTTTACCTCTACTGGTCCTTCTTGTCCAATGCACATCTCTAATTAGAAGATTTGAAAGCTTCCTGCATTCTGAGGTTAAACCCTTGAGTTCACTACAGAACAGCTATTTATCAGTGTTTTAGACATCACCATCTATTGTCTGTATCTAGTATGCATATCTGCCTCTTCCCTTATGTGAGTTAAATTCTATTGGCTCTCTCACTGTGCACTGTTCATCTGTCAGTAATAATCTCAACAACTTTTTGGCACTTATCTGGGGAGATCCGTTGAGCTTCTCTCCACGGAACATCACTCCAATTCCACTCGACTCCAATTCCACTCGACTCCTAGGAGGAAGACCATGGTGTGCTCTGCATTGTCTCCATCTATGTAATTTTAAGCTGATTTTGATCCGTTTTAGGATCACTACCCTCCCAATGCACTTTATTCATGTTGTGTGTCCTATTAATAGACTCTATATATATATATATGTGTGTGCCTTTTTCTTTAATACAAATTTAATCTAATTTAATTTTCACATTCCCTTTTGACTTCCCTCACACTGATTTGAATTTGTGTGTCGTATAATTTCCTTCATGAATTTCCAACACTTATTATTAATAATAATATATATTATTATTTATTTATTTATTAATTTTTTGAAGTTGCTTGTTTGGAGACTTTGCAGAGCACACGTGCCTTAAATTATTGCCATCTAGACGCTTTCCTCTGTGAAGTCACTCTAGTTGTGCTTCAGTTTTGTCAGTGACAGTCGTTTGAGGGCCCTCTCAAGAACTCTGAATAGTTCTGTGTCTCAAGGGCTCCTATTATGTTGTTTTATATGCTTTACAGTTTACATTTCCACATATAACATCTATCTCTTGTATTCATTTCTTCACTTTCAATTTTCTTTCATATTACTCACCTTTTGTATCCCATACTGTTGCTCCTTCCTCCTTCTGTCCAATCTAATAGATAAGAAAAAGAGACATTATTAAAACTTATCTAAGTATGGACTTACCAGAATTGTAACTTTATATTGTACAGCCGACGATGATTTCTCCATAATACTCTCGTACCTGCTTTCCTAAAAAAAGAACATAATATGAGAGAGAAAAAATGAAAAAACAAGAGAACTTTCTCTACAAAAAAAAAAAAAAAAAAATGGAGAATTAAATCTTAAGGCTTCTTAGTACATTTTATAAGTTTTTTTTACCTGATTTATTTACACATTAAGTTTAAGTATTTGAGAAGTGTACCCAGGTTTTTTAGACTATTTCCATTTTTCTTTACAGTAATATATACTTACCCAGTTGTTCAACCATTCCCAGTCTTTCCTTCCTGTATTCTTTCCTAGCCCTACTCCTAAACTCCTATGCCTAATTGTTAACCCCTTTCCCCTACTATCCTATACCTATACCTTAACCCAACCCCTTACCATAACCACTAATAATTCATCAACAAGTTTTAAAATGTCAGATTTCAACCGTCTACTTTTTTCCTTCTTACCCTAAACCTGTCTTCCTTTCCTATATTCTAACCCTAACCCCTACCCACATCCCTTTCCCCTGATATATTCCAAACCCACATCCTGTCCTTTCCATAAACTTACCTTAACCCTCCCATCATTTCAAATTATTGGTTACAGTAAAGGAGAACTTCCTTATAAAGAATAGGATACTTTTATTAACTGATGTCTGTGCCAATGCATTCGGGTGGATTGATTCCACCCCTCCCCCTAAACCAAACCTAACCAGCTAGTGCCAGAGGAATTGAAGATCCTATATCTGTCCTAACTTTAAACAGGAAACTCTTTCTAAATAGTCTATTGGATTTTCCTTTCCCCCTCCCACTTCTCTCATAATATATATATATTTTTTTTTTTAACATTTTCTACCCCATTTCTGTTGTATTGTGCTTGTTTTAACATTCTTCCCTAGAAAACTGGGTGATGACATCATCATAGGTGACAGCCCATGTGACTCAACCTGAACCAATGACACATCAAGGACCTATCTACTCATGGTCTATAAGGTTCTCACTCACTCACTGTCTCACCACCCCCTGAGGAAGTTGAAGCAACGAAAACGTTTGGGGACTTCTTTTTCTTTGTTTTTGAGTAACTTTTCGGTTTTATGTTTCAGTTTCACCTTACACTGAAAGGAAAGATCAGTTCCACTTGGATTTTACCTGTTACCAGGAACATCTTGGAATCCTTAACATCAAATGGATTACTACAAACTTTTCTAAAGCACATGACTGGAGAGACAAACCAACAAACTTTCAACTGGACTTCAAGGAAGGGTTTAAAGAGTATCTACATTCTACCACCTTCTAAGAAAATCTGTCCATATGGAGGAAGGTACTCACAGCATATTTGCTTTTAAAACATTGTAGACTTTTCCATATATTGCATTTAAAACCAAAAGAAGTACTGGTAAAACCTTAACGAGCTCCTGAGGATTCCAGCTGAAAGCTAGGTTACTAGCTTTCACAGGTGCTCATTTGGAAAAACCATGTGCAGGGTGCTTTTTGTATTTGGTTAGTTACTTTTATATTTTATCTAGTTACTGGACCTATGGACTAGGACTTTACATCTAATAGAATTCCAAGTCCAGTAAATAAGTGTTTTTACACTTAAGATTTTATTTACTTATAAATTCTTTTTTATCTTGTGACTTTTTAGCTTCGATATTTAACATCATTGGGCCTATTGAAGCTTAAAGTTTGAAGAGTGTTCACACTCTGGATTGTTTATTTTGATTTGGGGTAGTTTTCTTTTATTTCTTTATTAACACTTTTTGACTATTTCCTTTATTTCTTTTTTCCATTTTCCTTTGTTTGTTCTCTGCTTTTACTCTTTGATCTCTTAGATCTTATCTCCACTTCCATTATGTCACGCTTTAGACCTCCCCGCATAGGGCATAGATACACTCAGCCAGTTGTACGTACCAAGCAGGAAGAAGAGTTATTCCATCTCACTAAGCAATACTTTCAGCTTTTCCAAGCTACTCATCACTTGGAGATACTATCCACTTGCTTAGCTAACCACACTTTTCCCATAGGTATGACACGCAAAGTACATGCTTTGACTTCTTTTATTAAACCAGCAGCACCCAATCAGAACATCTTAGAGAAAGTCCAGGCCAACACTAAAGAGTGGATGCATTGTAATATTAAGGCATTACAAGAACATTATAGTGAGATCAAAGAGCAGATTTTCCAGAACCTTTCCCCCTTCTCTCAAGAGGCATATGATAAAGCATTGAGATGGGCCCGCAGTCGTTATAAAAAGAAACTTACACTCTCCTCAATAGATTTACTCACACTACAACTTTTAGAAACTAGACCATTACCAACTATAAACAAGGATACTTTGTGGCATCTTGAAGTTCCTAATCCCCAGGACTGGCCAGTGTGTCCGCGTTCACCGCGACTCAAACCCAGGGTGAGACGTCGTAACATCACGCCACCTGTTAGTACACACATAACATCATCTGAAGGTATTAAATCTCCTTCACTTACCACCTTTACTCGGGAAACACCAGATCTTTCTCCAATCTTGACAGTTATAGCACCACCAGCTCTGCTGTCTGAATCCATCCGATCTAGTACAATAGAGAAACTTCATCAGGACATTGATAGTATCCCACCAGAAAACCCAGAGTGGCTTGAGTCTATCTTCTCAGACTCATTCGTTGAGGATAACAACTCTCACCTCCCTCAGGTACAGTCTTCCCCCCAGATATCTAGGACCCTGCTCCTACCCCCTCAGAACTCTTTGGAGAATGAACTCTCCAGTGTGGACCCTTTATTGAAGCGAGACACTTCGATGACGAAAAGTGCACCTAAGCAATCAGTTTTACTGACAAGCGCATTGGGCACAATTCTAAACACCTCTGAGAAGCTCTCACACGCTTCAATTGACGGTCCACCCCAGTCTTCTTCTCCTCCTCCATCTTCATGCACCACCTTGAGAATTGGTCAGATTAGTGAGTCTCATTCTAAGTCTATTGAGGTACCTAGTATATCCCACACACATACTAGTACTTCCACTCCGGTACCTGTTAATACACCGGTTACGACTGATTCGCCAAAGCGAACACCGGCCCAGCTTATGCCTCCGCCACCTACCATGTCCACCACAAAGAGAAGGTTATCGTTTTTAAACACATCTAATTCTAAGTTTTACCCTGATTTTGAGCCCTTGAGACACAGAAATACCACCAGGAAAACGGTGGACTGGAACATTAGAGTACGTAAACCTTGGGTACTTTTGGGGGACTCTAACTTGTCATATATTCCACCCTTTCAGGATCCCAGAGTACAGGTAGACAGCTTCCCTGGTGCCAACATGGACCATCTGTTTGAATTGTTGAGAAAGAGGAAACCAGATCACACCGTTACAAAGGTCATCTTGTCTGTGGGTCTCATTAATTGTCATAATGCGAATCAAGAACCGACACTTAAAAAATGCTTCACCAGACTTATGAAACAGGCAGAACTTACATTTCCTTGTGCATCCATTTACTTTCCCCTTCTTAACTTTCATGACAGGTTCAACAGAGCACAGTGTTTGGCTATTAATCAACTAAATGATTTGGCTTTACGTAAGGGAAATTATCTTACTGAGGTTAATCAAATGTTTTTTGAGACAGAGGAGGATGGCGTCCATTGGTCACCCTCCACAGCACATGCATTGTATGAACACTGGATGGAACAGTTAAACATGTAGGGGGGGTTCAGGGCCCCAACACTCCTGACCCCTTGCTCTCCAATGTCACTAACCTCTGCTCTGCGTTTGTCTTATCCACAGTACAGTTAGAACTCCTGGAGAAGGGCCTCACCTTCGTACCTACTCCAGAGAAGGTAGACACAGCACTTTTCAGACAGGACTTACACTCATATCATCGTCGCTTACGAATTTTAGAGTACTTTGATTTTGAGACAGAACATTCACATTTACCTTTTCTTGAACCCTCTAACTGGGAACCAGATTCGGAGTCTACGCCGGCGTTCTTGATGGACCTAATAGGGAGAGACATTCGAGCTTTGAGGGGTCTGGAACGGATTACGGAGACCACTCAAAATCTCACGATAGCACAGAGATCAGCGCTTAAAAATCTAGCTTCTAACAGATCGATTGTCATCAAACCAGCAGACAAGGGCAGTCAAATAGTGTTACAAGACAGATCCCATTACATCAGGGAAGCACTCAGACATCTGGATGATAGAGCTTACTACGTACCTTTAACCTCTTTAATTCAGACAGAGACGCAAATGCTGGTTAGACGAGTAGTGGATGAGTTAGAAAGAGAGGGTTACATCAATAAGAAACAGAAAATGTACCTGTACGGCCCAGATGATTCAAGACCTAGACAGTTCTATCTTTTGCCTAAGATACACAAGTCGCCAGACACGTGGACTATCCCCGGGGTTTTACCCAAGGGACGTCCTATTGTCAGCGATTGCGGTTCGGAATCACACCGTCTAGCAGAGTTTGTAGATTTTTACCTCAATCCAATATCTCAGAGACATTCCAGCTATGTGAAGGACACGTACGATTTCGTAGCGCAAGTGAGAGGTCGCCAGGTTCCACTCAACACCTTTTTATTCTCCATAGACGTGGACTCACTCTATACCAACATAGAAACAGAGCGAGGGTTAGCAGCAGTTAAGAAAATTTTTACCCAATATCCGGATCCTCAGAGACCAGACAGACAGATTTTACAACTCTTAGAACTCACACTCACTCGTAATGACTTTGAGTTTAATGGTAACTACTACCTTCAAACATGTGGCTGTGCTATGGGTAGAAAATATTCACCGGCCTATGCCAATATCTATCTGGCCGTCTGGGAGGAAGAGATTTTGGCCAAGTGTGACCGAAAGCCCTTAGTCTATTTGAGATATTTGGATGACCTGTTTGGCCTGTGGACTTACTCAGAGTCCGAGTTTGTGGAGTTCATGTCTGTACTCAATAGCCATCATCCTAGGATCAAGCTTAAATATTCACTACAACAACACAGGGTCGAATTTTTGGATACACAACTCTTTTTTACTGCCTCCGATCTCTGTGCCGCCACCAAAACAATAGCCGCTAAGGTGTTCTTCAAAGAAACTGACAGACACGCCCTTCTCCATAAGGAGAGCTTTCATCCACGCCATACCTTCAAAGGCCTCATTAAGGCACAGTTAATTCGTTTTTATAGAATTTGTTCTTTTCTAGAAGATGTGAATTGGGCCACTCGAACATTATTCCGTGTGCTTAGGACACGAGGCTATTCCAACGCCTTCTTACGTAAAATCTATCGCGATGTAGCACGTTCTTTTAATAACCCGAACCCGTTAGCTACAGTAGCTAGCCCACTACGTCAGAGGTCGCTCTTACCGTTCGTCAGCACGTATTCCAAGGCTTCGTTACAGCTTCGCAAGCGGGTAGTAGCCCATTACAATCTGGCCGTAGCAGAGTGTTTTCACTTAGAAAATTTCCGCCTCATCTCAGCTCAGAGACGCAACAAAAATCTACAGGATATTCTTGTGCGAGCCAAACTACAGGGTGAGTTTGAGAGTAGTGAGAATACATCACGAGCCTTGAAACTACGCAAGCGCACGTATATCTATAGTAAACATTCACACAGGGGAGCTTTGATTACGCAGGAGCTGACACTCAAAACAAAGAACGTTGTTTATTGTCTCCAGTGTAAGTCTTGCGCCAAACTCTATATAGGCGAAACTAGGAACACACTTGAACTACGAGTCAAGCAACATCTTCGCTCACTAAAACAGGGCAGAGTTGACACTGTATTGTACGCACACTTTACACTGGGCCAATGTACAGATTTTTCCATCTCAGCTCTTCAAAACGGAGTCCTTTGGACGGACAGACAAAGAAAATGGCATGAGAATCTTTGGATTAATAGACTAGGTACCTTCCATCCACTGGGTCTTAATAATTTGATTACGGTTACCACTGAATGATTCCAACAATATTATACGTGTCTGACGATCCAGAGTGCGCTAGGAAATAGAGAGTTTACATGTGAGGGTGACCTTTTCACATCATCTACTATTCCCATTTCTTTTAAGTCAGAGTTTAGTTTTCATCATTATTCTTCCTTTAAGGGAGTTACTTCCCTAGTTAGTGAGAGTAACTAGTGTATTACTACCCCCTATAGTCCTTTGATGCTCTCTAGGATTCTTAATTCTAGCTTTCTCTCCATAATGAGGTCTTACCATACCGCTAGAATCTTTGTAGTATTGTGATGATTATCATACGCGACTTTTCCCCTTCTTTCTTCCTTTTTTGAATTTTTACATCAATACCTTATTATTTTACCTGTAATGCAATTTATCACCTGCATATTCGTGTTATCTTCAGTCGTTTGTCACATGAACAGGAACATCTGTGGAAGATAGAGAGAGTTTACAGCACGGAGAGGGACCCTGGATCCCCCCTTTTAATAGCTTTGACTTGTTCAATGTTTCAGTCTGGAGTCACTTTTAATGTCTAGAACCTGCTATTTCCATTTATACTCTTCATTCTGAATAACACACTGGTCCTAGTTCAGTTTCCAACACTTTGAAATCCCTTTTAAAGTCCTTGTACCATCTTCCATTCACTTGCATTGTAGAGGTCGGTCTCTAGTGTCCAAAAGAGGTATTGCTTTTTGAAATTAAAAAACTTTTTTGTATATACTTCTAAAAGCTTTCTTAAGCTTAGTGAACATCAGAAGGGGTCATCATTAGGTTTATTAAATAGCTTAAACTCCCTTGAATTTTCCTAATTTCAGGGATTTTTTCAAATTTGTCCGTTTACAGACTTTTTCAGAAAAAGGGACATTGAGGTGACTATAATGCATACAAGCGTATCTCTTACCCACAGACAAGATGTTTACCTCTACTGGTCCTTCTTGTCCAATGCACATCTCTAATTAGAAGATTTGAAAGCTTCCTGCATTCTGAGGTTAAACCCTTGAGTTCACTACAGAACAGCTATTTATCAGTGTTTTAGACATCACCATCTATTGTCTGTATCTAGTATGCATATCTGCCTCTTCCCTTATGTGAGTTAAATTCTATTGGCTCTCTCACTGTGCACTGTTCATCTGTCAGTAATAATCTCAACAACTTTTTGGCACTTATCTGGGGAGATCCGTTGATCTTCTCTCCACGGAACATCACTCCAATTCCACTCGACTCCAATTCCACTCGACTCCTAGGAGGAAGACCATGGTGTGCTCTGCATTGTCTCCATCTATGTAATTTTAAGCTGATTTTGATCCGTTTTAGGATCACTACCCTCCCAATGCACTTTATTCATGTTGTGTGTCCTATTAATAGACTCTATATATATATATATGTGTGTGCCTTTTTCTTTAATACAAATTTAATCTAATTTAATTTTCACATTCCCTTTTGACTTCCCTCACACTGATTTGAATTTGTGTGTCGTATAATTTCCTTCATGAATTTCCAACACTTATTATTAATAATAATATATATTATTATTTATTTATTTATTAATTTTTTGAAGTTGCTTGTTTGGAGACTTTGCAGAGCACACGTGCCTTAAATTATTGCCATCTAGACGCTTTCCTCTGTGAAGTCACTCTAGTTGTGCTTCAGTTTTGTCAGTGACAGTCGTTTGAGGGCCCTCTCAAGAACTCTGAATAGTTCTGTGTCTCAGGGGCTCCTATTATGTTGTTTTATATGCTTTACAGTTTACATTTTCACATATAACATCTATCTCTTGTATTCATTTCTTCACTTTCAATTTTCTTTCATATTACTCACCTTTTGTATCCCATACTGTTGCTCCTTCCTCCTTCTGTCCAATCTAATAGATAAGAAAAAGAGACATTATTAAAACTTATCTAAGTATGGACTTACCAGAATTGTAACTTTACATTGTACAGCCGACGATGATTTCTCCATAATACTCTCGTACCTGCTTTCCTAAAAAAAGAACACAATATGAGAGAGAAAAAATGAAAAAACAAGAGAACTTTCTCTAACAAAAAAAAAAAAAAAAAAAAAATGGAGAATTAAATCTTAAGGCTTCTTAGTACATTTTATAAGTTTTTTTTACCTGATTTATTTACACATTAAGTTTAAGTATTTGAGAAGTGTACCCAGGTTTTTTAGACTATTTCCATTTTTCTTTACAGTAATATATACTTACCCAGTTGTTCAACCATTCCCAGTCTTTCCTTCCTGTATTCTTTCCTAGCCCTACTCCTAAACTCCTATGCCTAATTGTTAACCCCTTTCCCCTACTATCCTATACCTATACCTTAACCCAACCCCTTACCATAACCACTAATAATTCATCAACAAGTTTTAAAATGTCAGATTTCAACCGTCTACTTTTTTCCTTCTTACCCTAAACCTGTCTTCCTTTCCTATATTCTAACCCTAACCCCTACCCACATCCCTTTCCCCTGATATATTCCAAACCCACATCCTGTCCTTTCCATAAACTTACCTTAACCCTCCCATCATTTCAAATTATTGGTTACAGTAAAGGAGAACTTCCTTATAAAGAATAGGATACTTTTATTAACTGATGTCTGTGCCAATGCATTCGGGTGGATTGATTCCACCCCTCCCCCTAAACCAAACCTAACCAGCTAGTGCCAGAGGAATTGAAGATCCTATATCTGTCCTAACTTTAAACAGGAAACTCTTTCTAAATAGTCTATTGGATTTCCCTTTCCCCCTCCCACTTCTCTCATAATATATATATTTTTTTTTTAACATTTTCTACCCCATTTCTGTTGTATTGTGCTTGTTTTAACATTCTTCCCTAGAAAACTGGGTGATGACATCATCATAGGTGACAGCCCATGTGACTCAACCTGAACCAATGACACATCAAGGACCTATCTACTCATGGTCTATAAGGTTCTCACTCACTCACTGTCTCACCACCCCCTGAGGAAGTTGAAGCAACGAAAACGTTTGGGGACTTCTTTTTCTTTGTTTTTGAGTAACTTTTTAGTTTTATGTTTCAGTTTCACCTTACACTGAAAGGAAAGATCAGTTCCACTTGGATTTTACCTGTTACCAGGAACATCTTGGAATCCTTAACATCAAATGGATTACTACAAACTTTTCTAAAGCACATGACTGGAGAGACAAACCAACAAACTTTCAACTGGACTTCAAGGAAGGGTTTAAAGAGTATCTACATTCTACCACCTTCTAAGAAAATCTGTCCATATGGAGGAAGGTACTCACAGCATATTTGCTTTTAAAACATTGTAGACTTTTCCATATATTGCATTTAAAACCAAAAGAAGTACTGGTAAAACCTTAACGAGCTCCTGAGGATTCCAGCTGAAAGCTAGGTTACTAGCTTTCACAGGTGCTCATTTGGAAAAACCATGTGCAGGGTGCTTTTTGTATTTGGTTAGTTACTTTTATATTTTATCTAGTTACTGGACCTATGGACTAGGACTTTACATCTAATAGAATTCCAAGTCCAGTAAATAAGTGTTTTTACACTTAAGATTTTATTTACTTAAATTCTTTTTTATCTTGTGACTTTTTAGCTTCGATATTTAACATCATTGGGCCTATTGAAGCTTAAAGTTTGAAGAGTGTTCACACTCTGGATTGTTTATTTTGATTTGGGGTAGTTTTCTTTTATTTCTTTAACACTTTTTGACTATTTCCTTTATTTCTTTTTTCCATTTTCCTTTGTTTGTTCTCTGCTTTTACTCTTTGATCTCTTAGATCTTATCTCCACTTCCATTATGTCACGCTTTAGACCTCCCCGCATAGGGCATAGATACACTCAGCCAGTTGTACGTACCAAGCAGGAAGAAGAGTTATTCCATCTCACTAAGCAATACTTTCAGCTTTTCCAAGCTACTCATCACTTGGAGATACTATCCACTTGCTTAGCTAACCACACTTTTCCCATAGGTATGACACGCAAAGTACATGCTTTGACTTCTTTTATTAAACCAGCAGCACCCAATCAGAACATCTTAGAGAAAGTCCAGGCCAACACTAAAGAGTGGATGCATTGTAATATTAAGGCATTACAAGAACATTATAGTGAGATCAAAGAGCAGATTTTCCAGAACCTTTCCCCCTTCTCTCAAGAGGCATATGATAAAGCATTGAGATGGGCCCGCAGTCGTTATAAAAAGAAACTTACACTCTCCTCAATAGATTTACTCACACTACAACTTTTAGAAACTAGACCATTACCAACTATAAACAAGGATACTTTGTGGCATCTTGAAGTTCCTAATCCCCAGGACTGGCCAGTGTGTCCGCGTTCACCGCGACTCAAACCCAGGGTGAGACGTCGTAACATCACGCCACCTGTTAGTACACACATAACATCATCTGAAGGTATTAAATCTCCTTCACTTACCACCTTTACTCGGGAAACACCAGATCTTTCTCCAATCTTGACAGTTATAGCACCACCAGCTCTGCTGTCTGAATCCATCCGATCTAGTACAATAGAGAAACTTCATCAGGACATTGATAGTATCCCACCAGAAAACCCAGAGTGGCTTGAGTCTATCTTCTCAGACTCATTCGTTGAGGATAACAACTCTCACCTCCCTCAGGTACAGTCTTCCCCCCAGATATCTAGGACCCTGCTCCTACCCCCTCAGAACTCTTTGGAGAATGAACTCTCCAGTGTGGACCCTTTTTGAAGCGAGACACTTCGATGACGAAAAGTGCACCTAAGCAATCAGTTTTACTGACAAGCGCATTGGGCACAATTCTAAACACCTCTGAGAAGCTCTCACACGCTTCAATTGACGGTCCACCCCAGTCTTCTTCTCCTCCTCCATCTTCATGCACCACCTTGAGAATTGGTCAGATTAGTGAGTCTCATTCTAAGTCTATTGAGGTACCTAGTATATCCCACACACATACTAGTACTTCCACTCCGGTACCTGTTAATACACCGGTTACGACTGATTCGCCAAAGCGAACACCGGCCCAGCTTATGCCTCCGCCACCTACCATGTCCACCACAAAGAGAAGGTTATCGTTTTTAAACACATCTAATTCTAAGTTTTACCCTGATTTTGAGCCCTTGAGACACAGAAATACCACCAGGAAAACGGTGGACTGGAACATTAGAGTACGTAAACCTTGGGTACTTTTGGGGGACTCTAACTTGTCATATATTCCACCCTTTCAGGATCCCAGAGTACAGGTAGACAGCTTCCCTGGTGCCAACATGGACCATCTGTTTGAATTGTTGAGAAAGAGGAAACCAGATCACACCGTTACAAAGGTCATCTTGTCTGTGGGTCTCATTAATTGTCATAATGCGAATCAAGAACCGACACTTAAAAAATGCTTCACCAGACTTATGAAACAGGCAGAACTTACATTTCCTTGTGCATCCATTTACTTTCCCCTTCTTAACTTTCATGACAGGTTCAACAGAGCACAGTATTTGGCTATTAATCAACTAAATGATTTGGCTTTACGTAAGGGAAATTATCTTACTGAGGTTAATCAAATGTTTTTTGAGACAGAGGAGGATGGCGTCCATTGGTCACCCTCCACAGCACATGCATTGTATGAACACTGGATGGAACAGTTAAACATGTAGGGGGGGTTCAGGGCCCCAACACTCCTGACCCCTTGCTCTCCAATGTCACTAACCTCTGCTCTGCGTTTGTCTTATCCACAGTACAGTTAGAACTCCTGGAGAAGGGCCTCACCTTCGTACCTACTCCAGAGAAGGTAGACACAGCACTTTTCAGACAGGACTTACACTCATATCATCGTCGCTTACGAATTTTAGAGTACTTTGATTTTGAGACAGAACATTCACATTTACCTTTTCTTGAACCCTCTAACTGGGAACCAGATTCGGAGTCTACGCCGGCGTTCTTGATGGACCTAATAGGGAGAGACATTCGAGCTTTGAGGGGTCTGGAACGGATTACGGAGACCACTCAAAATCTCACGACAGCACAGAGATCAGCGCTTAAAAATCTAGCTTCTAACAGATCGATTGTCATCAAACCAGCAGACAAGGGCAGTCAAATAGTGTTACAAGACAGATCCCATTACATCAGGGAAGCACTCAGACATCTGGATGATAGAGCTTACTACGTACCTTTAACCTCTTTAATTCAGACAGAGACGCAAATGCTGGTTAGACGAGTAGTGGATGAGTTAGAAAGAGAGGGTTACATCAATAAGAAACAGAAAATGTACCTGTACGGCCCAGATGATTCAAGACCTAGACAGTTCTATCTTTTGCCTAAGATACACAAGTCGCCAGACACGTGGACTATCCCCGGGGTTTTACCCAAGGGACGTCCTATTGTCAGCGATTGCGGTTCGGAATCACACCGTCTAGCAGAGTTTGTAGATTTTTACCTCAATCCAATATCTCAGAGACATTCCAGCTATGTGAAGGACACGTACGATTTCGTAGCGCAAGTGAGAGGTCGCCAGGTTCCACTCAACACCTTTTTATTCTCCATAGACGTGGACTCACTCTATACCAACATAGAAACAGAGCGAGGGTTAGCAGCAGTTAAGAAAATTTTTACCCAATATCCGGATCCTCAGAGACCAGACAGACAGATTTTACAACTCTTAGAACTCACACTCACTCGTAATGACTTTGAGTTTAATGGTAACTACTACCTTCAAACATGTGGCTGTGCTATGGGTAGAAAATATTCACCGGCCTATGCCAATATCTATCTGGCCGTCTGGGAGGAAGAGATTTTGGCCAAGTGTGACCGAAAGCCCTTAGTCTATTTGAGATATTTGGATGACCTGTTTGGCCTGTGGACTTACTCAGAGTCCGAGTTTGTGGAGTTCATGTCTGTACTCAATAGCCATCATCCTAGGATCAAGCTTAAATATTCACTACAACAACACAGGGTCGAATTTTTGGATACACAACTCTTTTTTACTGCCTCCGATCTCTGTGCCGCCACCAAAACAATAGCCGCTAAGGTGTTCTTCAAAGAAACTGACAGACACGCCCTTCTCCATAAGGAGAGCTTTCATCCACGCCATACCTTCAAAGGCCTCATTAAGGCACAGTTAATTCGTTTTTATAGAATTTGTTCTTTTCTAGAAGATGTGAATTGGGCCACTCGAACATTATTCCGTGTGCTTAGGACATGAGGCTATTCCAACGCCTTCTTACGTAAAATCTATCGCGATGTAGCACGTTCTTTTAATAACCCGAACCCGTTAGCTACAGTAGCTAGCCCACTACGTCAGAGGTCGCTCTTACCGTTCGTCAGCACGTATTCCAAGGCTTCGTTACAGCTTCGCAAGCGGGTAGTAGCCCATTACAATCTGGCCGTAGCAGAGTGTTTTCACTTAGAAAATTTCCGCCTCATCTCAGCTCAGAGACGCAACAAAAATCTACAGGATATTCTTGTGCGAGCCAAACTACAGGGTGAGTTTGAGAGTAGTGAGAATACATCACGAGCCTTGTAACTACGCAAGCGCACGTATATCTATAGTAAACATTCACACAGGGGAGCTTTGATTACGCAAGAGCTGACACTCAAAACAAAGAACGTTGTTTATTGTCTCCAGTGTAAGTCTTGCGCCAAACTCTATATAGGCGAAACTAGGAACACACTTGAACTACGAGTCAAGCAACATCTTCGCTCACTAAAACAGGGCAGAGTTGACACTGTATTGTACGCACACTTTACACTGGGCCAATGTACAGACTTTTCCATCTCAGCTCTTCAAAGCGGAGTCCTTTGGACGGACAGACAAAGAAAATGGCATGAGAATCTTTGGATTAATAGACTAGGTACCTTCCATCCACTGGGTCTTAATAATTTGATTACGGTTACCACTGAATGATTCCAACAATATTATACGTGTCTGACGATCCAGAGTGTGCTAGGAAATAGAGAGTTTACATGTGAGGGTGACCTTTTCACATCATCTACTATTCCCATTTCTTTTAAGTCAGAGTTTAGTTTTCGTCATTATTCTTCCTTTAAGGGAGTTGCTTCCCTAGTTAGTGAGAGTAACTAGTGTATTACTACCCCCTATAGTCCTTTGATGCTCTCTAGGATTCTTAATTCTAGCTTTCTCTCCATAATGAGGTCTTACCATACCGCTAGAATCTTTGTAGTATTGTGATGATTATCATACGCGACTTTTCTCCTTCTTTCCTCCTTTTTTGAATTTTTACATCAATACCTTATTATTTTACCTGTAATGCAATTTATCACCTGCATATTCGTGTTATCTTCAGTCGTTTGTCACATGAACAGGAACATCTGTGGAAGATAGAGAGAGTTTACAGCACGGAGAGGGACCCTGGATCCCCCCTTTTAATAGCTTTGACTTGTTCAATGTTTCAGTCTGGAGTCACTTTTAATGTCTAGAACCTGCTATTTCCATTTATACTCTTCATTCTGAATAACACACTGGTCCTAGTTCAGTTTCCAACACTTTGAAATCCCTTTTAAAGTCCTTGTACCATCTTCCATTCACTTGCATTGTAGAGGTCGGTCTCTAGTGTCCAAAAGAGGTATTGCTTTTTGAAATTAAAAAACTTTTTTGTATATACTTCTAAAAGCTTTCTTAAGCTTAGTGAACATCAGAAGGGGTCATCATTAGGTTTATTAAATAGCTTAAACTCCCTTGAATTTTCCTAATTTCAGGGATTTTTTCAAATTTGTCCGTTTACAGACTTTTTCAGAAAAAGGGACATTGAGGTGACTATAATGCATACAAGCGTATCTCTTACCCACAGACAAGATGTTTACCTCTACTGGTCCTTCTTGTCCAATGCACATCTCTAATTAGAAGATTTGAAAGCTTCCTGCATTCTGAGGTTAAACCCTTGAGTTCACTACAGAACAGCTATTTATCAGTGTTTTAGACATCACCATCTATTGTCTGTATCTAGTATGCATATCTGCCTCTTCCCTTATGTGAGTTAAATTCTATTGGCTCTCTCACTGTGCACTGTTCATCTGTCAGTAATAATCTCAACAACTTTTTGGCACTTATCTGGGGAGATCCGTTGATCTTCTCTCCACGGAACATCACTCCAATTCCACTCGACTCCTAGGAGGAAGACCATGGTGTGCTCTGCATTGTCTCCATCTATGTAATTTTAAGCTGATTTTGATCCGTTTTAGGATCACTACCCTCCCAATGCACTTTATTCATGTTGTGTGTCCTATTAATAGACTCTATATATATATATATATATGTGTGTGCCTTTTTCTTTAATAAAAATTTAATCTAATTTAATTTTCACATTCCCTTTTGACTTCCCTCACACTGATTTGAATTTGTGTGTCGTATAATTTCCTTCATGAATTTCCAACACTTATTATTAATAATAATATATATTATTATTTATTTATTTATTAATTTTTTGAAATTGCTTGTTTGGAGACTTTACAGAACACACGTGCCTTAAATTATTACCATCTAGACGCTTTCCTCTGTGAAGTCACTCTAGTTATGCTTCAGTTTTGTCAGTGACAGTCGTTTGAGGGCCCTCTTAAGAACTCTGAATAATTCTGTGTCTCAAGGGCTCCTATTATGTTGTTTTATATGCTTTACAGTTTACATTTCCACATATAACATCTATCTCTTGTATTCATTTCTTCACTTTCAATTTTCTTTCATATTACTCACCTTTTGTATCCCATACTGTTGCTCCTTCCTCCTTCTGTCCAATCTAATAGATAAGAAAAAGAGACATTATTAAAACTTATCTAAGTATGGACTTACCAGAATTGTAACTTTACATTGTACAGCCGACAATGATTTATCCATAATACTCTCGTACCTGCTTTCCTAAAAAAAGAACACAATATGAGAGAGAAAAAATGAAAAAACAAGAGAACTTTCTCTAACAAAAAAAAAAAAAATGGAGAATTAAATCTTAAGGCTTCTTAGTATATTCTATAAGTTTCTTTTACCTGATTTATTTACACATTAAGTTTAAGTTTTTGAGAAGTGTACCCAGGATTTTTAGACTATTTCCATTTTTCTTTACAGTAATATCCCTTACTTACCCAGTTGTTTAACCATTCCCAGTCTTTCCTTCCTGTATTCTTTCCTAGCCCTATTCCTAAACTCCTATGCCTAATTGTTAACCCCTTTCCCCTACTATCCTATACCTATACCTTAACCCAACCCCTTACCATAACCACTAATAATTCATCAACAAGTTTTAAAATGTCAGATTTCAACCGTCTACTTTTTTCCTTCTTACCCTAAACCTGTCTTCCTTTCCTATATTCTAACCCTAACCCCTACCCACATCCCTTTCCCCTGATATACTCCAAACCCACATCCTGTCCTTTCCATAAACTTACCTTAACCCTCCCATCATTTCAAATTATTGGTTACAGTAAAGGAGAACTTCCTTATAAAGAATAGGATACTTTTATTAACTGATGTCTGTGCCAATGCATTCGGGTGGATTAATTCCACCCCTCCCCCTAAACCAAACCTAACCCTAACCCTAACCCTAACCCTAACCCGAGGAGCACTACTGAAGATGTGTCCTACAAAACATTTCACAGTCTGGTGGGGCCTCCCACTTAGTTTCTGTGAAAATAGGACTTTTCAAAGAAATACAGTCGGACTCTTTCATCTTTATTTATACAAGGTTTATACAAAATCAAAAACAATTCCACATGAAAAATCTTTGAAGTTTAGAACTTCTTAAATGACATATCAAAATCAACTCCAGACTCACTCCGAGCACATAGTGTCTATATTCCTGAACCTAATCAAATTCCTCATCTTAACCTCATCACTGATTCCAATTCCTAACCTTAACCTGTCACTGATTCATCAAAAAGTCCAACGTTTCACTTACTTTCTAACTTTAGGTATCCCTAAAGCTCTTCTTAACTATAAACTATAAACTTAATCTGAAAACCCCCTTAAACTCAACATTATAATTAAATTTAACCCCTATCTGTACCAACCCACTCCAAAATGGCTTATCTAAATAGACGTCAAGCCAAACCCAATTACAGACTCACTCGAAACACATAGGGATTGTATCCCTGAATCTTACCCAACTACTAACCTTAACCTGTCACTGCAACATTATGCCTAAGCTTAACCAAAAACACATATGTATTGTATCCCTGAATCTTACCCAACTACTAACCTTAACCTGTCACTGCAACATTATACCTAATCTTAACCAAAAACACATATGTATTGTATCCCTGAATCTAACCCAACTACTAACCTTAACCTGTCACTGC
The DNA here is from genome assembly GCF_046254945.1 of Alosa pseudoharengus. Lineage (NCBI taxonomy): Eukaryota > Metazoa > Chordata > Actinopteri > Clupeiformes > Clupeidae > Alosa > Alosa pseudoharengus. Next base: position 1,829,992 of record NW_027468701.1, on the reverse strand, counting down.
AACATTATGCCTAAATCTTAACCAAAAACACATATGTATTGTATCCCTGAATCTAACCCAACTACTAACCTTAACCTGTCACTGGAACATTATGCCTAATCTTAACCAAAAACACATATGTATTGTATCCCTGAATCTTACCCAACTACTAACCTTAACCTGTCACTGCAACATTATACCTAAATCTTAACCAAAAACACATATGTATTGTATCCCTGAATCTTACCCAACTACTAACCTTAACCTGTCACTGCAACATTATACCTAATCTTAACCAAAAACACATATGTATTGTATCCCTGAATCTAACCCAACTACTAACCTTAACCTGTCACTGCAACATTATGCCTAATCTTAACCCTTAACTTAACCAACCCACAGCAATAGGGTTTCTCACCTTGACCCTACACCTAAAAATTCAATCCTAAAATTAACCCAGTAGGGCCTGACTCTTAAAACTCAACACTATATGGTCTCTTCTTGTAATCCTACATTTAAATTTAACTCTAAATTTAACCTGAAAACGGTCTGACCTCCTAAAACTCAACACTATGACCAATTATTCTAGAAACTCACCATTTTGATCCGTTAAGTCGCCACCTTAAAAATTGATATGTAGATAGGATTAAGAGGAATTCTAAGCCCATAAAAGCTTTCCACACCAGAAATAACCACAAGTCTTGTGACAATGCTTAACAAGCGCTGGCCCGTGCATTTCCCTCGACTCCTCCTTTCAACCTCGCTTGGAGTAAATCTAAGTTTGGGGAGGATCGTTGTACATTGTCTAACACCTAACCCGCCAGAGCCTATCGGACCAAGCCTGTTACAAAGACACAAGGTTGAAAAAATAAAAATTCCTTTCATCAAACCTCCTGATGCTCCATTCCCCGCCTGGGGCAATGAATTGTTGGAGGTCTAAAATTCTTAGATGCCGATCTTGGCACAGTGGTGATAACAGCTCACTGTGGTGACTCTTCCCCACGTAATATCCCCCTCTAATCATGAGTCGACCCCCTTTTCGTAACACCCTCAACCATCGCTTCTAAATCTAAAATGTAATGCCATTACATGCCCTTATCCTTAACTTAACCCTTTCATCACACCCCAAAATAATTTTTACATACAAAAATAACTAATCCTACTCCGCCCCCAATCCTCACTCAGAGTCTGGTCTGAGAACACATAAAGCCGTGGACGCCTTGGGTGCCGCGAAGAGGTTCCCTCTGTAGCACTTGTGTTTCTCATCTGACTTGAACAACTGAGTCGATAATAATTTTCTTAGTCTTTCGTTTTAACCATACACCTAAAATTTAACCCTGTATCTAAACTTAATTCTGAACTTAAGCCCTACACGGCCTGACTCCTAAAACTCAACACCTCGTTAACCTTAACCTGATATCTTAAATTTACACCCCCAATCTTTGCTCAGAGTCTGGTCTGAGAACACATAAAGCCGTGGACGCCTTGGGTGCCGCGAAGAGTTCTTCTCTGTAGCACTTGTGTTTCTCTTCTGACTTGAACAACTGAGTAAATAATAACTTTCTTAGTCTTTCGTTTTAACCATACACCTAAAATTTAACCCTATATCTAAACTTAATTCTGAGCTTAAGCCCTACACGGCCTGACTCCTAAAACTCAACACCTCGCTAACCTTAACTGGATATCTTAAATTTACGCCCCCAATCTTTGCTCAGAGTCTGGTCTGAGAACACATAAAGCCGTGGACGCCTCGGGTGCCGCGAAGAGTTCTTCTCTGTAGCACTTGTGTTTCTCTTCTGACTTGAACGACTGAGTAAATAATAACTTTCTTAGTCTTTCGTTTTAACCATACACCTAAAATTTAACCCTATATCTAAACTTAATTCTGAGCTTAAGCCCTACACGGCCTGACTCCTAAAACTCAACACCTCGCTAACCTTAACTGGATATCTTAAATTTACGCCCCCAATCTTTGCTCAGAGTCTGGTCTGAGAACACATAAAGCCGTGGACGCCTCGGGTGCCGCGAAGAGTTCTTCTCTGTAGCACTTGTGTTTCTCTTCTGACTTGAACGACTGAGTAAATAATAACTTTCTTAGTCTTTCGTTTTAACCATACACCTAAAAAATTTAACCCTATATCTAAAACTTAATTCTGAGCTTAACCCCTACACGGCCTGACTCCTAAAACTCAACACCTCGCTAACCTTAATTAGATATCTTAAATTTACGCCCCCAATCCTTACTCAAAGTCTGGTCTGAGAACACACAAAGCCGTGGACGCCTTGGGTGCCGCGAAGAGGTTCCCTCTGTAGCACTTGTGTTTCTCTTCTGACTTGAACGACTGAGTAAATAATAACTTTCTTAGTCTTTCGTTTTAACCATACACCTAAAAAATTTAACCCTATATCTAAAACTTAATTCTGAGCTTAACCCCTACACGGCCTGACTCCTAAAACTCAACACCTCGCTAACCTTAATTAGATATCTTAAATTTACGCCCCCAATCCTTACTCAAAGTCTGGTCTGAGAACACATAAAGCCGTGGACGCCTTGGGTGCCGCGAAGAGTTCTTCTCTGTAGCATTTGTGTTTCTCTTCTGACTGGAACAACTGAGTAAATAATAACTTTCTTAGACTCTTGTTTTAACCATACACCTAAATCCAATAATAAAACTTAAATTTCAACACTAGACCTAATTAATCTAGAACCTCACCCGCTTGATCGGGTAAGACGCCACCTTAAACAGCGGTTATAGAGATAGGATTAAGAGGAATTCCAAACCCATAAAAGCTTTCCACACCAGAAATAACCGCGGATTCTATAACAATACTTAACAAGCGCTGGCCCGTGCATTTCCCTCGTTCCCTCCATTAACCTCGCTTGGAGTAAATCCAGTCGTGAGTGAGGACCGTTGTATCATGTTCCACACCGGATCTGTGACCAGGTTAATTTGTATCTTTCCACACCTCTCCGGCCCTCCATCCCCTGTGGGGGTTCTGGAGGGTTGGGGAGGTGGCCGTATGAATGCCAATCCCGGCATCAAGGGAGGCCTGCCCAATCTGGTGGCCCTCCCACACGGCTTCTCAAAAAAACGCCCAACTCTCTGGTTCTGTACAATACGTTATTAATTTTAGTTCCTTCTCCTCCTCTGTGCCCCCGCAGAATCTCAAAATGTCCGGGGAGAACCAACAGTTCAAAAAGCTCGTCAGAGCGATGCACATATATCTCAAAATGCATCACCACCTGTCCAATGTCACCGTTTCGGATGGTACGATACCAGAACCACCCTCTCTCCGTCATTTCATGGGTGTTTTACACACAACGATAAAACCGGCCAACCCCAACGAAATAACAGAGCTTATGCTGTATGGAAATGCCAGGAACTGGCTCCACAATAGCTTACAAATCATGGAGGACCATTATCTAGAGAATTTGAAGAAAGCAGAAAAAGAGATTGCGGACTTGCCGTTAGATGACTGGAATGAAGCTTGGAAAGTGGCCATAAAATGGAATAGACGCAACTTGAAAAACATAAAAGAAACCACAATAGTTAACACCACGGAAAAGATTACAAAGTACATAGAGTCCCTGTTGTCCCACAACCCAAACCCAACAGCAAACGTAATGGCTGACCCAACGTCCGACCCCACAGAGTGTAACCCAAGCTGGGCCACAAACAACACTGCAACAGTCATGGTCCCAAGTTCCAATCCTAACCTGATCCCCAGAACCAAACCCAATTTGAGGATCCAAATCTTTCAGGCTCCAAGTCCCGAGGCTTTAACCACTCTACCCCCAACGATTGACAGGGAAACCTTAACCTGTCACTGCAACATTATGCCTAAATCTTAACCAAAAACACATATGTATTGTATCCCTGAATCTTACCCAACTACTAACCTTAACCTGTCACTGCAACATTATACCTAATCTTAACCAAAAACACATATGTATTGTATCCCTGAATCTAACCCAACTACTAACCTTAACCTGTCACTGCAACATTAAGCCTAATCTTAACCCTTAACTTAACCAACCCACATCAATAGGGTTTCTCACCTTGACCCTACACCTAAAAATTCAATCCTAAAATTAACCCAGTAGGGCCTGACTCTTAAAACTCAACACTATATGGTCTCTTCTGGTAATCCTACATCTAAATTTAACTCTAAATTTAACCTGAAAACGGTCTGACCTCCTAAAACTCAACACTATGACCAATTATTCTAGAAACTCACCATTTTGATCCGTTAAGTCGCCACCTTAAAAATTGATATGTAGATAGGATTAAGAGGAATTCTAAGCCCATAAAAGCTTTCCACACCAGAAATAACCACAAGTCTTGTGACAATGCTTAACAAGCGCCGGCCCGTGCATTTCCCTCGACTCCTCCTTTCAACCTCGCTTGGAGTAAATCTAAGTTTGGGGAGGATCGTTGTACATTGTCTAACACCTAACCCGCCAGAGCCTATCGGACCAAGCCTGTTACAAAGACACAAGGTTGAAAAAATAAAAATTCCTTTCATCAAACCTCCTGAGGCTCCATTCCCCGCCTGGGGCAATGAATTGTTGGAGGTCTAAAATTCTTAGATGCCGATCTTGGCATAGTGGTGATAACAGCTCACTGTGGTGACTCTTCCCCACGTAATATCCCCCCCTAATCATGAGTCGACCCCTTTTCGTAACACCCTCAACCATCGCTTCTAAATCTAAAATGTAATGCCATTACATGCCCTTATCCTTAACTTAACCTTTTCATCACACCCCAAAATAATTTTTACATACAAAAATAACTAATCCTACTCCGCCCCCAATCCTCGCTCAGAGTCTGGTCTGAGAACACATAAAGCCGTGGACGCCTTGGGTGCCGCGAAGAGGTTCCCTCTGTAGCACTTGTGTTTCTCATCTGACTTGAACAACTGAGTCGATAATAACTTTCTTAGTCTTTCGTTTTAACCATACACCTAAAATTTAACCCTATATCTAAACTTAATTCTGAACTTAAGCCCTACACGGCCTGACTCCTAAAACTCAACACCTCGCTAACCTTAACCTGATATCTTAAATTTACACCCCCAATCTTTGCTCAGAGTCTGGTCTGAGAACACATAAAGCCGTGGACGCCTTGGGTGCCGCGAAGAGTTCTTCTCTGTAGCACTTGTGTTTCTCTTCTGACTTGAACGACTGAGTAAATAATAACTTTCTTAGTCTTTCGTTTTAACCATACACCTAAAAAATTTAACCCTATATCTAAAACTTAATTCTGAGCTTAACCCCTACACGGCCTGACTCCTAAAACTCAACACCTCGCTAACCTTAATTAGATATCTTAAATTTACGCCCCCAATCCTTACTCAAAGTCTGGTCTGAGAACACATAAAGCCGTGGACGCCTTGGGTGCCGCGAAGAGTTCTTCTCTGTAGCATTTGTGTTTCTCTTCTGACTGGAACAACTGAGTAAATAATAACTTTCTTAGACTCTTGTTTTAACCATACACCTAAATCCAATAATAAAACTTAAATTTCAACACTAGACCTAATTAATCTAGAACCTCACCCGCTTGATCGGGTAAGACGCCACCTTAAACAGCGGTTATAGAGATAGGATTAAGAGGAATTCCAAACCCATAAAAGCTTTCCACACCAGAAATAACCGCGGATTCTATAACAATACTTAACAAGCGCTGGCCCGTGCATTTCCCTCGTTCCCTCCATTAACCTCGCTTGGAGTAAATCCAGTCGTGAGTGAGGACCGTTGTATCATGTTCCACACCGGATCTGTGACCAGGTTAATTTGTATCTTTCCACACCTCTCCGGCCCTCCATCCCCTGTGGGGGTTCTGGAGGGTTGGGGAGGTGGCCGTATGAATGCCAATCCCGGCATCAAGGGAGGCCTGCCCAATCTGGTGGCCCTCCCACACGGCTTCTCAAAAAACCGCCCAACTCTCTGGTTCTGTACAATACGTTATTAATTTCAGTTCCTTCTCCTCCTCTGTGCCCCCGCAGAATCTCAAAATGTCTGGGGAGAACCAACAGTTCAAAAAGCTCGTCAGAGCGATGCACATATATCTCAAAATGCATCACCACCTGTCCAATGTCACCGTTTCGGATGGTACGATACCAGAACCACCCTCTCTCCGTCATTTCATGGGTGTTTTACACACAACGATAAAACCGGCCAACCCCAACGAAATAACAGAGCTTATGCTGTATGGAAATGCCAGGAACTGGCTCCACAATAGCTTACAAATCATGGAGGACCATTATCTAGAGAATTTGAAGAAAGCAGAAAAAGAGATTGCGGACTTGCCGTTAGATGACTGGAATGAAGCTTGGAAAGTGGCCATAAAATGGAATAGACGCAACTTGAAAAACATAAAAGAAACCACAATAGTTAACACCACGGAAAAGATTACAAAGTACATAGAGTCCCTGTTGTCCCACAACCCAAACCCAACAGCAAACGTAATGGCTGACCCAACGTCCGACCCCACAGAGTGTAACCCAAGCTGGGCCACAAACAACACTGCAACAGTCATGGTCCCAAGTTCCAATCCTAACCTGATCCCCAGAACCAAACCCAATTTGAGGATCCAAATCTTTCAGGCTCCAAGTCCCGAGGCTTTAACCACTCTACCCCCAACGATTGACAGGGAAACCTTAACCTGTCACTGCAACATTATGCCTAAATCTTAACCAAAAACACATATGTATTGTATCCCTGAATCTTACCCAACTACTAACCTTAACCTGTCACTGCAACATTATACCTAATCTTAACCAAAAACACATATGTATTGTATCCCTGAATCTAACCCAACTACTAACCTTAACCTGTCACTGCAACATTAAGCCTAATCTTAACCCTTAACTTAACCAACCCACATCAATAGGGTTTCTCACCTTGACCCTACACCTAAAAATTCAATCCTAAAATTAACCCAGTAGGGCCTGACTCTTAAAACTCAACACTATATGGTCTCTTCTGGTAATCCTACATCTAAAATTAACTCTAAATTTAACCTGAAAACGGTCTGACCTCCTAAAACTCAACACTATGACCAATTATTCTAGAAACTCACCATTTTGATCCGTTAAGTCGCCACCTTAAAAATTGATATGTAGATAGGATTAAGAGGAATTCTAAGCCCATAAAAGCTTTCCACACCAGAAATAACCACAAGTCTTGTGACAATGCTTAACAAGCGCCGGCCCGTGCATTTCCCTCGACTCCTCCTTTCAACCTCGCTTGGAGTAAATCTAAGTTTGGGGAGGATCGTTGTACATTGTCTAACACCTAACCCGCCAGAGCCTATCGGACCAAGCCTGTTACAAAGACACAAGGTTGAAAAAATAAAAATTCCTTTCATCAAACCTCCTGAGGCTCCATTCCCCGCCTGGGGCAATGAATTGTTGGAGGTCTAAAATTCTTAGATGCCGATCTTGGCACAGTGGTGATAACAGCTCACTGTGGTGACTCTTCCCCACGTAATATCCCCCCCTAATCATGAGTCGACCCCTTTTCGTAACACCCTCAACCATCGCTTCTAAATCTAAAATGTAATGCCATTACATGCCCTTATCCTTAACTTAACCTTTTCATCACACCCCAAAATAATTTTTACATACAAAAATAACTAATCCTACTCCGCCCCCAATCCTCGCTCAGAGTCTGGTCTGAGAACACATAAAGCCGTGGACGCCTTGGGTGCCGCGAAGAGTTCTTCTCTGTAGCACTTGTGTTTCTCTTCTGACTTGAACAACTGAGTAAATAATAACTTTCTTAGTCTTTCGTTTTAACCATACACCTAAAATTTAACCCTATATCTAAACTTAATTCTGAGCTTAAGCCCTACACGGCCTGACTCCTAAAACTCAACACCTCGCTAACCTTAATTGGATATCTTAAATTTACGCCCCCAATCTTTGCTCAGAGTCTGGTCTGAGAACACATAAAGCCGTGGACGCCTCGGGTGCCGCGAAGAGTTCTTCTCTGTAGCACTTGTGTTTCTCTTCTGACTTGAACGACTGAGTAAATAATAACTTTCTTAGTCTTTCGTTTTAACCATACACCTAAAATTTAACCCTATATCTAAACTTAATTCTGAGCTTAAGCCCTACACGGCCTGACTCCTAAAACTCAACACCTCGCTAACCTTAACTGGATATCTTAAATTTACGCCCCCAATCTTTGCTCAGAGTCTGGTCTGAGAACACATAAAGCCGTGGACGCCTCGGGTGCCGCGAAGAGTTCTTCTCTGTAGCACTTGTGTTTCTCTTCTGACTTGAACGACTGAGTAAATAATAACTTTCTTAGTCTTTCGTTTTAACCATACACCTAAAAAATTTAACCCTATATCTAAAACTTAATTCTGAGCTTAACCCCTACACGGCCTGACTCCTAAAACTCAACACCTCGCTAACCTTAATTAGATATCTTAAATTTACGCCCCCAATCCTTACTCAAAGTCTGGTCTGAGAACACATAAAGCCGTGGACGCCTTGGGTGCCGCGAAGAGTTCTTCTCTGTAGCATTTGTGTTTCTCTTCTGACTGGAACAACTGAGTAAATAATAACTTTCTTAGACTCTTGTTTTAACCATACACCTAAATCCAATAATAAAACTTAAATTTCAACACTAGACCTAATTAATCTAGAACCTCACCCGCTTGATCGGGTAAGACGCCACCTTAAACAGCGGTTATAGAGATAGGATTAAGAGGAATTCCAAACCCATAAAAGCTTTCCACACCAGAAATAACCGCGGATTCTATAACAATACTTAACAAGCGCTGGCCCGTGCATTTCCCTCGTTCCCTCCATTAACCTCGCTTGGAGTAAATCCAGTCGTGAGTGAGGACCGTTGTATCATGTTCCACACCGGATCTGTGACCAGGTTAATTTGTATCTTTCCACACCTCTCCGGCCCTCCATCCCCTGTGGGGGTTCTGGAGGGTTGGGGAGGTGGCCGTATGAATGCCAATCCCGGCATCAAGGGAGGCCTGCCCAATCTGGTGGCCCTCCCACACGGCTTCTCAAAAAACCGCCCAACTCTCTGGTTCTGTACAATACGTTATTAATTTCAGTTCCTTCTCCTCCTCTGTGCCCCCGCAGAATCTCAAAATGTCTGGGGAGAACCAACAGTTCAAAAAGCTCGTCAGAGCGATGCACATATATCTCAAAATGCATCACCACCTGTCCAATGTCACCGTTTCGGATGGTACGATACCAGAACCACCCTCTCTCCGTCATTTCATGGGTGTTTTACACACAACGATAAAACCGGCCAACCCCAACGAAATAACAGAGCTTATGCTGTATGGAAATGCCAGGAACTGGCTCCACAATAGCTTACAAATCATGGAGGACCATTATCTAGAGAATTTGAAGAAAGCAGAAAAAGAGATTGCGGACTTGCCGTTAGATGACTGGAATGAAGCTTGGAAAGTGGCCATAAAATGGAATAGACGCAACTTGAAAAACATAAAAGAAACCACAATAGTTAACACCACGGAAAAGATTACAAAGTACATAGAGTCCCTGTTGTCCCACAACCCAAACCCAACAGCAAACGTAATGGCTGACCCAACGTCCGACCCCACAGAGTGTAACCCAAGCTGGGCCACAAACAACACTGCAACAGTCATGGTCCCAAGTTCCAATCCTAACCTGATCCCCAGAACCAAACCCAATTTGAGGATCCAAATCTTTCAGGCTCCAAGTCCCGAGGCTTTAACCACTCTACCCCCAACGATTGACAGGGAAACCTTAACCTGTCACTGCAACATTATGCCTAAATCTTAACCAAAAACACATATGTATTGTATCCCTGAATCTTACCCAACTACTAACCTTAACCTGTCACTGCAACATTATACCTAATCTTAACCAAAAACACATATGTATTGTATCCCTGAATCTAACCCAACTACTAACCTTAACCTGTCACTGCAACATTAAGCTTAATCTTAACCCTTAACTTAACCAACCCACATCAATAGGGTTTCTCACCTTGACCCTACACCTAAAAATTCAATCCTAAAATTAACCCAGTAGGGCCTGACTCTTAAAACTCAACACTATATGGTCTCTTCTGGTAATCCTACATCTAAATTTAACTCTAAATTTAACCTGAAAACGGTCTGACCTCCTAAAACTCAACACTATGACCAATTATTCTAGAAACTCACCATTTTGATCCGTTAAGTCGCCACCTTAAAAATTGATATGTAGATAGGATTAAGAGGAATTCTAAGCCCATAAAATCTTTCCACACCAGAAATAACCACAAGTCTTGTGACAATGCTTAACAAGCGCCGGCCCGTGCATTTCCCTCGACTCCTCCTTTCAACCTCGCTTGGAGTAAATCTAAGTTTGGGGAGGATCGTTGTACATTGTCTAACACCTAACCCGCCAGAGCCTATCGGACCAAGCCTGTTACAAAGACACAAGGTTGAAAAAATAAAAATTCCTTTCATCAAACCTCCTGAGGCTCCATTCCCCGCCTGGGGCAATGAATTGTTGGAGGTCTAAAATTCTTAGATGCCGATCTTGGCATAGTGGTGATAACAGCTCACTGTGGTGACTCTTCCCCACGTAATATCCCCCCCTAATCATGAGTCGACCCCTTTTCGTAACACCCTCAACCATCGCTTCTAAATCTAAAATGTAATGCCATTACATGCCCTTATCCTTAACTTAACCTTTTCATCACACCCCAAAATAATTTTTACATACAAAAATAACTAATCCTACTCCGCCCCCAATCCTCGCTCAGAGTCTGGTCTGAGAACACATAAAGCCGTGGACGCCTTGGGTGCCGCGAAGAGGTTCCCTCTGTAGCACTTGTGTTTCTCATCTGACTTGAACAACTGAGTCGATAATAACTTTCTTAGTCTTTCGTTTTAACCATACACCTAAAATTTAACCCTATATCTAAACTTAATTCTGAACTTAAGCCCTACACGGCCTGACTCCTAAAACTCAACACCTCGCTAACCTTAATTGGATATCTTAAATTTACGCCCCCAATCTTTGCTCAGAGTCTGGTCTGAGAACACATAAAGCCGTGGACGCCTCGGGTGCCGCGAAGAGTTCTTCTCTGTAGCACTTGTGTTTCTCTTCTGACTTGAACGACTGAGTAAATAATAACTTTCTTAGTCTTTCGTTTTAACCATACACCTAAAATTTAACCCTATATCTAAACTTAATTCTGAGCTTAAGCCCTACACGGCCTGACTCCTAAAACTCAACACCTCGCTAACCTTAACTGGATATCTTAAATTTACGCCCCCAATCTTTGCTCAGAGTCTGGTCTGAGAACACATAAAGCCGTGGACGCCTCGGGTGCCGCGAAGAGTTCTTCTCTGTAGCACTTGTGTTTCTCTTCTGACTTGAACGACTGAGTAAATAATAACTTTCTTAGTCTTTCGTTTTAACCATACACCTAAAAAATGTAACCCTATATCTAAAACTTAATTCTGAGCTTAACCCCTACACGGCCTGACTCCTAAAACTCAACACCTCGCTAACCTTAATTAGATATCTTAAATTTACGCCCCCAATCCTTACTCAAAGTCTGGTCTGAGAACACATAAAGCCGTGGACGCCTTGGGTGCCGCGAAGAGTTCTTCTCTGTAGCATTTGTGTTTCTCTTCTGACTGGAACAACTGAGTAAATAATAACTTTCTTAGACTCTTGTTTTAACCATACACCTAAATCCAATAATAAAACTTAAATTTCAACACTAGACCTAATTAATCTAGAACCTCACCCGCTTGATCGGGTAAGACGCCACCTTAAACAGCGGTTATAGAGATAGGATTAAGAGGAATTCCAAACCCATAAAAGCTTTCCACACCAGAAATAACCGCGGATTCTATAACAATACTTAACAAGCGCTGGCCCGTGCATTTCCCTCGTTCCCTCCATTAACCTCGCTTGGAGTAAATCCAGTCGTGAGTGAGGACCGTTGTATCATGTTCCACACCGGATCTGTGACCAGGTTAATTTGTATCTTTCCACACCTCTCCGGCCCTCCATCCCCTGTGGGGGTTCTGGAGGGTTGGGGAGGTGGCCGTATGAATGCCAATCCCGGCATCAAGGGAGGCCTGCCCAATCTGGTGGCCCTCCCACACGGCTTCTCAAAAAACCGCCCAACTCTCTGGTTCTGTACAATACGTTATTAATTTCAGTTCCTTCTCCTCCTCTGTGCCCCCGCAGAATCTCAAAATGTCTGGGGAGAACCAACAGTTCAAAAAGCTCGTCAGAGCGATGCACATATATCTCAAAATGCATCACCACCTGTCCAATGTCACCGTTTCGGATGGTACGATACCAGAACCACCCTCTCTCCGTCATTTCATGGGTGTTTTACACACAACGATAAAACCGGCCAACCCCAACGAAATAACAGAGCTTATGCTGTATGGAAATGCCAGGAACTGGCTCCACAATAGCTTACAAATCATGGAGGACCATTATCTAGAGAATTTGAAGAAAGCAGAAAAAGAGATTGCGGACTTGCCGTTAGATGACTGGAATGAAGCTTGGAAAGTGGCCATAAAATGGAATAGACGCAACTTGAAAAACATAAAAGAAACCACAATAGTTAACACCACGGAAAAGATTACAAAGTACATAGAGTCCCTGTTGTCCCACAACCCAAACCCAACAGCAAACGTAATGGCTGACCCAACGTCCGACCCCACAGAGTGTAACCCAAGCTGGGCCACAAACAACACTGCAACAGTCATGGTCCCAAGTTCCAATCCTAACCTGATCCCCAGAACCAAACCCAATTTGAGGATCCAAATCTTTCAGGCTCCAAGTCCCGAGGCTTTAACCACTCTACCCCCAACGATTGACAGGGAAACCTTAACCTGTCACTGCAACATTATGCCTAAATCTTAACCAAAAACACATATGTATTGTATCCCTGAATCTTACCCAACTACTAACCTTAACCTGTCACTGCAACATTATACCTAATCTTAACCAAAAACACATATGTATTGTATCCCTGAATCTAACCCAACTACTAACCTTAACCTGTCACTGCAACATTAAGCCTAATCTTAACCCTTAACTTAACCAACCCACATCAATAGGGTTTCTCACCTTGACCCTACAACTAAAAATTCAATCCTAAAATTAACCCAGTAGGGCCTGACTCTTAAAACTCAACACTATATGGTCTCTTCTGGTAATCCTACATCTAAAATTAACTCTAAATTTAACCTGAAAACGGTCTGACCTCCTAAAACTCAACACTATGACCAATTATTCTAGAAACTCACCATTTTGATCCGTTAAGTCGCCACCTTAAAAATTGATATGTAGATAGGATTAAGAGGAATTCTAAGCCCATAAAAGCTTTCCACACCAGAAATAACCACAAGTCTTGTGACAATGCTTAACAAGCGCCGGCCCGTGCATTTCCCTCGACTCCTCCTTTCAACCTCGCTTGGAGTAAATCTAAGTTTGGGGAGGATCGTTGTACATTGTCTAACACCTAACCCGCCAGAGCCTATCGGACCAAGCCTGTTACAAAGACACAAGGTTGAAAAAATAAAAATTCCTTTCATCAAACCTCCTGAGGCTCCATTCCCCGCCTGGGGCAATGAATTGTTGGAGGTCTAAAATTCTTAGATGCCGATCTTGGCACAGTGGTGATAACAGCTCACTGTGGTGACTCTTCCCCACGTAATATCCCCCCCTAATCATGAGTCGACCCCTTTTCGTAACACCCTCAACCATCGCTTCTAAATCTAAAATGTAATGCCATTACATGCCCTTATCCTTAACTTAACCTTTTCATCACACCCCAAAATAATTTTTACATACAAAAATAACTAATCCTACTCCGCCCCCAATCCTCGCTCAGAGTCTGGTCTGAGAACACATAAAGCCGTGGACGCCTTGGGTGCCGCGAAGAGTTCTTCTCTGTAGCACTTGTGTTTCTCTTCTGACTTGAACAACTGAGTAAATAATAACTTTCTTAGTCTTTCGTTTTAACCATACACCTAAAATTTAACCCTATATCTAAACTTAATTCTGAGCTTAAGCCCTACACGGCCTGACTCCTAAAACTCAACACCTCGCTAACCTTAACTGGATATCTTAAATTTACGCCCCCAATCTTTGCTCAGAGTCTGGTCTGAGAACACATAAAGCCGTGGACGCCTCGGGTGCCGCGAAGAGTTCTTCTCTGTAGCACTTGTGTTTCTCTTCTGACTTGAACGACTGAGTAAATAATAACTTTCTTAGTCTTTCGTTTTAACCATACACCTAAAAAATTTAACCCTATATCTAAAACTTAATTCTGAGCTTAACCCCTACACGGCCTGACTCCTAAAACTCAACACCTCGCTAACCTTAATTAGATATCTTAAATTTACGCCCCCAATCCTTACTCAAAGTCTGGTCTGAGAACACATAAAGCCGTGGACGCCTTGGGTGCCGCGAAGAGGTTCCCTCTGTAGCACTTGTGTTTCTCTTCTGACTTGAACGACTGAGTAAATAATAACTTTCTTAGTCTTTCGTTTTAACCATACACCTAAAAAATTTAACCCTATATCTAAAACTTAATTCTGAGCTTAACCCCTACACGGCCTGACTCCTAAAACTCAACACCTCGCTAACCTTAATTAGATATCTTAAATTTACGCCCCCAATCCTTACTCAAAGTCTGGTCTGAGAACACATAAAGCCGTGGACGCCTTGGGTGCCGCGAAGAGGTTCCCTCTGTAGCACTTGTGTTTCTCTTCTGACTTGAACGACTGAGTAAATAATAACTTTCTTAGTCTTTCGTTTTAACCATACACCTAAAAAATTTAACCCTATATCTAAAACTTAATTCTGAGCTTAACCCCTACACGGCCTGACTCCTAAAACTCAACACCTCGCTAACCTTAATTAGATATCTTAAATTTACGCCCCCAATCCTTACTCAAAGTCTGGTCTGAGAACACATAAAGCCGTGGACGCCTTGGGTGCCGCGAAGAGTTCTTCTCTGTAGCATTTGTGTTTCTCTTCTGACTGGAACAACTGAGTAAATAATAACTTTCTTAGACTCTTGTTTTAACCATACACCTAAATCCAATAATAAAACTTAAATTTCAACACTAGACCTAATTAATCTAGAACCTCACCCGCTTGATCGGGTAAGACGCCACCTTAAACAGCGGTTATAGAGATAGGATTAAGAGGAATTCCAAACCCATAAAAGCTTTCCACACCAGAAATAACCGCGGATTCTATAACAATACTTAACAAGCGCTGGCCCGTGCATTTCCCTCGTTCCCTCCATTAACCTCGCTTGGAGTAAATCCAGTCGTGAGTGAGGACCGTTGTATCATGTTCCACACCGGATCTGTGACCAGGTTAATTTGTATCTTTCCACACCTCTCCGGCCCTCCATCCCCTGTGGGGGTTCTGGAGGGTTGGGGAGGTGGCCGTATGAATGCCAATCCCGGCATCAAGGGAGGCCTGCCCAATCTGGTGGCCCTCCCACACGGCTTCTCAAAAAACCGCCCAACTCTCTGGTTCTGTACAATACGTTATTAATTTCAGTTCCTTCTCCTCCTCTGTGCCCCCGCAGAATCTCAAAATGTCTGGGGAGAACCAACAGTTCAAAAAGCTCGTCAGAGCGATGCACATATATCTCAAAATGCATCACCACCTGTCCAATGTCACCGTTTCGGATGGTACGATACCAGAACCACCCTCTCTCCGTCATTTCATGGGTGTTTTACACACAACGATAAAACCGGCCAACCCCAACGAAATAACAGAGCTTATGCTGTATGGAAATGCCAGGAACTGGCTCCACAATAGCTTACAAATCATGGAGGACCATTATCTAGAGAATTTGAAGAAAGCAGAAAAAGAGATTGCGGACTTGCCGTTAGATGACTGGAATGAAGCTTGGAAAGTGGCCATAAAATGGAATAGACGCAACTTGAAAAACATAAAAGAAACCACAATAGTTAACACCACGGAAAAGATTACAAAGTACATAGAGTCCCTGTTGTCCCACAACCCAAACCCAACAGCAAACGTAATGGCTGACCCAACGTCCGACCCCACAGAGTGTAACCCAAGCTGGGCCACAAACAACACTGCAACAGTCATGGTCCCAAGTTCCAATCCTAACCTGATCCCCAGAACCAAACCCAATTTGAGGATCCAAATCTTTCAGGCTCCAAGTCCCGAGGCTTTAACCACTCTACCCCCAACGATTGACAGGGAAACCTTAACCTGTCACTGCAACATTATGCCTAAATCTTAACCAAAAACACATATGTATTGTATCCCTGAATCTTACCCAACTACTAACCTTAACCTGTCACTGCAACATTATACCTAATCTTAACCAAAAACACATATGTATTGTATCCCTGAATCTAACCCAACTACTAACCTTAACCTGTCACTGCAACATTAAGCTTAATCTTAACCCTTAACTTAACCAACCCACATCAATAGGGTTTCTCACCTTGACCCTACACCTAAAAATTCAATCCTAAAATTAACCCAGTAGGGCCTGACTCTTAAAACTCAACACTATATGGTCTCTTCTGGTAATCCTACATCTAAATTTAACTCTAAATTTAACCTGAAAACGGTCTGACCTCCTAAAACTCAACACTATGACCAATTATTCTAGAAACTCACCATTTTGATCCGTTAAGTCGCCACCTTAAAAATTGATATGTAGATAGGATTAAGAGGAATTCTAAGCCCATAAAATCTTTCCACACCAGAAATAACCACAAGTCTTGTGACAATGCTTAACAAGCGCCGGCCCGTGCATTTCCCTCGACTCCTCCTTTCAACCTCGCTTGGAGTAAATCTAAGTTTGGGGAGGATCGTTGTACATTGTCTAACACCTAACCCGCCAGAGCCTATCGGACCAAGCCTGTTACAAAGACACAAGGTTGAAAAAATAAAAATTCCTTTCATCAAACCTCCTGAGGCTCCATTCCCCGCCTGGGGCAATGAATTGTTGGAGGTCTAAAATTCTTAGATGCCGATCTTGGCATAGTGGTGATAACAGCTCACTGTGGTGACTCTTCCCCACGTAATATCCCCCCCTAATCATGAGTCGACCCCTTTTCGTAACACCCTCAACCATCGCTTCTAAATCTAAAATGTAATGCCATTACATGCCCTTATCCTTAACTTAACCTTTTCATCACACCCCAAAATAATTTTTACATACAAAAATAACTAATCCTACTCCGCCCCCAATCCTCGCTCAGAGTCTGGTCTGAGAACACATAAAGCCGTGGACGCCTTGGGTGCCGCGAAGAGGTTCCCTCTGTAGCACTTGTGTTTCTCATCTGACTTGAACAACTGAGTCGATAATAACTTTCTTAGTCTTTCGTTTTAACCATACACCTAAAATTTAACCCTATATCTAAACTTAATTCTGAACTTAAGCCCTACACGGCCTGACTCCTAAAACTCAACACCTCGCTAACCTTAACCTGATATCTTAAATTTACACCCCCAATCTTTGCTCAGAGTCTGGTCTGAGAACACATAAAGCCGTGGACGCCTTGGGTGCCGCGAAGAGTTCTTCTCTGTAGCACTTGTGTTTCTCTTCTGACTTGAACGACTGAGTAAATAATAACTTTCTTAGTCTTTCGTTTTAACCATACACCTAAAAAATTTAACCCTATATCTAAAACTTAATTCTGAGCTTAACCCCTACACGGCCTGACTCCTAAAACTCAACACCTCGCTAACCTTAATTAGATATCTTAAATTTACGCCCCCAATCCTTACTCAAAGTCTGGTCTGAGAACACATAAAGCCGTGGACGCCTTGGGTGCCGCGAAGAGGTTCCCTCTGTAGCACTTGTGTTTCTCTTCTGACTTGAACGACTGAGTAAATAATAACTTTCTTAGTCTTTCGTTTTAACCATACACCTAAAAAATTTAACCCTATATCTAAAACTTAATTCTGAGCTTAACCCCTACACGGCCTGACTCCTAAAACTCAACACCTCGCTAACCTTAATTAGATATCTTAAATTTACGCCCCCAATCCTTACTCAAAGTCTGGTCTGAGAACACATAAAGCCGTGGACGCCTTGGGTGCCGCGAAGAGTTCTTCTCTGTAGCATTTGTGTTTCTCTTCTGACTGGAACAACTGAGTAAATAATAACTTTCTTAGACTCTTGTTTTAACCATACACCTAAATCCAATAATAAAACTTAAATTTCAACACTAGACCTAATTAATCTAGAACCTCACCCGCTTGATCGGGTAAGACGCCACCTTAAACAGCGGTTATAGAGATAGGATTAAGAGGAATTCCAAACCCATAAAAGCTTTCCACACCAGAAATAACCGCGGATTCTATAACAATACTTAACAAGCGCTGGCCCGTGCATTTCCCTCGTTCCCTCCATTAACCTCGCTTGGAGTAAATCCAGTCGTGAGTGAGGACCGTTGTATCATGTTCCACACCGGATCTGTGACCAGGTTAATTTGTATCTTTCCACACCTCTCCGGCCCTCCATCCCCTGTGGGGGTTCTGGAGGGTTGGGGAGGTGGCCGTATGAATGCCAATCCCGGCATCAAGGGAGGCCTGCCCAATCTGGTGGCCCTCCCACACGGCTTCTCAAAAAACCGCCCAACTCTCTGGTTCTGTACAATACGTTATTAATTTCAGTTCCTTCTCCTCCTCTGTGCCCCCGCAGAATCTCAAAATGTCTGGGGAGAACCAACAGTTCAAAAAGCTCGTCAGAGCGATGCACATATATCTCAAAATGCATCACCACCTGTCCAATGTCACCGTTTCGGATGGTACGATACCAGAACCACCCTCTCTCCGTCATTTCATGGGTGTTTTACACACAACGATAAAACCGGCCAACCCCAACGAAATAACAGAGCTTATGCTGTATGGAAATGCCAGGAACTGGCTCCACAATAGCTTACAAATCATGGAGGACCATTATCTAGAGAATTTGAAGAAAGCAGAAAAAGAGATTGCGGACTTGCCGTTAGATGACTGGAATGAAGCTTGGAAAGTGGCCATAAAATGGAATAGACGCAACTTGAAAAACATAAAAGAAACCACAATAGTTAACACCACGGAAAAGATTACAAAGTACATAGAGTCCCTGTTGTCCCACAACCCAAACCCAACAGCAAACGTAATGGCTGACCCAACGTCCGACCCCACAGAGTGTAACCCAAGCTGGGCCACAAACAACACTGCAACAGTCATGGTCCCAAGTTCCAATCCTAACCTGATCCCCAGAACCAAACCCAATTTGAGGATCCAAATCTTTCAGGCTCCAAGTCCCGAGGCTTTAACCACTCTACCCCCAACGATTGACAGGGAAACCTTAACCTGTCACTGCAACATTATGCCTAAATCTTAACCAAAAACACATATGTATTGTATCCCTGAATCTTACCCAACTACTAACCTTAACCTGTCACTGCAACATTATACCTAATCTTAACCAAAAACACATATGTATTGTATCCCTGAATCTAACCCAACTACTAACCTTAACCTGTCACTGCAACATTAAGCCTAATCTTAACCCTTAACTTAACCAACCCACATCAATAGGGTTTCTCACCTTGACCCTACAACTAAAAATTCAATCCTAAAATTAACCCAGTAGGGCCTGACTCTTAAAACTCAACACTATATGGTCTCTTCTGGTAATCCTACATCTAAAATTAACTCTAAATTTAACCTGAAAACGGTCTGACCTCCTAAAACTCAACACTATGACCAATTATTCTAGAAACTCACCATTTTGATCCGTTAAGTCGCCACCTTAAAAATTGATATGTAGATAGGATTAAGAGGAATTCTAAGCCCATAAAAGCTTTCCACACCAGAAATAACCACAAGTCTTGTGACAATGCTTAACAAGCGCCGGCCCGTGCATTTCCCTCGACTCCTCCTTTCAACCTCGCTTGGAGTAAATCTAAGTTTGGGGAGGATCGTTGTACATTGTCTAACACCTAACCCGCCAGAGCCTATCGGACCAAGCCTGTTACAAAGACACAAGGTTGAAAAAATAAAAATTCCTTTCATCAAACCTCCTGAGGCTCCATTCCCCGCCTGGGGCAATGAATTGTTGGAGGTCTAAAATTCTTAGATGCCGATCTTGGCACAGTGGTGATAACAGCTCACTGTGGTGACTCTTCCCCACGTAATATCCCCCCCTAATCATGAGTCGACCCCTTTTCGTAACACCCTCAACCATCGCTTCTAAATCTAAAATGTAATGCCATTACATGCCCTTATCCTTAACTTAACCTTTTCATCACACCCCAAAATAATTTTTACATACAAAAATAACTAATCCTACTCCGCCCCCAATCCTCGCTCAGAGTCTGGTCTGAGAACACATAAAGCCGTGGACGCCTTGGGTGCCGCGAAGAGTTCTTCTCTGTAGCACTTGTGTTTCTCTTCTGACTTGAACAACTGAGTAAATAATAACTTTCTTAGTCTTTCGTTTTAACCATACACCTAAAATTTAACCCTATATCTAAACTTAATTCTGAGCTTAAGCCCTACACGGCCTGACTCCTAAAACTCAACACCTCGCTAACCTTAACTGGATATCTTAAATTTACGCCCCCAATCTTTGCTCAGAGTCTGGTCTGAGAACACATAAAGCCGTGGACGCCTCGGGTGCCGCGAAGAGTTCTTCTCTGTAGCACTTGTGTTTCTCTTCTGACTTGAACGACTGAGTAAATAATAACTTTCTTAGTCTTTCGTTTTAACCATACACCTAAAAAATTTAACCCTATATCTAAAACTTAATTCTGAGCTTAACCCCTACACGGCCTGACTCCTAAAACTCAACACCTCGCTAACCTTAATTAGATATCTTAAATTTACGCCCCCAATCCTTACTCAAAGTCTGGTCTGAGAACACATAAAGCCGTGGACGCCTTGGGTGCCGCGAAGAGGTTCCCTCTGTAGCACTTGTGTTTCTCTTCTGACTTGAACGACTGAGTAAATAATAACTTTCTTAGTCTTTCGTTTTAACCATACACCTAAAAAATTTAACCCTATATCTAAAACTTAATTCTGAGCTTAACCCCTACACGGCCTGACTCCTAAAACTCAACACCTCGCTAACCTTAATTAGATATCTTAAATTTACGCCCCCAATCCTTACTCAAAGTCTGGTCTGAGAACACATAAAGCCGTGGACGCCTTGGGTGCCGCGAAGAGGTTCCCTCTGTAGCACTTGTGTTTCTCTTCTGACTTGAACGACTGAGTAAATAATAACTTTCTTAGTCTTTCGTTTTAACCATACACCTAAAAAATTTAACCCTATATCTAAAACTTAATTCTGAGCTTAACCCCTACACGGCCTGACTCCTAAAACTCAACACCTCGCTAACCTTAATTAGATATCTTAAATTTACGCCCCCAATCCTTACTCAAAGTCTGGTCTGAGAACACATAAAGCCGTGGACGCCTTGGGTGCCGCGAAGAGTTCTTCTCTGTAGCATTTGTGTTTCTCTTCTGACTGGAACAACTGAGTAAATAATAACTTTCTTAGACTCTTGTTTTAACCATACACCTAAATCCAATAATAAAACTTAAATTTCAACACTAGACCTAATTAATCTAGAACCTCACCCGCTTGATCGGGTAAGACGCCACCTTAAACAGCGGTTATAGAGATAGGATTAAGAGGAATTCCAAACCCATAAAAGCTTTCCACACCAGAAATAACCGCGGATTCTATAACAATACTTAACAAGCGCTGGCCCGTGCATTTCCCTCGTTCCCTCCATTAACCTCGCTTGGAGTAAATCCAGTCGTGAGTGAGGACCGTTGTATCATGTTCCACACCGGATCTGTGACCAGGTTAATTTGTATCTTTCCACACCTCTCCGGCCCTCCATCCCCTGTGGGGGTTCTGGAGGGTTGGGGAGGTGGCCGTATGAATGCCAATCCCGGCATCAAGGGAGGCCTGCCCAATCTGGTGGCCCTCCCACACGGCTTCTCAAAAAACCGCCCAACTCTCTGGTTCTGTACAATACGTTATTAATTTCAGTTCCTTCTCCTCCTCTGTGCCCCCGCAGAATCTCAAAATGTCTGGGGAGAACCAACAGTTCAAAAAGCTCGTCAGAGCGATGCACATATATCTCAAAATGCATCACCACCTGTCCAATGTCACCGTTTCGGATGGTACGATACCAGAACCACCCTCTCTCCGTCATTTCATGGGTGTTTTACACACAACGATAAAACCGGCCAACCCCAACGAAATAACAGAGCTTATGCTGTATGGAAATGCCAGGAACTGGCTCCACAATAGCTTACAAATCATGGAGGACCATTATCTAGAGAATTTGAAGAAAGCAGAAAAAGAGATTGCGGACTTGCCGTTAGATGACTGGAATGAAGCTTGGAAAGTGGCCATAAAATGGAATAGACGCAACTTGAAAAACATAAAAGAAACCACAATAGTTAACACCACGGAAAAGATTACAAAGTACATAGAGTCCCTGTTGTCCCACAACCCAAACCCAACAGCAAACGTAATGGCTGACCCAACGTCCGACCCCACAGAGTGTAACCCAAGCTGGGCCACAAACAACACTGCAACAGTCATGGTCCCAAGTTCCAATCCTAACCTGATCCCCAGAACCAAACCCAATTTGAGGATCCAAATCTTTCAGGCTCCAAGTCCCGAGGCTTTAACCACTCTACCCCCAACGATTGACAGGGAAACCTTAACCTGTCACTGCAACATTATGCCTAAATCTTAACCAAAAACACATATGTATTGTATCCCTGAATCTTACCCAACTACTAACCTTAACCTGTCACTGCAACATTATACCTAATCTTAACCAAAAACACATATGTATTGTATCCCTGAATCTAACCCAACTACTAACCTTAACCTGTCACTGCAACATTAAGCTTAATCTTAACCCTTAACTTAACCAACCCACATCAATAGGGTTTCTCACCTTGACCCTACACCTAAAAATTCAATCCTAAAATTAACCCAGTAGGGCCTGACTCTTAAAACTCAACACTATATGGTCTCTTCTGGTAATCCTACATCTAAATTTAACTCTAAATTTAACCTGAAAACGGTCTGACCTCCTAAAACTCAACACTATGACCAATTATTCTAGAAACTCACCATTTTGATCCGTTAAGTCGCCACCTTAAAAATTGATATGTAGATAGGATTAAGAGGAATTCTAAGCCCATAAAATCTTTCCACACCAGAAATAACCACAAGTCTTGTGACAATGCTTAACAAGCGCCGGCCCGTGCATTTCCCTCGACTCCTCCTTTCAACCTCGCTTGGAGTAAATCTAAGTTTGGGGAGGATCGTTGTACATTGTCTAACACCTAACCCGCCAGAGCCTATCGGACCAAGCCTGTTACAAAGACACAAGGTTGAAAAAATAAAAATTCCTTTCATCAAACCTCCTGAGGCTCCATTCCCCGCCTGGGGCAATGAATTGTTGGAGGTCTAAAATTCTTAGATGCCGATCTTGGCATAGTGGTGATAACAGCTCACTGTGGTGACTCTTCCCCACGTAATATCCCCCCCTAATCATGAGTCGACCCCTTTTCGTAACACCCTCAACCATCGCTTCTAAATCTAAAATGTAATGCCATTACATGCCCTTATCCTTAACTTAACCTTTTCATCACACCCCAAAATAATTTTTACATACAAAAATAACTAATCCTACTCCGCCCCCAATCCTCGCTCAGAGTCTGGTCTGAGAACACATAAAGCCGTGGACGCCTTGGGTGCCGCGAAGAGTTCTTCTCTGTAGCACTTGTGTTTCTCTTCTGACTTGAACAACTGAGTAAATAATAACTTTCTTAGTCTTTCGTTTTAACCATACACCTAAAATTTAACCCTATATCTAAACTTAATTCTGAACTTAAGCCCTACACGGCCTGACTCCTAAAACTCAACACCTCGCTAACCTTAACCTGATATCTTAAATTTACACCCCCAATCTTTGCTCAGAGTCTGGTCTGAGAACACATAAAGCCGTGGACGCCTTGGGTGCCGCGAAGAGTTCTTCTCTGTAGCACTTGTGTTTCTCTTCTGACTTGAACAACTGAGTAAATAATAACTTTCTTAGTCTTTCGTTTTAACCATACACCTAAAATTTAACCCTATATCTAAACTTAATTCTGAGCTTAAGCCCTACACGGCCTGACTCCTAAAACTCAACACCTCGCTAACCTTAACCTGATATCTTAAATTTACACCCCCAATCTTTGCTCAGAGTCTGGTCTGAGAACACATAAAGCCGTGGACGCCTTGGGTGCCGCGAAGAGTTCTTCTCTGTAGCACTTGTGTTTCTCTTCTGACTTGAACAACTGAGTAAATAATAACTTTCTTAGTCTTTCGTTTTAACCATACACCTAAAATTTAACCCTATATCTAAACTTAATTCTGAGCTTAAGCCCTACACGGCCTGACTCCTAAAACTCAACACCTCGCTAACCTTAACTGGATATCTTAAATTTACGCCCCCAATCTTTGCTCAGAGTCTGGTCTGAGAACACATAAAGCCGTGGACGCCTCGGGTGCCGCGAAGAGTTCTTCTCTGTAGCACTTGTGTTTCTCTTCTGACTTGAACGACTGAGTAAATAATAACTTTCTTAGTCTTTCGTTTTAACCATACACCTAAAATTTAACCCTATATCTAAACTTAATTCTGAGCTTAAGCCCTACACGGCCTGACTCCTAAAACTCAACACCTCGCTAACCTTAACTGGATATCTTAAATTTACGCCCCCAATCTTTGCTCAGAGTCTGGTCTGAGAACACATAAAGCCGTGGACGCCTCGGGTGCCGCGAAGAGTTCTTCTCTGTAGCACTTGTGTTTCTCTTCTGACTTGAACGACTGAGTAAATAATAACTTTCTTAGTCTTTCGTTTTAACCATACACCTAAAAAATTTAACCCTATATCTAAAACTTAATTCTGAGCTTAACCCCTACACGGCCTGACTCCTAAAACTCAACACCTCGCTAACCTTAATTAGATATCTTAAATTTACGCCCCCAATCCTTACTCAAAGTCTGGTCTGAGAACACATAAAGCCGTGGACGCCTTGGGTGCCGCGAAGAGTTCTTCTCTGTAGCATTTGTGTTTCTCTTCTGACTGGAACAACTGAGTAAATAATAACTTTCTTAGACTCTTGTTTTAACCATACACCTAAATCCAATAATAAAACTTAAATTTCAACACTAGACCTAATTAATCTAGAACCTCACCCGCTTGATCGGGTAAGACGCCACCTTAAACAGCGGTTATAGAGATAGGATTAAGAGGAATTCCAAACCCATAAAAGCTTTCCACACCAGAAATAACCGCGGATTCTATAACAATACTTAACAAGCGCTGGCCCGTGCATTTCCCTCGTTCCCTCCATTAACCTCGCTTGGAGTAAATCCAGTCGTGAGTGAGGACCGTTGTATCATGTTCCGCACCGGATCTGTGACCAGGTTAATTTGTATCTTTCCACACCTCTCCGGCCCTCCATCCCCTGTGGGGGTTCTGGAGGGTTGGGGAGGTGGCCGTATGAATGCCAATCCCGGCATCAAGGGAGGCCTGCCCAATCTGGTGGCCCTCCCACACGGCTTCTCAAAAAACCGCCCAACTCTCTGGTTCTGTACAATACGTTATTCATTTTAGTTCCTTCTCCTCCTCTGTGCCCCCGCAGAATCTCAAAATGTCTGGGGAGAACCAACGGTTCAAAAAGCTCGTCAGAGCGATGCACATATATCTCAAAATGCATCACCACCTGTCCAATGTCACCGTTTCGGATGGTACGATACCAGAACCACCCTCTCTCCGTCGTTTCATGGGTGTTTTACACACAACGATAAAACCGGCCAACCCCAACGAAATAACAGAGCTTATGCTGTATGGAAATGCCAGGAACTGGCTCCACAATAGCTTACAAATCATGGAGGACCATTATCTAGAGAATTTGAAGAAAGCAGAAAAAGAGATTGCGGACTTGCCGTTAGATGACTGGAATGAAGCTTGGAAAGTGGCCATAAAATGGAATAGACGCAACTTGAAAAACATAAAAGAAACCACAATAGTTAACACCACGGAAAAGATTACAAAGTACATAGAGTCCCTGTTGTCCCACAACCCAAACCCAACAGCAAACGTAATGGCTGACCCAACGTCCGACCCCACAGAGTGTAACCCAAGCTGGGCCACAAACAACACTGCAACGGTCATGGTCCCAAGTTCCAATCCTAACCTGATCCCCAGAACCAAACCCAATTTGAGGATCCAAATCTTTCAGGCTCCAAGTCCCGAGGCTTTAACCACTCTACCCCCAACGATTGACAGGGAAACCTTAACCTGTCACTGCAACATTATGCCTAAATCTTAACCAAAAACACATATGTATTGTATCCCTGAATCTTACCCAACTACTAACCTTAACCTGTCACTGCAACATTATACCTAATCTTAACCAAAAACACATATGTATTGTATCCCTGAATCTAACCCAACTACTAACCTTAACCTGTCACTGCAACATTAAGCCTAATCTTAACCCTTAACTTAACCAACCCACATCAATAGGGTTTCTCACCTTGACCCTACACCTAAAAATTCAATCCTAAAATTAACCCAGTAGGGCCTGACTCTTAAAACTCAACACTATATGGTCTCTTCTGGTAATCCTACATCTAAATTTAACTCTAAATTTAACCTGAAAACGGTCTGACCTCCTAAAACTCAACACTATGACCAATTATTCTAGAGACTCACCATTTTGATCCGTTAAGTCGCCACCTTAAAAATTGATATGTAGATAGGATTAAGAGGATTTCTAAGCCCATAAAAGCTTTCCACACCAGAAATAACCACAAGTCTTGTGACAATGCTTAACAAGCGCCGGCCCGTGCATTTCCCTCGACTCCTCCTTTCAACCTCGCTTGGAGTAAATCTAAGTTTGGGGAGGATCGTTGTACATTGTCTAACACCTAACCCGCCAGAGCCTATCGGACCAAGCCTGTTACAAAGACACAAGGTTGAAAAAATAAAAATTCCTTTCATCAAACCTCCTGAGGCTCCATTCCCCGCCTGGGGCAATGAATTGTTGGAGGTCTAAAATTCTTAGATGCCGATCTTGGCACAGTGGTGATAACAGCTCACAGTGGTGACTCTTCCCCACGTAATATCCCCCCCTAATCATGAGTCGACCCCTTTTCGTAACACCCTCAACCATCGCTTCTAAATCTAAAATGTAATGCCATTACATGCCCTTATCCTTAACTTAACCTTTTCATCACACCCCAAAATAATTTTTACATAGAAAAATAACTAATCCTACTCCGCCCCCAATCCTCGCTCAGAGTCTGGTCTGAGAACACATAAAGCCGTGGACGCCTTGGGTGCCGCGAAGAGTTCTTCTCTGTAGCACTTGTGTTTCTCTTCTGACTTGAACAACTGAGTAAATAATAACTTTCTTAGTCTTTCGTTTTAACCATACACCTAAAATTTAACCCTATATCTAAACTTAATTCTGAACTTAAGCCCTACACGGCCTGACTCCTAAAACTCAACACCTCGCTAACCTTAACCTGATATCTTAAATTTACACCCCCAATCTTTGCTCAGAGTCTGGTCTGAGAACACATAAAGCCGTGGACGCCTTGGGTGCCGCGAAGAGTTCTTCTCTGTAGCACTTGTGTTTCTCTTCTGACTTGAACAACTGAGTAAATAATAACTTTCTTAGTCTTTCGTTTTAACCATACACCTAAAATTTAACCCTATATCTAAACTTAATTCTGAGCTTAAGCCCTACACGGCCTGACTCCTAAAACTCAACACCTCGCTAACCTTAACTGGATATCTTAAATTTACGCCCCCAATCTTTGCTCAGAGTCTGGTCTGAGAACACATAAAGCCGTGGACGCCTCGGGTGCCGCGAAGAGTTCTTCTCTGTAGCACTTGTGTTTCTCTTCTGACTTGAACGACTGAGTAAATAATAACTTTCTTAGTCTTTCGTTTTAACCATACACCTAAAAAATTTAACCCTATATCTAAAACTTAATTCTGAGCTTAACCCCTACACGGCCTGACTCCTAAAACTCAACACCTCGCTAACCTTAATTAGATATCTTAAATTTACGCCCCCAATCCTTACTCAAAGTCTGGTCTGAGAACACATAAAGCCGTGGACGCCTTGGGTGCCGCGAAGAGGTTCCCTCTGTAGCACTTGTGTTTCTCTTCTGACTTGAACGACTGAGTAAATAATAACTTTCTTAGTCTTTCGTTTTAACCATACACCTAAAAAATTTAACCCTATATCTAAAACTTAGTTCTGAGCTTAACCCCTACACGGCCTGACTCCTAAAACTCAACACCTCGCTAACCTTAATTAGATATCTTAAATTTACGCCCCCAATCCTTACTCAAAGTCTGGTCTGAGAACACATAAAGCCGTGGACGCCTTGGGTGCCGCGAAGAGTTCTTCTCTGTAGCATTTGTGTTTCTCTTCTGACTGGAACAACTGAGTAAATAATAACTTTCTTAGACTCTTGTTTTAACCATACACCTAAATCCAATAATAAAACTTAAATTTCAACACTAGACCTAATTAATCTAGAACCTCACCCGCTTGATCGGGTAAGACGCCACCTTAAACAGCGGTTATAGAGATAGGATTAAGAGGAATTCCAAACCCATAAAAGCTTTCCACACCAGAAATAACCGCGGATTCTATAACAATACTTAACAAGCGCTGGCCCGTGCATTTCCCTCGTTCCCTCCATTAACCTCGCTTGGAGTAAATCCAGTCGTGAGTGAGGACCGTTGTATCATGTTCCACACCGGATCTGTGACCAGGTTAATTTGTATCTTTCCACACCTCTCCGGCCCTCCATCCCCTGTGGGGGTTCTGGAGGGTTGGGGAGGTGGCCGTATGAATGCCAATCCCGGCATCAAGGGAGGCCTGCCCAATCTGGTGGCCCTCCCACACGGCTTCTCAAAAAACCGCCCAACTCTCTGGTTCTGTACAATACGTTATTCATTTTAGTTCCTTCTCCTCCTCTGTGCCCCCGCAGAATCTCAAAATGTCTGGGGAGAACCAACGGTTCAAAAAGCTCGTCAGAGCGATGCACATATATCTCAAAATGCATCACCACCTGTCCAATGTCACCGTTTCGGATGGTACGATACCAGAACCACCCTCTCTCCGTCGTTTCATGGGTGTTTTACACACAACGATAAAACCGGCCAACCCCAACGAAATAACAGAGCTTATGCTGTATGGAAATGCCAGGAACTGGCTCCACAATAGCTTACAAATCATGGAGGACCATTATCTAGAGAATTTGAAGAAAGCAGAAAAAGAGATTGCGGACTTGCCGTTAGATGACTGGAATGAAGCTTGGAAAGTGGCCATAAAATGGAATAGACGCAACTTGAAAAACATAAAAGAAACCACAATAGTTAACACCACGGAAAAGATTACAAAGTACATAGAGTCCCTGTTGTCCCACAACCCAAACCCAACAGCAAACGTAATGGCTGACCCAACGTCCGACCCCACAGAGTGTAACCCAAGCTGGGCCACAAACAACACTGCAACGGTCATGGTCCCAAGTTCCAATCCTAACCTGATCCCCAGAACCAAACCCAATTTGAGGATCCAAATCTTTCAGGCTCCAAGTCCCGAGGCTTTAACCACTCTACCCCCAACGATTGACAGGGATTTAGAACACGTGTTTTATGAGGACCTGAGTGAACCGCTAGGAGGGAGTTTTGAGGAGGCCGGTCCTGCCACGCTTTTGAGGGCTTCTCCTGCCACACAAACTAGGGCTGCTCCTGCCACGCTACCTAGGTCCGTTCCTCAAGATGGGCTCCCCAAAACCCAACTTTCCAAGCGTAGAAGTGTATCCCCCATACAGAGGATGGAAAAAAGAACTAGAAGGGCCCAACCCCCAGATGATCCGAGGGAAAGGTCCCCAGACACTTCCACCCCTTTATACGAGAGACATGAACATTACGGACTGAAATATCAGAATTTCACACTGGACCCTAGAAGACCCATCCTCATCTTGGGAGGTTCAAACCTTGATAGGATTCCGAAGATTGAGAACAATGAAGTCCAGGTGGACTGCTACCCAGGGGCACTGATGGCCCATGCTACCCACATCCTGAAACACAAGACGGCGATATCTCCACAAACCCAAAAGGTCATTCTATCCTTTGGTCTGAACAACAGAGATCAGAGCAACTCGTCGCTTCTTAACAGCCAACTTTCTCGTCTCATCGAAGCGGCTCAAATAGCTTTCCCAAACGCCCTTATTAGAATACCGGAAATAAATTACAGTCAAAGTCTTAAACCCGAATTCAGGAGCAACTTGGATAACTTAAATGCTTTAATTAGGAGAACAGGCCTCAGCCTCCCCCCACTACCCAGTGAAGTCTTTGGTACGACCTGGGATAAAATCCACTGGTCCCTAGCGACTGGTAGAGCCATGGTTCAGCATTGGCTTTCCCTTTTGCATTAAAAGCAAACTTGCTAAAAGAGGTAAAAACCAACTAGTGACTTCCTTACAACCTTAAAAAACAAAAGGATAGAATAATAGAGGTCATTTTCATAGTTAACTTTGGACTTTAATTTCTAAAAATTCATATACAAAAAAAAAAAAAAAAAATGGGTCTATGATGAAAGGGAAATATGCAAGGCAATGTTGCCTTTTCGGACAACCCTTCCTGAAAAACCCAAAAGAATCCGTACATTGCACCCTAAATGAGAACATACCTTAACCATCATCAACAGGTTATATACAATACTCATCGCACGGCGAATAAACAAAAACTCACTGGGACGCCACCCTTTCACCTCTTCGTTCTTCCCAAAACCGCGATGGACCAAAACCTTAAACCCTCTAAGACTAAGTGTTGGAGAGCACCGTTGTACCTGGTTTCACACTTAACGTCATGCCAAAACCAACTCCAGACTCACTCGAAACACATGGAGAAAAATGACTAGCTTCCACAAATTAGCTTTGTCATTTCCGTGGGCTTGGAATTTGCAATAAACACCACGCTACGCACATCAGAATCGAATGCCGCTCTGAAAAGTTATTTAATTAGTCTCAAATCAGAAATGAAATTATCACAGGTAGGTAGGACGGGAAATAAAAACCCCTATATACCAAACCACAGAAAACCAGAGGGTTGATCGTCCAATAAACGCCACGCCGCGCACATTAGAATCCAATTTCTTTTCTAATACAATGTGAAAAAATACTTTGTTTCTACATGGCTCTTAGTTCATGTTATGTATCCTATTAATCAATATTATCAGTGTTGCAACTGTACACCTTTGCAGATGTTTTTCCCCTTTTATCTATTGGAATGCCAGTGTGGTAACTGTACACTGCATGCTCTTAATTATTTATCTATTTAATTATCTAATTTCATTCCAAATAGGTATACATTTAGCTTTTACCTTTTAATTTTTAGTTTCTTCCTTTCTGTAAGACAATCTTTTTAATTACTCTATGTATCTAAATTGCTCTTAGCTCACGTTGTGTATCCTATTAATCAATACTGTCAGTGTTGCAACTGTACACTTTGGACAGATATTTTCCTTATCCTGCTTGTCTGTTGGAAGGCCAGTGTTGCAACTGTACACATTGGGCCATGGTTTATCTATTGTCATTCTAGCTTGTCATTGTACAACACTTTGGTCAGTGTGGCACTGTCTTAAATGTACTTTATTAATATAAATGACTGACTTACTTATTTTATACAAAAGTACAAATTAATCCTATCTGACTTTTACTTCCTTTGGGAGAAGGTGGAGGAATCTGGTGAAGACCCATGGGAGGTTGATTTGGAGCGCCTACGCCATGGGACAAACAAATCTCATCCGATAAAACCAATACGCTGACTCCTTGAGCCTCTTATTTGACACGTCGGATTCACAGGATTCATTCATACGCATTACATAAGCAAAAACAAACAATGAAAAGACATGGTGCAAACAAATCTCATCTGGTAAAACCAATATGCTGACTGTTTGAGCATTTTATTCAGCGCATCTGATTTACAGGATTCACCCGATACGCATTACATAAGCAAAAACAAACAATGACAACAAATGGAAACATAGAAGGACAATATATTCCAAAAAACACCTAATAGATAAAGAGTATAGTAAAAAATAAACATCATGACTAAAATTAAAGAACAGTTACAGGACCCCATGCAAGACTAAAGCCCATTATGTATTTATAGTTTAATTTAAAGCATTGATCCAAGAATACAAACAAATCCCATTTTATCCTTAACCTCCTTCTAGGATAAGGTGGAGGAATTGAACAAAAGCCTACTGGGATTTAATTTACAACACCTACGCTAAAACACAAATAAATCCCATCTGATTTTTAAACCTTCCTCTCTGAGTCAGGTGAAAATGGCAATCTGGTGCTTTTTCATTGTCCACTGGAGGGCACCATCATAATAACATTGCAGTTTATTCTCAATCAATGGAACTTAACATGTGGAAACACAAATACGCTTATTTCTTTGGAACCGTAATAGATAAAAACTCGGGGTCTTTTACATTGAAAAGAGCTGATTTTCCTCATGTAAACCGACTGATTTTGCAACCTTAATAATCCCGAATCAGCGAACCAAAGACGAAATTGTAAACCGGAAGTTTAACAAACCTCAGAACCAGGAAGTGAGTGAGAGACCAGCCTAACCACGTTTGAGCCTCCGTATCTCGGGAACCACAAAAGCTACAAACTTCTAGTTTTCTGCATTAAAAAGAGCATCTTCTCTACTTGTAAACACACTAAGAGAACAATCGTTATAATCTCACAACGACGGATCGAAGACGAAGTTCAAAATGTAGGTAATATGAAAATGTGGTAAACACTAAGCACAAAAAAACCCCATATCTCGAGAACCAAAAGGGTTAGAAACGTCTAGTTTTTGGCATTGTAAAGAGCACGGCCTCTACTATTAAACGGACTAGGTCAGCAACCCCAGCAACCGGTTTTCTGAAAACGCGAATTTCCCAACTTTAAGATGCAGTCTAAATTAAGGACACAAAAAAGCCTGTATCTCTGGAACGGTGATAGCTAGAGACTTCCAGTTTTTTGCATTGTAAAGAGCACGGTCTCTACTATTAAACTGACTAGGTCAGCAACCCCAACAACCGCGTTTTGAAATCGCCATTTTTCCAACCTCAAGATGCAGTTTAAATTAAAGACAAAATAGCTTATATCTCTGGAACAGTAACAGTTAAAAAACTAATAAATGAGCACAATCTCTACTATTAAACTAATTAGGATATCAACCCCAGTAGCCACGTTTTGAGATCGCTATTATTCCACCCTTAAAGTGATAATTACATTAAACAATGACCTCCCTACTCCTGAATCGTTAGCCTCCTTTGCACCTCATCGGCACTAATCTGGACAACATTTACCAGCACCATTTATCCCAATTCCAGGTCAACAACTCTTACTCCCAGCTAACGCAACCGGCGATTACCCTACCCTATTCAAACTACTCTCAACTTATGGAACAATAAAAACAGAGAAGCTGGACCATATGCTTTATCTATCAAACATTCTGTATCCTTTAATAGGAGCCTCAAAACATTCAAAATGTTCTGCTTAGCCCCTCATTGGGGATGGTGCACAATACCATTCACGGGCCCCCCATAAAAGACAAACAGCACTATCATGATTTAAAACCAACTCCACAGGTTCTACTATGGTTCTACTCAACCTTTACTGCGAATTTTCACTCCATTTTTGTCGTAATAGGTTAACCCAATTGGACAGGGGACACACGCTAAGGACTGATCATCCTATAGCGAGGCCGCCTCAGATGAGGGTGTATAGTGATTAAAGGCCTGAAACATCCGATGATTCTGAGGAGCACTACTGAAGATGTGTCCTACAAAACATTTCACAGTCTGGTGGGGCCTCCCACTTAGTTTCTGTGAAAATAGGACTTTTCAAAGAAATACAGTCGGACTCTTTCATCTTTATTTATACAAGGTTTATACAAAATCAAAAACAATTCCGCATGAAAAATCTTTGAAGTTTAGAACTTCTTAAATGACATATCAAAATCAACTCCAGACTCACTCCGAGCACATAGTGTCTATATTCCTGAACCTAATCCAATTCCTCATCTTAACCGGTCACTGATTCCAATTCCTAACCTTAACCTGTCACTGATTCATCAAAAAGTCCAACGTTTCACTTACTTTCTAACTTTAGGTATCCCTAAAGCTCTTCTTAACTATAAACTATAAACTTAATCTGAAAACCCCCTTAAACTCAACATTATAATTAAATTTAACCCCTATCTGTACCAACCCACTCCAAAATGGCTTATCTAAATAGACGTCAAGCCAAACCCAATTACAGACTCACTCGAAACACATAGGGATTGTATCCCTGAATCTAACCCAACTACTAACCTTAACCTGTCATTACAACATTATGCCTAAGCTTAACCAAAAACACATATGTATTGTATCCCTGAATCTTACCCAACTACTAACCTTAACCTGTCACTGCAACATTATACCTAATCTTAACCAAAAACACATATGTATTGTATCCCTGAATCTAACCCAACTACTAACCTTAACCTGTCACTGCAACATTATACCTAATCTTAACCAAAAACACATATGTATTGTATCCCTGAATCTAACCCAACTACTAACCTTAACCTGTCACTGCAACATTATGCCTAAATCTTAACCAAAAACACATATGTATTGTATCCCTGAATCTAACCCAACTACTAACCTTAACCTGTCACTGGAACATTATGCCTAATCTTAACCAAAAACACATATGTATTGTATCCCTGAATCTTACCCAACTACTAACCTTAACCTGTCACTGCAACATTATGCCTAAATCTTAACCAAAAACACATATGTATTGTATCCCTGAATCTTACCCAACTACTAACCTTAACCTGTCACTGCAACATTATACCTAATCTTAACCAAAAACACATATGTATTGTATCCCTGAATCTAACCCAACTACTAACCTTAACCTGTCACTGCAACATTAAGCTTAAGCTTAACCCTTAACTTAACCAACCCACATCAATAGGGTTTCTCACCTTGACCCTACACCTAAAAATTCAATCCTAAAATTAACCCAGTAGGGCCTGACTCTTAAAACTCAACACTATATGGTCTCTTCTGGTAATCCTACATCTAAATTTAACTCTAAATTTAACCTGAAAACGGTCTGACCTCCTAAAACTCAACACTATGACCAATTATTCTAGAAACTCACCATTTTGATCCGTTAAGTCGCCACCTTAAAAATTGATATGTAGATAGGATTAAGAGGAATTCTAAGCCCATAAAAGCTTTCCACACCAGAAATAACCACAAGTCTTGTGACAATGCTTAACAAGCGCCGGCCCGTGCATTTCCCTCGACTCCTCCTTTCAACCTCGCTTGGAGTAAATCTAAGTTTGGGGAGGATCGTTGTACATTGTCTAACACCTAACCCGCCAGAGCCTATCGGACCAAGCCTGTTACAAAGACACAAGGTTGAAAAAATAAAAATTCCTTTCATCAAACCTCCTGAGGCTCCATTCCCCGCCTGGGGCAATGAATTGTTGGAGGTCTAAAATTCTTAGATGCCGATCTTGGCACAGTGGTGATAACAGCTCACTGTGGTGACTCTTCCCCACGTAATATCCCCCCCTAATCATGAGTCGACCCCTTTTCGTAACACCCTCAACCATCGCTTCTAAATCTAAAATGTAATGTCATTACATGCCCTTATCCTTAACTTAACCTTTTCATCACACCCCAAAATAATTTTTACATACAAAAATAACTAATCCTACTCCGCCCCCAATCCTCGCTCAGAGTCTGGTCTGAGAACACATAAAGCCGTGGACGCCTTGGGTGCCGCGAAGAGTTCTTCTCTGTAGCACTTGTGTTTCTCTTCTGACTTGAACGACTGAGTAAATAATAACTTTCTTAGTCTTTCGTTTTAACCATACACCTAAAATTTAACCCTATATCTAAACTTAATTCTGAGCTTAAGCCCTACACGGCCTGACTCCTAAAACTCAACACCTCGCTAACCTTAACCTGATATCTTAAATTTACACCCCCAATCTTTGCTCAGAGTCTGGTATGAGAACACATAAAGCCGTGGACGCCTCGGGTGCCGCGAAGAGTTCTTCTCTGTAGCACTTGTGTTTCTCATCTGATTTGAACAACTGAGTAAATAATAACCTTCTTAGTCTCTTGCTTTAAATATACACCTAAATCTAATAATAAAACTGAAATTTCAATACTAGGCCTAATTAATCTAGAACCTCACCATTTTGTTATCCTAAACTTAACTTCTTAATCACACCCCAAAACAATTTTGGATGGAAAAATAGCCAGTTTTCAGAAACAAAATTTCTTAGTCCCTCATCCTATAAACCACATTCTGACACTAGACCTGTCTTAATCCTCAAACCGCGTTAGTTCATAGCATCCCACACCTTTCCGTCCCTCCACCTGGAGTGTCGGGGGGGTGGCCGGACAAATGCCAAATCCCGGCATCGAGGGAGGCCTGCCCAACCTGGTGATCTTCCCTCACGGCTTCTCGTCACAAGACCGTTTGATACACCTGTGTCGTATATAAAAGTTTCTAAAATTAGCTCTTTCACCTCCGCGTTTTTGGAATTTGCAATAAACGCCACGCCGCACACATCAGAATCGAATACCGCTCTGAAAAGTGATCAAATTAGTCTCAAATCAGAAATGAAATTATCACAGGTAAGTAGAACGGAAAATAAAAACCCCTATATACCAAACCACAGAAAACCATAGAGTTGATCGTCTAATAAATACCACGCCGCTCACATCAGAATCCAATCTTTTTTAATACAATGTGAAAAAATACCTTATGTATCTAAATCGCTCTTAGCTCACGTTATGTATCCTATTAATCAATACTGTCAGTGTTGCAACTGTACACTTTTTGCAGATGTTTTTCCCTTTAGTATATTGGAATGCCAGTGTTGTAACGGTACACTGCATACTCTTAATTATTTATCCTTTTAATTATCTAATTTCATTCTAACTATGTATACATTTGGCCTTTGCCTCTTAGTTTTTAGCTTCTTTCTTCCTTTAAGACACTGTTTAATCACTCTATGTATCTAAATTGCCCTTAGCTCACGTTGTGTATCTTTTTAATCAATACTGTCAGTGTGGCAACTGTACACTTTGGACAGAGTTTTTCCTTATCCTGCTTATCTATTGGAAGGCCAGTGTTGCAACTGTACACTGGTTGCTTTTATTTATCTATTTTCATTCTAGCTAGTCACTGTACAACACTTCTTTACTTCCTTTTAGGATAAGGTGGATAAACCTAATATAAACCCACTAGAGGTTGATTTGGAACACCTACGCCATGGTGCAAACGGGTCTCATCTGATGGAACCAATACGCTGACTCCTTAAACCTTCTATGCAGCGCGTCGGATTCACAGGATTCACTTAATGCGCTTTACATAAACAAAAAACAAACAATGACAACAAATGGAAGCATAGAAGGACAATATATTCTAAAACATTTAATAGATAAAGATTATAGTAAAAAATAAACACCATAATAAAAGGAAAAAAACAAGTTAACATCAATTAAAACACAAGATACTGGCAAGAGATAATCAGTAAACAAAATATTTCTAACCTTCTTTTCTGAGTCAGGTGAAAATGGCAATCTGTTTACTTTTTCATTGTCCACTAGAGGGCACCAGCATAATAACATTGCAGTTTATTCTCTATCAATGGAACTTAACATGTGGAAACACAAATACGCTTATATCTTTGGAACCGTAATAGATAGAAACTCGGGGTTTGTTACATTGAAAAGAGCTGATTTTTCTCATGTAAACCGACTGATTGTGCAACCTTAATAATCCCGAATCAGCGAACCAAAGACGAAATCGTAAACCGGAAGTTCAACAAACCTCAGAACCAGGAAGTGAGTGAGAGATCAACCTCACCACGTTTGAGCCTCCGTATCTCGGGAACAACAAAAGCTACTAACTTCTAGTTTTTTTGCATTAAAAAGAGCCTCTTCTCTACTTTTAAACCCACTAAGAGAACAATCGTCATAATCCCGCAACGACGGATCGAAGACGAAGTTCAAAATGTAGGTAATATGAAAATGTGGTAAACACTAAGCACAAACCCCCCCATATCTCGAGAACCAAAAGGGTTAGAAACTTCTAGTTTTTTGCATTGTAAAGAGCACAGTCTCTACTATTAAACTGACTAGGTCAGCAACCCCAACAACGTTTTTCTGAAATCGCGATTTTCCAATCTTAAAATGCAGTTTAAATTAAGGACATAAAAAAGCTTATATCTCTGGAACGGTAACAGTTAAAAACTTCCGGTTTTTTACGTTATAAAGAGCACAATCTCTACTATTAAACTAATTAGGATATCAACCCCAGTAGCCACGTTTTGAGATCGATATTATTCCACCCTTAAAGTGATAATTACATTAAACAACCCAGATAGCAAAGGGGCGTTTAATCCACGTTGAATCAACCTCCGCCGCTTCAACCAAACCGCGTTGAATCAACGTTGAAGCCGGTCGTCGATTCGACGGCAATTTGCTCATACTGTTCCACGTCGAATCAACGTTGAAAAGGGGGTGACTGGTGACAGCGAATCGACCCCCCTTCAACCTTTATTCAACTAGCGATTATGGTCGAATTTTGGTCGATTGATTCATTCAGTTTCACTTCCTGTTTTATCTACAACAGGACATCATAAAATTACTCTTACAATAGGATAACAAAGACATTTTACTTAATCTCCTTCAAGGCAGAGTGCCAGATCTAGGCTACTAATGAACACACAGAACATCTTATCAAACACATTTTCGTTTATTTATGTTCCATCGGATCCATGTAGGTTTATTTTTGTTCCATGACTTGTCTTGTCATGAAGGCGCCTGAAAAGAAATAGAGAAATATTAACATTTGGTAGGCTACAAAATATGCCCAGCAATACGCTCAATGAGATTTCTAAAAAGCTCGACTAGCTGATCTACCTGATCTTGCGCTGGCCTGCTTCGCCTCCCTACGCCTCCGTCTCTCTCCGGAGCGTACTTTAACCACTTCTTCACCGTGCCTTCATAAATCATTATTGTGCTCCCTGGCAGCTGTTTTTGGAGTGCAGCTGAAAGAAACAAACAAGACAAGACAAACGTTAAAAGAAAGGAGGACATTCTGATATAAAACAAT
Source organism: Alosa pseudoharengus (assembly GCF_046254945.1). Taxonomy (NCBI): domain Eukaryota; kingdom Metazoa; phylum Chordata; class Actinopteri; order Clupeiformes; family Clupeidae; genus Alosa; species Alosa pseudoharengus. Next base: position 1,790,681 of record NW_027468701.1, on the reverse strand, counting down.
TTTGAACAACAAAACATGAACAGGAAATTATACGACTCGTTTTTGGATGGTCAACCCCGTCAAGAGTGATCAACGTGCAGGTAAGCAACATTTTAACCTCTATGCATGTCAATCATTTAGTTTACAAAGAAACTTAATTTAATTAATTTAACTTAGAATAAAACCAAAATGGGCACAATGTCAGAATGCCTGGTGCAGCATTAGGCGTGCACGAGATAGAGAAACTAATCCCTGAGCCAGGATTGGTCAGTAGCCTAGCCATGAAGACAGAAGGTTAAAGGAGTTTTGTAATAACACTCTAAAGGTAATAAATTATATTATTGTTGGATGTAGTGGAGGTAGTTTGGGATTAGACTATCTAGCCTAACCATTTTCTGAAATAGCACCAACATTTATTGTTATTTATTAATTTTAAGAATAGGCCTAGCCTACAGAAGGAGAATTGTTAGTTTTCTGGTCAAATTTGCTCGTAGGTGCGCAATCCGCCAAGTTCAACAGGTGTCAGAATGCTGTGTATTGACAGTCTAGCCCAGTGTTACTCATTGCGCGGCTCGTCAAGCTATAATTGGTGGCTCGCATGCAGCTTTGGCGAGATTTCGCCAAATTTGGTTTTACTCATTTTGAGTAGGCCTAAACTGTTCGCCAAAGGCCATCATCTTGATAAAAACAAAAGTAGGCTCTGATTTAGCCTAGTCTACTGTGTGACTTCAACGAGGTGATCTTTAGTTTCGTTCTGCTTACAGTATCTCAATGCCACTTGCAACGCCTTTGAATGCAGTCCGCTGCCCTGTTTACCGGCAATGCTACAGAGGACTTAAACTGTCACCTTGTGGCGATAAGTTGTAAGACATTTCATGCAGCTGCGTGTTTTACGGAAAGCGCGAATGTGCTATGTGGCCGTTTCTAAATGGGACCCACGGTAGGCTATGTGGTAACACAGCCAATATATTTTTTCAAATGTGCTTCATAAACATACAATACTGCACTACAAAAACGCAAACATCTGAATTATACTTCTCCCTTCACCCAAATAATGAAGGTGAAGTTGAATTAAGCTAATGAAGTTATTAAGCCTTGGCTGTATATATTTAGCTATTGGCTGTGTTATTTCTTTTTTGTGGGATATTTATTGATATGTATTTATATTAGAATGTATATTATATATTATATGTAGAAATGCACATTTGCAAAGGTGAGTTAGTATGTTGTCGTAAAAGTTGCTCTCTTTGATTTTGCACTGCCAATGTGGCTCTTGTGTAAAAAATAGTGAGGATCACTGGTCCAATTCTGGAGCCAACTGAAACCCCCATAAGCATAACCCGGCTGTCATAGTGCGTTTTCAATAGTCCCCATCTCATACAAGGTATCTCGGTGTACAGTAGCCTACTTTACGTGATGCAGCGGTGCCAATGCGCTGCTTGTTCCTTGGAACAATAACGAAAAGATAGGCCTTCTTGTAGCAACAATTTGCATTTAGACTTCTCAGTGCTCAGGTTGAGCTTCTTGTAAAGACCAAGGAAGAACCGGGGCACACCGGGTACTGAGCTTTTGACGCTGAGGAAGACGCTGTGCGTTGAACCGTCAGTTATTTGCACCAAATAAAGCAAAGTACCCTATGCTCCGGTTCTTCCTGGGTCTAGTCTTTAGAGTTTTGCTGTTTTCCCTCAAGGCTAAAAGTCAAAAACACATAATCTGTCCCCTATATTAAAGACTTTTGAATCAAGAATGAACCAAGAACACATACTCATAAACTACATCTTTTCTGAAAGCCTATGATCTCTCGATGTAGACATTTTGACTTGTCCCAACTTCTTTTAGTTACATTACTTTGTTAAAGTAATTGAAATAGTTACACTACTAGCCTATTACATTTTAGATAGGGTAACTTGTAATAGTAACACATTACATTTTTTGACAAACATACCATACAGTACATCACTGAGCATTGTTTCTTTAAAAGGTTTCTTGTGGCCTTTTCCTGCCCAGTTGAAAAGGCTAGCCAGGTTGTTGGTGAGGCCATTCTGCAGCATCCGCCTTACGGTCACTTCAGCAGTGTGCCCACCAACAAGAGTAAATGTAGAGATCTGACAAGACATAATGAACCAACAAACAAACAGATGAAAAGAAACATTGCATGAATAATTATGTACCATATTAGCGAACTCATCTGTGTCACCTAATGAGAAATGTGTTCCTTTTGTTTTCAAGGATTATTCCTACAATTACTGCGAGTGGTGTAGTGGATGGCTGGAAAGAAGAGGTATGTTCATAATAATTTAAATTGATGTAATGTAATGTTAGTTAAAGTTTTTTGGTAGTGCTCATTTAAGTACCATTTTTTGCTTCTCGAGCGGGTTTTCCTTGATGAGAGCTTCTGCCTGTTCAAACTCCTCCATTGTGTTGAGAGGCAGTTTGATGTTTGACGGGGAAGCTTCAGGGGTTGCCTGCCTCACCGTCTCTCTCCTTAGGGCCCTAATGTCACTCCCCAGCTTGCTGATTTCCTCTTTCATTTGTCTGTTTTCGTCCAGCACTTGCGACAACAGCTGTACCACTTTTGTTAATCCAATATCTGTCAATTTAAGTTACTTAATATTAGAAATATGTTTTCTTACTGGTGTACTTTCACATTTTAGCTCATTCTGATGTATATGACTATGAATGTTTGTGTCTCCTTAACTTACCACGCAACAGCTGTTGGTGTGGCTGACGTGCATCTATATTTGAAAATCACAAGGTGCATCGATTAGATTGGTGTATCTAAGGAAGAGTTTGTGTAAAATTTACCTTGTGTAAAATGCCCTTCTTGATGTGAGTCTGCATGGTGTTTGAGAGAAAAGAAAAAGAGTAGAGTGTTAGAGGGCAAAGACTGACAGATACAGGCGTAGGGTGTCAATGTTTCAGTAGTGGACGGGTAGGAAGGGTTAGGCCTAAATTACCTCTTTGGGTGGTTGATGACCCAAATCGCCACTCACTATTGATGTCTGCAAAGGAAAAAACACTTTAATACAGAATAAGATAATGGTACTGTTAGCATTTGAGTGTTACTAGAAATGGCCTTAAACAGTAAACACACAAATGTTTAGCCTATCCTACCTGGCCCAAAGTCAATCGCTGGCCTTGCCGTTTTTCTAGGGGTTGGCTCATCCTCATCAGTGTCCTCACCTTGAAGCATAGGAAATGGCAGTTGAATTTCAGTCTGGCCTAAATGGACAATCAGATATTTGTTTAATTCTGAAATATGTGTTATTGCAGTAGATCTGCACCTCCAATAGCCTCTCGTGGCAAGCTCCAACTCCTGGCTGTAGCTGATGAGTCCGCTCTTTCAAGATTGCTACCTTGCTTGTAGCGTGGGTTTGCCCTTTGGAACAGTCATGGTAGTGGGTCAGCAACACCAGAAATATAAACAGAACACACTGAACAAACTTTTTTTTTTTTGTATATATTTTGTGAGCTTTTCGGTTTTGCTTACACACGACAGAATTTTTTTTTACCTTCTTTTCCTCTTGTCCGGAATCTCAGCCTCTGACTGGATGTCTGTTGTTGCACAGTCAGGTTGCAAACACTTATCCAAATAGTCTTTGGCCTTACCATATGTTGCTGAAAGTGAATGACATGTGTTAGTGCAATGTAACAAGTTGAATCTTAAAGAAATGTTTTAATGCAGTATGTTTCCTTACCACAGCCTACCAAGACCCTCACGTCATCAAAAACATCCCAGTTTTGACCTGGTGGAAGGTGGTTTAAAACGGCTTTTTGGAGCCGCCAGTGGTCATAGGATCCAGGCCAGTAACACCTCCAGCTTTCCCCAGCCTTCTCGAGCCAGCTGGATGGCACTACGGCAGCGCCTTTGTCCGTGAACTCGACCACCTTCCACATCTGTGCCATCTGATAATAAGGTGAATGAATGAAATTCTTGAAAAAGAATAATATTTCTGAATGAATGAAACACTTGAAATAGAACAACAGTTCTGATGAGTTTTGAATGTGTGAAAAATAACCCTTAGAAATATATTTCCAGAATTTCCTATATTACAAGTATCTATCTATCTGTCTTAATCTACACACCAAAGTCACTATTGGTGTATATGCTGCAAGTGATCACTATGTTAAGTGATAGGTAAACTGCTTGAAAATGGGTAAACCATCGATGTTAAATTGCAATCTAATTGTCTGAAGGCAACTAGGTAGGTGGATTGAATTCAATTTGGACAAAATTCCCTTAGCCAATCCAAAATGGTGATATTCACCCCCACCTAATGTTTCCACAGCTATTCTCCTTTGAGTGCCAAGAAGTGTCCTAGCATCTCTAGGCAGCGCTGGGTGGTATACTGTCAATATTGACAGAAGAGCAGTAACTGCAACGAGATTAATGCCAAAAGTCGCTGCCCATTGCTTAAGTTTCTCTCGTAGACTCATCTCCTCAGGATCACTTTCATCAGAGCTGGATGACTCACTAAAATCTTCGCTGTCTGTACTGTCACTGACACCACTGTTTGTACTGTGTTGACAAGGACTGTTCGCATAGTCTACAGCTGCCTCACAAAGTGGTAGATGTGATGAGCTTTCACTAAGCGGAACCTTTTCGGCCTGACTAATTGTCACATTAAATTGCTGCCAAATCTCATTCTCTGTCTCCCTTGCGTTTGACAAGACTCGCCTTCTTTTACTCCAATAAGAGGCCATTTTTGTGTGTATTGGCCACTATTGAAAAAGAAATTAGGCTGATACCTTTACTGTGAGCTTGAAATGGTCTTCAGTGTCCCATATACATGCAAATGGAAGGGAAAAAAACAAACACAAAATTAGTTTCAATGGCATAGTGTGGCAACGATTGACAATTACATTTAATATGACACAGTGAAATTAGGATGAATTTAAGTTTTAACATTAAATAACGTGATTTCTAGTTTTGTAATATATTAAAATGGTATTGCCCAAGTCCCTCCACGTCGAAAAAATCCTATGCATTCTTATAAGGCCTATGCCAACAACGTATTTAAAGGTCTCATCTCATCGTTTTTTCATTAATTTTGCAGTGGTCTGTAGTATTGATGAATGCCCTGTGAGCCGGTTTTGGTGAAAAAAATGCTGTCCTGCGTCTGTTTCATGCTGTTCTAGTTTGGTGGGGAAGGTGGGCGGGGAGGAACGACTGGATTTCGCCTCTAGTCATGAATATTAATGACATGCTAATCAATTCACCTCTGATTGGCTAACAGTACTGTGACGCTTCCTCCAGTGCGTCCTCATCCGATTCTGCCTGTGCTATGCTCCATATTCAACTTTACAGTGCTAAAACCTGGCTAAAACTCGAGTCAAAACTGTTGCACAAAATGTCTTCGGAGATACAACTTCATGTGTTTGATCCTAGTATTCGAGTAGGAAGAAGAACCGTTTCGTGATCGTTTGTCGGTGAACGTTGGTTTAATAGAATGGTAACAATTGCCTGTCAGCTAAAAATTTCTCCTAAAAGAGGTAACGTTAGCAGCTAAACATTTGTGACAATCGTCATCTTGCTTTCAAGTAATAAACAGTTGGAAACGTTTTAAAATAAAGACTTATTTCTTTACACAGTCAAAAGTCTTCCTAGTAGATATTTTACTTCACAACACAGGTAAGCACCCTAAATGATGTTCAGCCACTGACCTAGCCTGCTAATGCTATCGGAATAGATAGTTACTGTATGGTTTGAATTCCATGATACTATCATTGAAAGACCTTGGTCATAGCCCAATATATATATAGATCTAAATGCAAACACACCTACCTAGCTATATTTTGCTGGAATTGTACGAGAATGCCTACAGAAGCAGAGAATGTGTGCTGCAAGACTTCTCCGGTAATGAGAACTATGGCTTTGATAGCCTGACATTGGCAGAGGTTAGCCTACTCAAGTTGTTTTCTGTCACGTATGACAGAAAAAGTAGCCTACTATAGGAATCTTATAGTATTTTGGGACTAAATATTACAGTAATCTTATAGGAATACTATAGTATTTGGACGTACTATAAGACTACTATAGAAAAACTATACAGGATATTATAGAATTATTAGTAGTACTTCTACAGTATGTCCCAATTATTCCTATAATAATTATTCCTATAAGATTACTATAATATTTTGTCCCAAATACTATAAGATTCCTATACTACTTTTTCGTAAGGGGATTGCTCATGTGGTTAGAAAAATGTTGTCTGGATCCTGGCCAGGATTAGAACCAGTCTGCCTTAGCATAATGTACTCCCTTCAAAATGCACTAAACATTCGACTATGGCCCTCTGTGAGACAGAAGATATGAAAGGTAAGATAAACCTTTAGCTTAAAAGGGACAAAAACTGATGAAACTCCTAAAACAAATATACAAAACAGGTCAATTTTCAATAAATAACTTTATTATATTTACATACAGCAGTGGTACTCAAAAGTGTGGTCCGCAAGCTCTCAAGTGTTCCACAAGTAGATGTGGTAAAATATAATAGAGGAGTTGTTTGCAATATTGAACCAACTTGTATGTAAATCCAAACAGTTCTGCAACACTGATGTAACCTTTGCCAGTTTAAATCATATGAATCCTCTGACACCATAAGCAAGGTGCAAAGACAATAAGCAAGGTGGTTCAGTGAGAAGGCCTATTGTGTAATATACTGTTGAAGTAGGTCTACTGTTTTTTTTTTTTTGCTAGGTGGTCCGTGAAACACTGACAAATAGTAATATTGCAGTCTATTAAATAATGCAAACACAAAACAAGAACATCCAAACTATGCACAGAATTAACAATGTCCTCTTTTTGCCAGACGATGCAGACATCTGGCCTACAGATCCTTTGTAAGATGGTGCTGGGATTATTTAGGGAAAAAGGTCTGAGTTGTTGTTTCGGCTTGTATTGTCCTGGGGATCCAACTCACAAAACACATTCGTTGGCTGTGATGATTCTATTACATTGCTCTTTGATTGTGCTGGGCCATAGGTGTTATTGTGCTGGGCCATAGGTGTTATTGTGGAGATGTCGCTTTCATCCTCCTCCTCCTCCTTTTGATCAACCCGAGGTCTTCTAGCTGGCCTTGGATGAAGAGGCTTGATGGCAGTAGAGGTAGCAGGCCCCCATGCCCATGGTGTACCCGAAGTGCTTGTATCAATACTCATACTTTTCATGAAGTATTCTGTTTGGGTACCTAAAGTAAATAAATGTGTATTACTGTCAAGTTACAAGATACTAATAGTACACAGGACATTCACTATCTCACACAAAACTGTACTGGCACAATGGAAACAAACATATTTTAGTGACTGTGGTAAGGTGTATGATGTACTAAGTAGCACACCCAGAAGAAGACTTTCGGTAATATCAATTCTATCTGTTATGCAATTCATGGGTTTCATCAGGTCCATTTACACAGGTGTATTAATCAAGCACCATGCAGTCTGCATTCATAATCGAGGTGCTTGATTTTATACACCTGTGGAAAGTAACCTGAAGAAACCCATGAATTGACTTTCCCAAACATTGACGAGCACATAAGAACCTGTATTAGCCTACTAGAAAAAGACTTCTAGAAACTAACTAGCACAACAATAAAAGTTAGATCACAAACCTTTCCTTAACGTGATGACCTAATGTAGGCTAGAAAGCTGTGTAGCCTGACATGAGGATGTGCTCTGGAAGACATACAAAACACTAAGTAAACAGCAAGTAATCAAACAAAACATCATTGCAGGCCTACAGTACAAAGGTCAATGTAATAATGGCAAGACGACATAAATTAGACTGAAGTGTAAATACCTGAGCTCTATAGTGATAGCAACTTATCCTAGTGCACGGGTATTGTGTTTTTGATTTTCCCTGTTCAGACTAGAACAATACCCGTACTTAGTTGAGCATAAGATATTGTTGCTAATATTATTATTTGTGGTTTAACGCTTAGGTTAGAAGATTATAGGTTCAACAAGCTAAATCTCTGGGTAGTGTGGTCAGTTTCTTATGAGTGTAGCTACACCAGGCACGTAACTGAAGCATTCCGTTCGCGTTATGTACTGCAACAATAGCTTCCAATAGGCCTAATCAATGGAAGTAGCTACACCTGGTGTGTTAGTGGCCTGTAGGCTACGTTCGGGAAAATAGACCATTCCTTTAATGGATTTTACCAGAGCCCTTCCTATTAGACATTCTCTGATTTTACACGTCGCGAACAGAACACTTCAGTTACGTGCCTGGTGTAGCTTCCTGTAATATAGGCTAGCCTAAGCCTAGCTTGTACCCTTTTCATGCATGCTAACGTGAAGAATATGAACATGCTATTTTGTAACAGACGTTAGGTGGAAAAGTTTGTTTGTACTTACAGCCTGTGAGCCTGGTGGTCGATCGTCATGACGGTACAGAGCCAGGTTTTCAGAACATCGATGCAAAACCACTTTCTAACTGTAGGCAGTGAGTGTGGTCGAAATGATTGGAACACAGAACTAATGTTGCACTACTTCGGTGGTGGTGTTCCAACGATAAATCCGAACCATTTCTTCCTCAACTCTTGCTTCTAAGGCAAGACATGCAACATTGATGTGTTATTGCCACAAATAACACTGGCACGATTTTTTTCCGCTATGTTAGCAACTTGCTGTTAGCTCCTAGCTGCAGAGAGACAATCCCCTAGCCGCAAAATCTTCCAGTCTTCCTGTAGGCGGTCACAAGCCAAGGTGGGCGAGGCAATGAATAATCAGTTTCCCTTCCTTGTCATTGGGAAGGGCTCTTTCTGATTCGCTTGTTTTTCCGTGTATTTTCTTTCATTGGCTACTGCGGGCAATGGGGGTAGAAGATCATTTTCACGTGCAGCATGCATATGCAACTTGGAGTGAGCTATAGTATTTCGAAAGTAACAAGTATTAAACGGTTTCTCAGTGAATGAGACCTTTAATCAACTGCGCTCAGATTGGTTAAAAGCCAGAGGCTGCCTGTAATTCACTTCCGGTTCAATGCCTTTAAAACGGAGGGGGAGCGGCACAGCGCTTAGATGCTGCGCCGCGGATTTGCCAGCTGGATGGATGAGGATGCTGTTGGTGGTGGATGGATTTTCACGTGGCATAGCAAGGTTAGCAGAATTGTTTCCTAAGCGTAATATAAAAGATTGAGTCGCAGTATTTGGTACAATATTATGTAGAATGGACCGACATGTCCACGGGTCGATTTCCCGTAGCGAATCGACCCTTTTAATGTCTTAAATTTATTCTAGTATAGTCAGATGAGTTTAAGCATGGGCTAACATTAGCTTCAACAGTTTCCCGGGGATTTAGTAAGGAACGCAGTGCGCCATGCTGACATCACTCAATAACGTTCTCTCTTAGAAAGAAATTGTACTAAATACCAATATTATGGATGATATTCCTAGTAATATTGGTATAGTAATAGAGTAGTATAGCAAACGGAACAAATTTGTAAACATGTAATCGGTCATATTTTATCGACAATTGCCTTGGGGAAAAAACCTTGGACTGCGGTGTTAACTGCTGTAACGTTAACGTTAGCTAAACTGTCACGAACTTTGAATCAAACGATTCCTGGCTAAGTTGCCCGCTTATGCCTCGCGCATTTTCGCTGTATTAACGGACATTTATTCTTTAATGATAAGGTAGTACATGTAGGCCAACTATAACGTTAGCATGTTTTGATTAAAGTTCGTCAGCTAACGTTAATGTAGCCTAATAGCCAATCATAGCATTATATATCCCAAGGGGAAATTCAAGGTCTCAATTCTAGTAGTGCTATTAACTTGATACACAAAATACCCGTCGGAAATGTAACTTAACGTTATGCCTTCAATAGTTAACTTGACTTATATATTCATGACATTTATTTACATGTCATGTGTTATGTTGCAATGCAAGTGGACTGTAACGTTAACTTTGTTGCATTGCTAGTGGACTGTAACGTTAACTTTTAACGTTAGATATCAAGTCTAATCAACTCCGAGTTAACGTTTGCCATAGCTGATGGCGTTGGTAAAAAATAGCCCATATTCGTCGTAAATGTACAACATTTACGTTATTCATGACATTATCTACATGTCGTGTTATTGGATACGAGAGGTGAAGTTGTTGACATTATCAATGGAGATCAAAGGTGCTCGCGCAGCAAATGTTCTAGGTTGTTGCCGTTGGCTAATAACGTTATCATGCTAGCGTTAACGTTAGCACACTAAAGTGATTTAACATTGTAGTCACTATCATTACACTTAAACTTACCTTTTCAACAGCTCAATGAAGGAAAAAAGTCCTTAAACTATTTAACGCTATCTAATCTATCTATTTAATACTATACGCTAATTTATCTAAATTAATCTAAAACTCTATATATATACAACAAAGATTACACTGATTAATAGCTAACAATATAAACAAACAAATATATATACAAAATCTATTCTACCTATCTTCTATTCTAAGCTAAAGTTAATATTAATATAAAAACAAATCAATCTAAATATCGCTATGTATCGCTAAAAATGCTGTGTCTTGTCTGTCTTGTCTATCACCACCAACGTCTGCGCAGATTGTTGGTAGCTGGGGCTATTATAGTAGCGGCTGGTTGGCAAGCACGCGACTTTTAGATGTGCAGTATTCTGTTAAATAATCTGATAAGTGAAGTGCTCACATGGCACTGAACTCTTCAATTTACCCCCACATTTCGCTGAATTGTAACGGGCTACACCTCTGCGTTTGCTAACTAAGTGGGTTAGGTTGACCTAGCACCTAAGCAATGGAAGGCAATACCATCAAATGCATTACAACCATTTGTTCAGTAAATATCTTTCTTATTCCAGAGGTGAGGAAAATGACTTACCTCTTTCATGCATCTCCTTTGTCCATCTCCTGTGTTCGGTGAATGTCATTTGAAATCAGTCTTCAGGTCGTGATGTGATTAGAAAATGCATAAATTAACCTTCATAGTTCTTTTCAATTGAGACTCATTCAGTTCATATTTTTTAAATGAAGAAAGACAGTGAGTGCTTCTGGTTTCTCTCTTCAAATAAACTAGGGCTGCAGCTATGAGTATGCTAGTGATTATTTCATCGAATAACAAAATATGTATGTATTTATTTCTTAAAATATATTTTGCAAATTGATTAATGTGCACAATAAATATCAAGCTGTAAAGCCCTAGTCACTTCAAAGTAAATTTATTTATTTTATGTATATTTGTGCATCTGCAGCATCTACCTTTCCTACCAAATTACCTCATTTACAAAAAATAACTGCAGTTTTCACAGTGCAGTTATTCTACAATACAGTGCAGTACTTAAGTATTTTCATGTTTAAAATACAGAATTTCTGCAGTAAAGTACAGCAGGCTACAATAGAGTGCAATGCCGTTTTGACGTCCTTGTCTTTTCTAGATTTGAAATGATCTCAAAACTTTGGACATCTGCTGCCTTTTACGGATGGTTTCTTTGGTGTAATCACGCCAACTTACTTCTGAAAGTGGTGTGCGCGTTGGCAATAACAGTCCGTGTGAAACAATAACGCCTGAGCTGAGCAGGCCACATCGCAAGTGATGGAAATTAAGCGAAGCTTCGAGGCAGATCATTTTCATCAATCATTTTTTGTAATTTAATAATTTTGAGTTACTCAAGTAATCAGTTCAGCCCTAAAATAAACCTTTAACAATTCCTTTCATAATCAGCTTTCCATCACTACCATCTCCAGTTGTTGTGGAAATTCTGTTACCTATTTCAATCACAACTAAATAATATAAGCATGTGTTACCAAGCTGGACCTAAATTGATTCTGAGTCTGAACTATCTGAGCTAGATTAAGTTATTATGTCAGGAATGTGTTCAATTCACTGTTAATAGGAAATGAAATTGGTTCATGCATAACACTGCTTTTGAAATTGTATCCTTAAAATTCTTTTATGATTCCTTTTAGGAGTATTTGTGATGCACACCACACTACTCTGTGAAGTGTTCCTGACCTTCAGGAGGAACAAGGATCAACTGGAGGTCAACCTGGGAAGAGGATACTTGAAGCTGTTGCTGCCACTGAATGGCGCAACCCTGTTGTAAGAATTGTGCTTTCCTGCTCATCTTTCATACACCTTCACTTTCAGCAGCTTAAACACGTTTTGGATTATAATTTCTTATTCCACTGCTTGGTTGGTCGGAAGTCAAGTGTGCTGATCTTGGCAGACCTGTGCCACTGTGAGGTGTTGAGTGCGTCTTGGGAGACCTGACATCTCTTCACAGCAAAAACCTTGATTGGTGCAGAGCTGAAGCATCACACATAAAGGAGTGCACAATCACCTTTAGAGGTTTACCTCTGGTCACTCCATAGACTCCTGAAATTAACGTGTTAAACCCTCGCAGGGATGACAAAATCAGATATTCAAATGTTTGTTCTACACACTTTTGTCCTCTGTCTTTGAGTGGATACTGTGATCTCCGGTATGTGAACGCTGCACACTTTGATTTTTGCTACCCCATATGAGATAGGCAGGCGTAAGGGATGGGCAGGGGTAAGTGAAATGTGATTCTCTGAAGCTTAGGTCTTTTGTAGACTATAAAAACTGAACCAGACACAGACAAATCTTTTGTGACTGTAATTCAGCAATGCCAAACAGTACAGAAATGCAGAGACAATGGACCATCCTGGTGTAAGTCAAACAGAAGGGGCTGTATACTTGGAAGTTAAGTCAAGGTATCAGGCACCTTTGACAACCTCTTGACCACCTGTTGTAATGGTAGATTAGGCTTTCTCAACATTTTTTTTTTTTTTTCCAAGAAAATTTTCATAGGGAAACGAAGAGACACGGTCAAGGGCACCAAATTGTCGGTATACATCAGTTAGATGCATCACCTGATGTATAGTAAAAACAATTTCCCCTTCACCATTTAAGTCGCCAAAGTTTTTTACAAATGCTGTCAGTACTCTATTGGCAAAATCAATCATGGGTGCAGAGAGGTTGGGACTGAGCAATAAAAACACACCCACGGAGAACCAAGAAGTTTTCAAAAATCTCTTGTGGAAGAATGCGCTTCAGAACCACAGGCCCACTGTAAACCATGAATTGCCTTAGCTCTGTGGCCTTCAATCTGTCTATTTCTGTAAATACAGGTGATGCAACTTGCCATTTTGTTAGTTAGCTAGTTAGCTCTGGTGTAGCAAAAATCAAAGTGTGCAGCACTAGCGTATCGGAGATCACAGTATCCGCTCGAAGGCAGAGGACAAAAGTGTTTAGAGCAAACGTTTGCATTTCTGATTTTGTCGTCGCCGTGAGTTCAACAGGTGCGATAATCCCAAATCCCTATGTAATTTTCAGTTAGTGATCACTGTTGATCTTGCAACATGTACACCAACCGTGACTTTGGTGTGTAGGCCAAATATGTTTCTCATGGTTCTCTTTTTTTCACACACTCAAAACTATTGTTCTTTTTCAAGTGGTCCATTCATTCACCTCTTTATCAGATGGCATAGGAAAAATCTCAAGATCTCTAAGCAGCTCTGGATGGTATGCTGTCAATATGATTAATGCTAGAACTTTTGAAAATGGGTAAACCATCACTGTTAAATTGCAATCGAATTGTCTGAAGGCAACTAGGTAGGTGGATTGAATTCAATTTGGACAAAATTCCCTTAGCCAATCCAAAGTGGTGATATTCACCCCCACCTAATGTTCCCACAGCAATATTGACAAGAGCAGTAACTGTAACGAGATTAATTTCGAAAGTCGTTGCCCATTGCTCAAGTTTGTCTCGTAGACTCATCTCCCCAGACTCATTTTCATCAGAGCTGGATGATTGACTAAAATCTTTGCTGTCTGTACTGTCACTGACACAACTGTTTGTACTGTGTTGACGAGGTCTGTTCGCATAGTCTAAAGCTGCCTCACAAAGTGGTAGATGTCATGAGCTTTCACTAAGGGGGACCTTTTCGGCCTGACTAATTGTCACATTAAATTGCTGCAAAATCTCATTCTCTGTCTCCCTTGCGTTTGACATAATATAAAACAATAAGAGGCCATTTTTGTGTGTGTTGGCCACTATTAAAAAATAAATTAGTTATCTTGTAGATTTTTGCTTGGTATGCTGTATTGTTTGGTTTACTATACCTCTTCATTAGCTGTACTTGTCTATGTTTTGATTTTATTTTAAATAAACTATTTTTTGTTGCACTACATTTCTTTTGATGTAATTTTCATGTATTCCTTTAACATGCAAGTGTTTTCAATTTTGTTTAATGGGTATTGAAACCTTTATCTGTGAAATCAAACTCTTGAGTAACTATTTCAAGGAAGCGGGGTCTGGAAATTCAATGGTGTATGAGTGGGCTTTGTGACTTATGTCTAAACTTACCTTTGAACTGTGTTAGATTATAAGCACATCGTGCATTGTTGAATAGTTTTACTAGGATCTCTAAATTGCAGCCTGTGTGCCCCCCTCCCTAAATGCCATTGTTGTTGCATGATGTTAAGCACTGTGAGCTTAACAAAAATGACTAGATATACATATAGGCTAAAAGGAAAGTATATAGGCTAGGCCATAGTTTTCATTTCATGCCAGAAGTTGTTCCAGGGATAATAATGACCATAGCCTATCTGCAGCTTAGGTAGGTAGGCTGGCTACAAGAAATAGCATTATTGAACCTACAACATGCTTGGACTCATCCTGTCTTTATTAAATTGCTGCCCCAGATGCGTTGATGTTACAACCACAATTCAACCTCATTTCGACATCCCGTTAATGACGTTGAAAATTAGCCAGCATATCAACGTTGATTCAACGGAGTGTTTTCGACATTCTCCGACAGTTGAAAGAATGACCTTCCACTCCGTTGATTCAACGGTGAATTTCGGTCGTCTGACGGAAACCGACCATTCTAACCAACAATCAACGTGGATTCAACGCCCCTTTGCTATCTGGGAATGACCTCCCTACTCCTGAATCGTCAGCCTCCTTTGCACCTCATCGGCACTAAATCTGGACAACATTTACCAGCACCATTTATCCCAATTCCAGGTCAACAACTCTTACTCCCAGCTAACGCAACCGGCGATTACCCTACCCTTTTCAAACTACTCTCAACTTATGGAACAATAAAAACAGATAAAACATATGGTCCAGCTTCTCTATCAAACATTCTGTATCCTTTAATAGGAGTCTCAAAACATTCAAAATGTTCTGCTTAGCCCCTCATTGGGGATTGTGCACAATACCATTCACGGGCCCCCCATAAAAGACAAACAGCACTATCATGATTTAAAACCAACTCCACAGGTTCTACTATGGTTCTACTCAACCTTTACTGCGAATTTTTACTCCATTTTTGTCGTAATAGATTAACCCAATTGGACAGGGGACACACGCTAAGGACTGATCATCCTATAGCGAGGCCGCCTCAGATGAGGGTGTATAGTGATTAAAGGCCTGAAACATCCGATGATTCTGAGGAGCACTACTGAAGATGTGTCCTACAAAACATTTCACAGTCTGGTGGGGCCTCCCACTTAGATTCTGTGAAAATAGGACTTTTCAAAGAAATACAGTCGGACTCTTTCATCTTTATTTGTACAAGGTTTATACAAAATCAAAAACATTTCCGCATGAAAAATCTTTGAAGTCTAGAACTTCTTAAATGACATATCAAAATCAACTCCAGACTCACTCCGAGCACATAGTGTCTATATCCCTGAACCTAATCCAATTCCTCATCTTAACCGGTCACTGATTCCAATTCCTAACCTTAACCTGTCACTGATTCATCAAAAAGTCCAACGTTTCACTTACTTTCTTACTTTAGGTATCCCTAAAGCTATTCTTAACTATAAACTTAATCTGAATACCCCCTGAAACTCAATATTATAACTAAATTTAACCCCTATCTGTACCAACCCACTCCAAAATGGCTTATCTAAATAGACGTCAAGCCAAACCCAATTACAGACTCACTCGAAACACATAGGTATTGTATCCCTGAATCTAACCCAACTACTAACCTTAACCTGTCACTGCAACATTATGCCTAATCTTAACCAAAAACACATATTTATTGTATCCCTGAATCTTACCCAACTACTAACCTTAACCTGTCACTGCTACATTATGCCTAATCTTAACCAAAAACACATATGTATTGTATCCCTGAATCTTACCCAACTACTAACCTTAACCTGTCACTGCAACATTATGCCTAATCTTAACCAAAAACACATATGTATTGTATCCCTGAATCTTACCCAACTACTAACCTTAACCTGTCACTACAACATTATGCCTAATCTTAACCCTTAAACTTAACCAACCCACATTAATGGGTTTCTCATTTTGACCCGACACCTAAAAATTCAATTTTAAAAACTTAACCCCAGCAGGGCCTGACCCCCCTAAAACTCAACACTGCGTGGTCTCTTATCGTAACCACTACACCTAAACTTAATTCTAAAACTTAACCTTAAAACAGTCTGGCCTCTTAAAACTCAACACTATATGTCATTTCAAACCCAACTACAGACTCACTCGAAACACGTATGTATTGTATCCCTGAATCTTACCCAACTACTAACCTTAACCTTAGTTGCAACATTATGCCTAATCTTAACCCTTAACTTAACCAACCCACATCAATAGGTTTTCTCACCTTGACCCTACACCTAAAAATTCAATCCTAAAATTAACCCAGTAGGGCCTGACTCTTAAAACTCAACACTTTATGGTCTCTTTTTGTAATCCTACATCTAAATTTAATTCTAAATTTAACCTGAAAACGGTCTGACCTCCTAAAACTCAACACTATGACCAATTATTCTAGAAACTCACCATTTTGATCCGTTAAGTCGCCACTTTAAAAATTTGATATGTAGATAGGATTAAGAGGAATTCTAAGCCCATAAAAGCTTTCCACACCAGAAATAACCACAGGTCTTGTGACAATGCTTAACAAGCGCCGGCCCGTGCATTTCCCTCGACTCCTCCTTTCAACCTCGCTTGGAGTAAATCCAAGTTTGGGGAGGATCGTTGTACATTGTCTCACACCTAACCCAAACACATTTTCTTTCATAACTCCCGAACCCTACCCCTAGTGGCGAAATGGAGGGGTGCAATTGTAAGTCATTTTCAAAGACAGTAAAAAAAAATTGTATGGGGAAAAAAAGGTTCACTACAAAGGTATGCCATTCGACTCAGAATCACCTAAAATGTACTCCTATACACTTTCTGGGGGAACTTTTTTCGGAACCCACTTTGGACTTGGTGATAGGTCAAAAATTTTCCGCCTCCCCAAAACCGACCACGAGGAAGCCGGAGAACTTGTCCCCATGTCTCTACGACCTTCCGTTCTCGAGATATAAGGATTTTAAAGTTTATTTCCTGTTTTAAAAATACTTCCGGTAATCGGAGGTATACAGGGCACTTGGTCTGAAGTCTCCATGACCTTCCTATCCGGAGATATGAGGAGATGAGGACATCAGCAGAGATCAGTCATCGACTGATCGATCGGTGGTTTTTAGCCCTATTCCTTTTTCTTCTCTGTTGGACATTGTGCGCACGTGGATTTGCGGTAGCGCTTTATATGACTTTGGGTTTGGGGCGGGGTAGAACAAAGTGATCAAGTTTAACTGTACATGCTTGGACTGAATTATATATTTCTGTTTGGGGTAGGGGTGATTTTATTAATTGTATGGGGTTTGTTGCATGTATGAAGTGAAATCAGTTAAGCGAGAGAGAAGAAGCATAACGTGACCGTGAAGTCTCACTAAACGGCAACTAAACTTAAAATCAAATGACTGGTGTCCGAATTATTTCCTTCTGAATTTAGTAGCGTTCATCTCGTATATAAAATATAGGGTTGAACTGTTACACACCCTCTGGTAGTCCAACAATGTGTATATTCTTCTTCCGACCTCTATTCTCCAAATCATCGACATGTTCGTTTAAATCCGCCACCTGTTGTTCTGGTGCCTTCATCTTGCTATCCATTGGGTCCACAGAATCCTCTGCCCTCCACCTCTGTAATGCGTTTACCATGACTGTCCAGCTCCTCACAATGTACTTGCAGTATATGTGACAGCGGACTTAATTTTTCATCAATAATCTTTGAGATGTTAGCAGTAATCTGAGAGCAATCATCAATCCATTCGAATTATTAAAAACATATACAATTATGCAAGTCCTTCCAAACTAAAAGGATTGGGGTTTTTTAGCTGCTGCTCCTTTCCTTATCATTTAGCATGTTTACATTGATTAATTTAGCGTACACTTATCCTAAGAACATTCAGGCTACAGTGCAAAGGAAACATTATCAAGGAATTAATTGCGACATCTGTCAATATTAATTTATTATAAGACTAGTCAAAAATGTGATAGGAGGGTAGGCTACATGCCAGTGAACAAGTCAGAGCCGGGCAGGGCTTTATTAAACTCATCATAACATAATTTAATTATAAAACCTAATAATAAAACAACAATAATACGCAGCACTATTTGAAGGGCATACGACGAGCCTTGCGCTCCGCGAACTCGTCCACCATGCTCTGTGTATGTCCATTTTCTTTGCTCTCTCATTCTCTATGGACAACATAGCAAGTCCACTCAGTCTCTCCTGTCCCACTGTGCTCCTCAAGTGGTTTTTAATGATCTTTAACTTGGAGAATGAGCGCTCAGAGGTTGCAACGGTGACGGGAAGAGTCAAAAATAAAATTACGGTGGTGCAAATCTCACTGAATGCAGAAGTTACTTCTGGGTGGTTGCATTGGCGGAGCGAGAGGGTTGCTTCGGGGGCTCAAGCCCCGAATCTCTTTTCAAAAGCCCCGAATCTTTTTTGTATGTGTTTTCAATTTCCAACTAATTTCTACTTTAACTTCCCCTCGGTTTCTCTATAAATGTTACAAAATGTAGCCTACTATTACTGATCAAATATCCCTTACGTTCAAAGCCCAATATTGATAGATAATCTGATTTCCCACATGATGAGTTCCCAGCTAACACATGACGTTGCAGCAATGTCGCCATAAAGTTGTCATTTGGTCACAGCGACATTACCTTCTGGCTACGTTGTTGCAACGTCACAGCTACTTTGCAAGACAATGTTGTCACTTGGTACCATTAGTGACATTGCAGCGACGTTGTGACCTGGTCAGCTGATGATGTTGCAATTTGGTACCGTTAAGAACGGTGCCACAACATTGTGATTAGGTCAGCTGGTGACATTGCCATTTGGTGCCGTGGGAAACGTTTCCGCGACGTCTGCCAATGACGTTGCCATGTAGTATTGTGAGTGATGTTGCCACAACATCATGGTCAGGTCAGCTGATGACGTTGCCATTTAGTATCAGGAAATGTCCCCGCGACGTCAGCCAATGACGTTGACATGTAGTATTTGGAGTGATGTTGCCCCAACGTTGTAAACGGGTCAGCTGATGACGTTGCCATTTGGTGCTGTGGGAAATGTACCGGCGACGTCAGCCGATGATGTTGCCATGTAGTATTTGGAGTGATGTTGCCACAACATCGTGATTAGGTCAGCCGATGACGTTGCCATTTGGTGCTGTGGGAAATGTACCGGCGACGTCAGCCGATGATGTTGCCATGTAGTATTTGGAGTGATGTTGCCACAACATCGTGATTAGGTCAGCCGATGACGTTGCCATTTGGTGCTGTGGGAAATGCACCGGCGACGTCAGCCGATGATGTTGCCATGTAGTATTTGGAGTGATGTTGCCACAACGTTATAAACGGGTCAGCTGATGACGTTGCCATTTGCTGCCTTTGGAACCGTCCCCGCGACGTCAGCCGATGACATTGCCATGTAGTATTGTGAGTGATGTTGCCACAACATTGTGAACTGGTCAGCTGATGATGTTGCCATTTGCTACCATGAAGAATGGTGCCACAACATCATGATCAGGTCAGCATTTTACCTATTGGTCGGGGATCGAACCAGCAACCCTTCGGTTTCAATTCCTGACCAGTAGGCCATGACTGCCCCAAATTAGTTAGAAATATCCACCATAATGTATTCAGATGGGGAAATGTATTGGTAATATTTGTAAAGATATATGTATATACACAATATATGTACATATATGAGACCATGCACATACAATGTATGCACAATACATATGTGGTGATACAGTATATACAGTATATGTACAGTACATGTAACATCTAAAATATATATGTACTTACAGTTTTTCACAGTTGCTAAAACACTAAAACCCATTGGCTGAAGAAAGTTCTCAGTTGCTTGAACTCATTAAGCTAATTATTCAGTCTGTTGTCAATACCTTAAACCATTTCACATGGTAAAACACAATTTTTAGAAAAACTTTAAACACTCATTCTCAAAACACATTCTGCACTAAATGCTTATGTACTGTATCCATACTGGTAAACACAAGTGGCAAAAATAAAATACAAATAGACATACACATGTCATCGATTAAACACAACCACTCAAAATTGATTTCACTTGTTTCAAATGATGTGACAAAACCAATATACGCCAGTTCAGAGAGCAAACAGGTTGTTGAAGGTGGGAATGAAAATGGATAGAAGAAACTATGTAAGAAGACGAGTGCATATGCAACGTGGGGGATGAGGAGGAAGGGGAGGATGGCAAGAAAGAGGATTTTTATTGGACACTGAACTACAGTGCATTGTAGGCTGTATACTGTACAATACTGTAAACAAATCGTATGGCCCTGAACGTTGTGCTTTCCATTTGTTTGCAGTACTGACTGCTCAATAGATTTTGACTGGTACACGTTCATATCAACAAAGAACAAGAATCAAAGGACAAGTTTGTGAGATGCAGGATACTGTAAAAATAGAGGTACAAGGAGGAGGAAGAACAAAAAAATGCAAAGAGCAAAGCAAAGTAGTAATTTCCTTGTTTTGAGGCGAAAGTTTGATTTTGCAAGAGGAGTCAGAGGTTTTGTAAATAGTGCTTGTAAATAGGGTTTTGTGTTTAATGCTTTAAGAAAATGGAGCAAGGTTTCAGAAATTGTGTTTTAGCGATTGAAAAAAACTGTAATTGTTGTCACTTGTGTTTACCAGTATGGATGACATGTGCATTAGAGTTCAGAATGTGTTTTGAGAATGTGAATGTGTTTAGAGTTTTGCTGAAAAGTGTAAGTGGGATCTGAAAATTGTGTTTTACCATGTGAAATGGTTTAAGGTATTGACAACAGACTGAACAATTAGCTAAATGAGTTCAGGCAACTGAGAACCTTCTTCAGCCAATGGGTTTTAGTGTTTTAGCAACTGAGAAAAACAGTGAAAAACTGTAAAAAGTAGGCTATTTCATAATGAGGGGGGAACTAATGTAGCCTAAGGTGTCTCTTATTTCATGTTGAGGTTTGCTTCCCAGCATGCATTTCAAGTCAGTTGTCTCGTTTATAGGCTATTATTGTTATTGATTTTGAAACAATATGGTTGAAACAGTTTAGCATCTTACTGATGTTTTGAACAATAAATTGAATAGTTTATATTTTTTTAAAAAGAAACCGTGGACGTGAAACTACTAGTTCTAACCCAGTATAAAAGTCCAGCTGACAATTCCATCGTGTATCTTGTTGGAGGACATAAGCCTGAATGGTTGAAAATCAGCAAATCAGCTACACACATAAGGTAAGTTCATACATAGACTGTATGTAATTAATAGCAAAATGGATAACCATGATGATGTGATCGATCTGATGTTACAAGTTGTCTCTCTCCCACAGTAACAGTAATATCACCCGGATCAAAGCATTCGCTGTGCCTACAGGTATTAATTGGCCTATGTACAAGTGCTGTAAGAAGGGTAGTTGTCATGTAAGGCACATACTATAATTGTATTATTGTTGCGGTTACGGATTGGCAAGTTACGTTGCGGTTACGTAATGAAACCTTCCACTTGCGACGTTGCCGCAATGTTGCCTGAAGTTGTTAAGGACTGGCGACGTCGGTAACTTATGTTACGGTTACGAAACGGCACCTTTCAATTCCATGATGCTACAACGTAACCTGATGTTGCAGATACGGATTGGCAACGTTGGGGAGTTACGTTGCGGTTACGAATTGTCACCTTTCACTTTGCATGTTGTGGCAACGTTGCTAAACAGGACTGGTGGCGTCTGTAACTTACGTTATGGTTACGGAACGGCAACTTTCAACTCCATGTTGCTGCAACGTCACCTGATGTTGCGGTTACGGAGTGGCGACGTTGGGGAGTTACGTTGCAGTTACGAATTGTCACCTTTCACTTTGCATGTTGTGGCAACGTTGCTAAACAGGACTGGTGGCGTCGGTAACTTACGTTACGGTTACGGAACGGCAACTTTCAACTCCACGTTGCTGCAACGTCACCTGATGTTGCGGTTACGGAGTGGCGACGTTGGGGAGTTACGTTGCGGTTACGAATTGTCACCTTTCACTTTGCATGTTGTGGCAACGTTGCTGAACAGGACTGGTGGCGTCGGTAACTTACGTTACGATTACGAAACGGCACCTTTCAATTCCACGTTACTGCAACGTAACTTAATGTTGCAGTTACGGATTGGCAACGTTGGGGAGTGACGTTGCGGTTACGAATTCTCACCTTTCACTTTGCATGTTGTGGCAACGTTGGATACGACGTTGTGGCAATGTATTTTGGGTCATTCAGTTACATTGCAGCAACGTACCGGCAACGTAACTGTGCTAGCTGGGTTTAGGCAATGCCAGAGCCGAGATGTAGCGGTTTACGTCATAAACCTGGCAGGAAAGTTCAGAACGGCGCAGTCAGTTTAAACAGCAAGCCGGTAAGAAAAACTATTGTCAAGACATTAGGCAATTAGGCTACTGTACCCCGGAATACAAAAATAAACTTCATTTTCTTGTTGTACTGTATTCTGTAGTCTGTATTCTGTAGTCTCAACGACCAAATCAGTAGATATAGGCCTACCTGTTGTCAGTTGAGTTCGTTCAATTCATTTATTGTAGGCTAGTAGCCTAGGCAAATATGAAACGGAGATGTAACGTGGCTACCGGCGGGATTTTGAACTTGCATGTTTCATGCATTTTAGGGCAAAAAATACCATGGGATTGATGTGTTCTCCATTTGAGGAACGTAATCAATTGCGGACGTGCACAGACAGCTCAGACAGAGAGCGCATATAGGGCTACTTTCACTTTCTAGAGCGCATTCATTAGGCTACGTAAAAGATGCTTCATACCAAAACAACGATCAAACATTATCAAATGTATCATGACGTGTTGTCACAAAGACTTACTCCAATTAGAAAATCGAAACCAAAATCATGTAAGTGTAAGTGTTCTCTCATTGACGCCTGTAGGAGACAATATCTTTGATCCAATTTTGTAAATTTGCACGTCGTAAAGTTCAATATGAGAGTTAAAATAAAGCCAGTCATACAGCAGAACATTTTATTCAATATTTTACACCTACTAAATCATCAAAGTAAATTTCAAAACTTTTCAGCAACCGTGAGTCATAACTCGTCCTGACTGGGGCAACCTAACCTAATACGTCCCACTCTGATGAAAATGATTGAAAAGAAACCGTTTGCATGATCTTAGCTCCTCCGGCCTTGTGCCGTGAGAGAGGCCCGTCCCACCTTACCCAGAGGTGGGGGAGGGGCGCCCTCGCACCGGGACCCGCCGGGGGCGTGCGGCACCCCCCGCACCCCCTCAAGCTCCACCCCTGGTACATGCCCATATAGTCTTTGCCTGCCTCGTCCAATTTTAAATAATTTGTTCACCCACTAACAAGCAATCACACAACTGTCGCATTATTTTCAAGAGATGGCGATTTCAAAGGGAGTTGGATAGCATATTCATGTGAGTAGCCAGCCTTTGCCTTTTTCTTTCTAGCCTGGTTAAAACCAAACATTAAAGAGGTAGGTGGGCATGGGCAGCGTAATTTCATAATTTCAAAAACTTAGGAGGGAATATCAACAGTTATAAGGTAGCCTGGCTAGGACGGCAGGATAACGTAGCCTATATAGCCAGACAGCTGTGATCAGTTCAGTAATTTATGGTGGTGACTGTAGCTAACGGTCGTTTGCAGACATATCTGATTGAATGCATCATATTGCACTATATCTTACTTGTTAACTGACCTGGCTTGTAGACCGATACGTTTTTCCAACTGCAACGTTGACAAATATCTTTGTGGTTCAGCTGATGAGCATCCATTTAGCAGAGGTTTTCATCTCTTGCTGTGCTGTGTTGTTGTAGGGCTAGATCCCAGCTAACAATTTATGGTTTCCAAAACGTTCTGGGAACCATAGTTTTTGGTTTCGGAAACGTTAGTTTTTGGTTCCCAAACGTTGCCGGAAGGTTAGTTTTTGAGTAAGTTTTGGTTCCCGTGGAAAGTTTGCTGAATGTTCCGGAAACGTTAGTTCTTGGTTATATAAAACGTTCCCTGAACGTTCCCCTAACGTTATCTAAAGGTTGCAACCTTTAGAGAGCTTTCCCAACCGTTGCAAACTTTAAAAAACCTTCCCCTAACGTTCCCTAACCGTTGCAAACTTTAGAAACCTTCCCCTAACGTTCCCTAACTGTTCCCATAACGTTCCCTAAACGTTGTAACATTTAGGGAACGTTCCCTTCCTTAAATATTGCAACCTTTAGGGAACCTTGCCCTAACATTGCAACCTATGCATACCAATTGTATTATTACTTTAAACAGCATGAGCAGGAATGCATTATTATATATTAGCAGGAAAGAATGAACAGGCAAAATCGATGGAACTTTAATATAAAATTATCAAAAGACAAAAAAAAAACAATATAAAAGGCCTTAACAATATATATATATATATATATAAATGCACTGCCTTTTGTGGACGCTCGCATCTTCTTCCGCCTCAATGCTAGAAGTGTCCATCAGCCGCTGACATTTTTCCATAGCTTTGGTGTATGAATCTACGTTAAGAGAACAAAGTTTCTGTGAGCCAGTAGTAGAGCAAAGCAGTATTTCCATATAGAGAAAACTATTATTGATAGTATTGCAGCAATCAGTCATCTGTACACAACCAGATTTTCTTCACTGGATATTTGGCCCAGCTTTTGACTTGATTTTTGTATTGTAGCCCAGAGAATTTCTAATGGGGAGACACAGCATCCATAGAAATGCATGGGCTTAGTTTGTAAAGCCAGTATGGCAGCTGTGTATAGCCTACTACACACATTCCGCCCCTTCCTGTATGCTTCCCAACAGACCTCTGAAGTTCGCCTACAAAAAGGAACCAACACTGCCATCTTTGCCTATAAGGAGATCAGGGTGTTAATTTAACCTAACTACCTACCTAACATTGCAAGTTAGGTCTGGGGTAGCAAAAATCTAAGTTGCTGTCTTAACGTAGGCCTGTTGAAGATCACAGTTAGCCTACCACTCGAAGGCAGAGGACAAACGTGTGTTGAGCAAAATGTCTGCATTATGCCTGGATTATGAAAGGCATATGCCTTTCATTATCTCGATCATGCACAAAGCATCATGACCACATGCCTTTGCTACAAAATAGATCAACATAGTAGGCTATTTTCTTAATGCACGATTACAATGTTAGTGATCAGACTTGCTTTAGGCTTACTGGCTATGTTAGGCTACACCTTGCGAAAACTATGCTGTGATCTACAGCGGCATGTGTCAGGCTGCGGTTCAAACACATTCATTTGAACTGATGAAATTGTATTTGCTGCTTTGCTAATGGACAAATGAATAATTGAATGAATAATTTCCGTCCATATAAGCTAGATGTCACAAACAGACGCTTTAATAAACCTTTGGTGGATGTAATCCTCCCTTGAACTAATTATAGCCTTTATGCAAAATGCCATCAACTAGTTTCTTTCAATGTGTTGTTTAACGGTCTTCTAGTAGCCTACGTCGTGGAAAATATAGTAATAGACTACTGACCAGTGATCATATCTGAGCATGTTAATATGACTTGTTGATGAATTATTTAAATTTGAAATGTTTGAACAGATTTATTTAGGAAGTGGTTCTAAATTTAGGTTTGATACGGAAATCGGCTACATAGCTTAACCATAGTTCACACTGAAACCCGATCATTTAATTTAAATGTTATTAAACCGTTTATTAAATGTTTACATGTGTAGGCCATTGACAGTAAAAGAAAGGTGTAGGCTCTGCCGACTGTCTCGCCATGTCTTGAATGAAACGTCATAAACGTATCGAATCTTGGGGAGCCAGGTAGGCCGCAAAGCATACACCCGATGCGCACTCCGTTTCGGGGAAAAGAAGGGTGGATTTGTCGGCCGAATTCGAAGGAGCCCAGGGGCCTCATTTATAAAAGTGTTGCGTAGAAACCATCCTTCATTTGATCTTAGATCATTTCTGAAATGATCTTACGTGTGATTCAGAGAACACGAACGTACGCACAAAAAAACGTGCGTACGCCACCATTCCAGATGTGCCCACTATAAATCACAAATGAACGTCAACTTGTGCGCAGCCGGATGGTTTTAGGTCTCCGCCTTGTAAACACCCCCTCATCAATATCATTAGCATATGTTTTAATGAAATCAATGGCCTAAAAGCTGTAGCCTATGTAAAATTATATATTGAAAACATTGTATAGGCCTAGCCTATATGCGTCAGTTCGAATAGCTTAACTAATTATGTTTTTTCCAGCAAAGCTTTCTGGAAAGAGATCGTATGCATCCATCCTTTTGCTTGCAGTAATGTGAATAATCAACATTTAGTATGTTTAGGCCTACTCTGATTTAGCCTACAAAACAGAGGACTAAATTATAAGCGTGATATGTCATGGCTTAACGTTTCTTTTAGGATAGGCTATGTTTTGCTGATAAAGTAGCCTAGTTCGCCGGTCATTATTCATTCATTCCGCATATCTTTGCTATCGTTTTCTTTCAATAATGTCCAATTGCTTAAACATTGTCCTTTATTGTTGCTTTTAGGCCTACCTTTATATTTTAGCCTACATTATTCAACTCACGTATTGTCATCTGATCTTGGGCACTGCCAGTCAAAAAAACAAACAGGTGCACGCTCTGCACCTCTTTTCGCAACTCCGACGCAACACTAAATATGCCCTGCTTTCAGAATCCGATACCGCATGGCGCAGTCCACCTCACCGAGATCGCAGAATTCATAGTTCACCCACCTCTTATTTTACCACTACATCCCTGGCACGAATGTACTTTTCCTCTCCTAAACGAGGGCAATTGGACATTTTATGGTCAATATTAGATTGGTGGCACTAAATATACTAGATCACCTGTAAGAATGTTTCAATCATTCTATCGTAGGTCTTGGAGTTTTTTTTAAATAGATATTATGAAATAAGTAAGCTATACGTTTTTTTCACTTTCTTAAGTGGGCTATAGTTGTCATTAGCAGTTTTATGCCAAACCATGAAACATTAAGCTGCGTCCAAAAACGTATTTAAAAATCTTCTGATATTGATCATGCATATGACAAAGAAAGACATGAGATCGTTGGTCTTGGAATTTTGAAAATGCATCGCACTTGCAGTACCCCGGCATTACCACAAGGAAATGGTCGTTTGAACCTGACGTGGAGATAAGCACTTTTCCACGTCAAAGACGGTTTTTATAAATCTGAGCGTTGGCATGGATTTGAGCGTACGCACGGTCTAAGATCAAATCTGTGCTTAAGAACGCTTTATAAATGAGGCCCCAGGAAATGGGACAGCACTAGTTGCGCTACTACCGGTCTACGAATCTGGCCTTAGAACCATGTAGCCCCTGAAATGAGACACGCTCATACTCATGAATGTTTTGGTCCATGGCATTGACCAGTATTGTAATGGGTGTAGACCATTACACACTGTGTATTTGAAATGTGATTTGGTGAGTGGATATGTCAAATTGGGTGTTCGCAAACAGTTACCAGTTAGATAGATAGATCGAAGTCTATCTATCTAACTTTTTTTTTGTGAAGTTCCCCAAGGGGAAATTCAAGTTGAGGGTGTCACTGTCATTCTCGGGAATGACCTTGCCTCATCCTATTGTGTCTGACAGTCTAGTTGTGATGTTGATTTAACCAGGCAATTTCCTTCTGTATATCCTGCTTGCACTGTGACGTGTGCTCAGGCCAGGGAATTTGAGGATGCTGTTGATCTCTCTGATTTCTTCATGACTACGCCTGGTGAGCCTATTGAGTGCAAGCTATCTGTTGAGCCTGATATTTCTGTGTCTGATCCTGCTGACCTGCCTGTCACTAAAGGGTTTGCTTTAGAAATGGGCAAAGGACAATTGAGCACTGCACAAAGGTCCGATCCATCTTTACTTCACTGTATTGAGGCTCCAGTAGAAAAAGTTAATGTCCCTGAAACTGGTGTATGTTTCAGGACATCCCAGCTTGCTTGAGGCGGGGTGGAATGCCACCTATCAAATAGTGTTGCCTACAGGTTATTGTGACCATGTCTTGAAGTTGGCCTATGATCATGTTCTGTCTGGTCACCTAGGTGTAAATAAAACGTATCACCGTATTGCTAAGTACTTTTTCTGGCCTGATTTAAAGTCAACTGTGGCAAAATACTGCCGCTCTTGTCACACCTGTCAACTTGCAGGTAAACCAAAGCAAGTCATTCCAACAGCCTCATTTAAGCCAATTCCTGTAGTGACTGAGCCATTTGAACGGCTCATTGTTGATTATGTGGGCCCATTGCCTAAGTACATCTGGACACCAGTATATATACTGACCATAATGTGTACTTCCACTCTCTACCCTGAGGCAATTCCTTTGCGAAGTCTCAAAGCAAAATGGATTGCAAGAGAGCTTGTGAGATTTTGCTCCACATTTGGTTGGCCCAGAGTTATACAATCTGACAAAGGGTCAAATTTTACCTCTAAGTTGTTTGCTTAACCCTTAAGAACGTAGGTTTTATTTAAACCAACGTACTCCACTGGGTGAGTTTTTTGGGCTGCGTCACTAGCGTTCTACACTGACATTCTATAGTCATTATTAGGTGGCCTACAATCTATGCAGTGCAGCATGGCCTGATCTGTTTTATTTCACGTGAATATTGCAAAGTACCACACACACACATGCTTTCATCATGTGATCACATGTGTTGCATGCATGCACCTGATTACGCAAATGAAGTCGCGCTGACAACGTGTTACAATTGTCACGAGGATAACAGGACACGCGAATTAGAGCTTAGATCGGGCCCAAACAATCAAGCCCGACCCTACCCGAGCCCGTGCACATTGTGCCAGAGCCCGACCCGGCCCAACACATTAACTGTAATTATGAGCCCGAGCCCGATTTAAACCCGACATTTTTTTTTAAATACGTGGGCCATTAGCCTATAACTGACGTTCTCAACTACAATTCCGAGCTGTTTGAGCTACAGAAATCCGTTTAGAATTATATTAATGAATAATGCAACGGAGTGAATGTAGGCTAAACTATGTTTGTTTATTCAGAATGGAATGGATTGCAAATGAATCCGAATGAAGAAACGTAAGCCACTTACAACGTAAAATGATGTCCCTGCAGCAAAACTCAACGCATTTCTCTGTGAGGGCTTGCCTCGCTCTCAGGTGTAGGCCCTATGCTTGGAGAAGTGACAAAAGAGGACATTGAAGGCTGGCTATCATTATTTCTGCCATGGCAAGCCTGCTTCATGTTCATCTTAAAGTATTTTTGCTGTCATAGGTGAACTTCGTGCGCACTTAATGCACGCAACAAAGCATAGCCTACCTGACAAATGCATACCTCCGACTTTTCTCCAAACTTGCTCGAAGTTATTTCTCCTGTTTTCATTTTTTTTTCTTTACATCTTCAAGCTTCACGTTGCACTTAAGCTACACAATACAGCACAGCAGGCCCGGTATGATGCGTGCGAGTGGAGAAGCTGCACATGACACGTGTTGCAGACGACATTACAAATGACATTTTGTAACTCTGAGCCTAACTTGTATAACTTTGTATACACTTGTTACTTAGGCCTACTTTGATAAATATATAATATTTCTGAGTCTGACATAGCTTTAGCTCCCCACCCAAGTAGGCTAATGATAAAAATAAAAAAAAGCTTGATCAAGGACCCGGCCCGGCCCGGCCCGAGGATAGTGGCTGGAAATATCGGCCCGACCCGGCCCGCGGCTCGGGCTCGGGCAGAGAATCTAAACTCTAACGCGAATATCTCTGCTCTTACCTCAGACGGATGTTCAATGTCCACATCAGAGTTGTCATTAGATGTAAAATTTTCTTTCAATAATGTCCAATTGCTTAAACATTGTCCTTTATTGTTGCTTTAGGCCTACCTTTATATTTTAGCCTACATTATTCAACTCACGTATTGTCATCTGATCTTGGGCACTGCCAGTCAAAAAAACAAACAGGTGCACGCTCTGCACCTCTTTTCGCAACTCCGACGCAACACTAAATATGCCCTGCTTTCAGAATCCGATACCGCATGGCGCAGTCCACCTCACCGAGATCGCAGAATTCATAGTTCACCCACCTCTTATTTTACCACTACATCCCTGGCACGAATGTACTTTTCCTCTCCTAAACGAGGGCAATTGGACATTTTATGGTCAATATTAGATTGGTGGCACTAAATATACTAGATCACCTGTAAGAATGTTTCAATCATTCTATCGTAGGTCTTGGAGTTTTTTTTAAATAGATATTATGAAATAAGTAAGCTATACGTTTTTTTCACTTTATTAAGTGGGCTATAGTTCTCATTAGCAGTTTTATGCCAAACCATGAAACATTAAGCTGCGTCCAAAAACGTATTTAAAAATCTTCTGATATTGATCATGCATATGACAAAGAAAGACACGAGATCGTTGGTCTTGGAATTTTGAAAATGCATCGCACTTAGACCACAGATTACTTGCAGTACCCCGGCATTACCACAAGGAAATGGTCGTTTGAACCTGACGTGGAGATAAGCACTTTTCCACGTCAAAGACGGTTTTTATAAATCTGAGCGTTGGCATGGATTTGAGCGTACGCACGGTCTAAGATCAAATCTGTGCTTAAGAACGCTTTATAAATGAGGCCCCAGGAAATGGGACAGCACTAGTTGCGCTACTACCGGTCTACGAATCTGGCCTTAGAACCATGTAGCCCCTGAAATGAGACACGCTCATACTCATGAATGTTTTGGTCCATGGCATTGACCAGTATTGTAATGGGTGTAGACCATTACACACTGTGTATTTGAAATGTGATTTGGTGAGTGGATATGTCAAATTGGGTGTTCGCAAACAGTTACCAGTTAGATAGATAGATCGAAGTCTATCTATCTAACTTTTTTTTTGTGAAGTTCCCCAAGGGGAAATTCAAGTTGAGGGTGTCACTGTCATTCTCGGGAATGACCTTGCCTCATCCTATTGTGTCTGACAGTCTAGTTGTGATGTTGATTTAACCAGGCAATTTCCTTCTGTATATCCTGCTTGCACTGTGACGTGTGCTCAGGCCAGGGAATTTGAGGATGCTGTTGATCTCTCTGATTTCTTCATGACTACGCCTGGTGAGCCTATTGAGTGCAAGCTATCTGTTGAGCCTGATATTTCTGTGTCTGATCCTGCTGACCTGCCTGTCACTAAAGGGTTTGCTTTAGAAATGGGCAAAGGACAATTGAGCACTGCACAAAGGTCCGATCCATCTTTACTTCACTGTATTGAGGCTCCAGTAGAAAAAGTTAATGTCCCTGAAACTGGTGTATGTTTCAGGACATCCCAGCTTGCTTGAGGCGGGGTGGAATGCCACCTATCAAATAGTGTTGCTTACAGGTTATTGTGACCATGTCTTGAAGTTGGCCTATGATCATGTTCTGTCTGGTCACCTAGGTGTAAATAAAACGTATCACCGTATTGCTAAGTACTTTTTCTGGCCTGATTTAAAGTCAACTGTGGCAAAATACTGCCGCTCTTGTCACACCTGTCAACTTGCAGGTAAACCAAAGCAAGTCATTCCAACAGCCTCATTTAAGCCAATTCCTGTAGTGACTGAGCCATTTGAACGGCTCATTGTTGATTATGTGGGCCCATTGCCTAAGTACATCTGGACACCAGTATATATACTGACCATAATGTGTACTTCCACTCTCTACCCTGAGGCAATTCCTTTGCGAAGTCTCAAAGCAAAATGGATTGCAAGAGAGCTTGTGAGATTTTGCT
The DNA here is from genome assembly GCF_046254945.1 of Alosa pseudoharengus. NCBI lineage: Eukaryota > Metazoa > Chordata > Actinopteri > Clupeiformes > Clupeidae > Alosa > Alosa pseudoharengus. The sequence goes on along the minus strand of NW_027468701.1, from coordinate 1,758,564 downwards.
CCACATTTGGTTGGCCCAGAGTTATACAATCTGACAAAGGGTCAAATTTTACCTCTAAGTTGTTTGCTTAACCCTTAAGAACGTAGGTTTTATTTAAACCAACGTACTCCACTGGGTGAGTTTTTTGGGCTGCGTCACTAGCGTTCTACACTGACATTCTATAGTCATTATTAGGTGGCCTACAATCTATGCAGTGCAGCATGGCCTGATCTGTTTTATTTCACGTGAATATTGCAAAGTACCACACACACACATGCTTTCATCATGTGATCACATGTGTTGCATGCATGCACCTGATTACGCAAATGAAGTCGCGCTGACAACGTGTTACAATTGTCACGAGGATAACAGGACACGCGAATTAGAGCTTAGATCGGGCCCAAACAATCAAGCCCGACCCTACCCGAGCCCGTGCACATTGTGCCAGAGCCCGACCCGGCCCAACACATTAACTGTAATTATGAGCCCGAGCCCGATTTAAACCCGACATTTTTTTTTAAATACGTGGGCCATTAGCCTATAACTGACGTTCTCAACTACAATTCCGAGCTGTTTGAGCTACAGAAATCCGTTTAGAATTATATTAATGAATAATGCAACGGAGTGAATGTAGGCTAAACTATGTTTGTTTATTCAGAATGGAATGGATTGCAAATGAATCCGAATGAAGAAACGTAAGCCACTTACAACGTAAAATGATGTCCCTGCAGCAAAACTCAACGCATTTCTCTGTGAGGGCTTGCCTCGCTCTCAGGTGTAGGCCCTATGCTTGGAGAAGTGACAAAAGAGGACATTGAAGGCTGGCTATCATTATTTCTGCCATGGCAAGCCTGCTTCATGTTCATCTTAAAGTATTTTTGCTGTCATAGGTGAACTTCGTGCGCACTTAATGCACGCAACAAAGCATAGCCTACCTGACAAATGCATACCTCCGACTTTTCTCCAAACTTGCTCGAAGTTATTTCTCCTGTTTTCATTTTTTTTTCTTTACATCTTCAAGCTTCACGTTGCACTTAAGCTACACAATACAGCACAGCAGGCCCGGTATGATGCGTGCGAGTGGAGAAGCTGCACATGACACGTGTTGCAGACGACATTACAAATGACATTTTGTAACTCTGAGCCTAACTTGTATAACTTTGTATACACTTGTTACTTAGGCCTACTTTGATAAATATATAATATTTCTGAGTCTGACATAGCTTTAGCTCCCCACCCAAGTAGGCTAATGATAAAAATAAAAAAAAGCTTGATCAAGGACCCGGCCCGGCCCGGCCCGAGGATAGTGGCTGGAAATATCGGCCCGACCCGGCCCGCGGCTCGGGCTCGGGCAGAGAATCTAAACTCTAACGCGAATATCTCTGCTCTTACCTCAGACGGATGTTCAATGTCCACATCAGAGTTGTCATTAGATGTAAAATTTTCTTTCAATAATGTCCAATTGCTTAAACATTGTCCTTTATTGTTGCTTTAGGCCTACCTTTATATTTTAGCCTACATTATTCAACTCACGTATTGTCATCTGATCTTGGGCACTGCCAGTCAAAAAAACAAACAGGTGCACGCTCTGCACCTCTTTTCGCAACTCCGACGCAACACTAAATATGCCCTGCTTTCAGAATCCGATACCGCATGGCGCAGTCCACCTCACCGAGATCGCAGAATTCATAGTTCACCCACCTCTTATTTTACCTCTACATCCCTGGCACGAATGTACTTTTCCTCTCCTAAACGAGGGCAATTGGACATTTTATGGTCAATATTAGATTGGTGGCACTAAATATACTAGATCACCTGTAAGAATGTTTCAATCATTCTATCGTAGGTCTTGGAGTTTTTTTTAAATAGATATTATGAAATAAGTAAGCTATACGTTTTTTTCACTTTATTAAGTGGGCTATAGTTCTCATTAGCAGTTTTATGCCAAACCATGAAACATTAAGCTGCGTCCAAAAACGTATTTAAAAATCTTCTGATATTGATCATGCATATGACAAAGAAAGACACGAGATCGTTGGTCTTGGAATTTTGAAAATGCATCGCACTTAGACCACAGATTACTTGCAGTACCCCGGCATTACCACAAGGAAATGGTCGTTTGAACCTGACGTGGAGATAAGCACTTTTCCACGTCAAAGACGGTTTTTATAAATCTGAGCGTTGGCATGGATTTGAGCGTACGCACGGTCTAAGATCAAATCTGTGCTTAAGAACGCTTTATAAATGAGGCCCCAGGAAATGGGACAGCACTAGTTGCGCTACTACCGGTCTACGAATCTGGCCTTAGAACCATGTAGCCCCTGAAATGAGACACGCTCATACTCATGAATGTTTTGGTCCATGGCATTGACCAGTATTGTAATGGGTGTAGACCATTACACACTGTGTATTTGAAATGTGATTTGGTGAGTGGATATGTCAAATTGGGTGTTCGCAAACAGTTACCAGTTAGATAGATAGATCGAAGTCTATCTATCTAACTTTTTTTTTGTGAAGTTCCCCAAGGGGAAATTCAAGTTGAGGGTGTCACTGTCATTCTCGGGAATGACCTTGCCTCATCCTATTGTGTCTGACAGTCTAGTTGTGATGTTGATTTAACCAGGCAATTTCCTTCTGTATATCCTGCTTGCACTGTGACGTGTGCTCAGGCCAGGGAATTTGAGGATGCTGTTGATCTCTCTGATTTCTTCATGACTACGCCTGGTGAGCCTATTGAGTGCAAGCTATCTGTTGAGCCTGATATTTCTGTGTCTGATCCTGCTGACCTGCCTGTCACTAAAGGGTTTGCTTTAGAAATGGGCAAAGGACAATTGAGCACTGCACAAAGGTCCGATCCATCTTTACTTCACTGTATTGAGGCTCCAGTAGAAAAAGTTAATGTCCCTGAAACTGGTGTATGTTTCAGGACATCCCAGCTTGCTTGAGGCGGGGTGGGAATGCCACCTATCAAATAGTGTTGCCTACAGGTTATTGTGACCATGTCTTGAAGTTGGCCTATGATCATGTTCTGTCTGGTCACCTAGGTGTAAATAAAACGTATCACCGTATTGCTAAGTACTTTTTCTGGCCTGATTTAAAGTCAACTGTGGCAAAATACTGCCGCTCTTGTCACACCTGTCAACTTGCAGGTAAACCAAAGCAAGTCATTCCAACAGCCTCATTTAAGCCAATTCCTGTAGTGACTGAGCCATTTGAACGGCTCATTGTTGATTATGTGGGCCCATTGCCTAAGTACATCTGGACACCAGTATATATACTGACCATAATGTGTACTTCCACTCTTCCACCCTGAGGCAATTCCTTTGCGAAGTCTCAAAGCAAAATGGATTGCAAGAGAGCTTGTGAGATTTTGCTCCACATTTGGTTGGCCCAGAGTTATACAATCTGACAAAGGGTCAAATTTTACCTCTAAGTTGTTTGCTTAACCCTTAAGAACGTAGGTTTTATTTAAACCAACGTACTCCACTGGGTGAGTTTTTTGGGCTGCGTCACTAGCGTTCTACACTGACATTCTATAGTCATTATTAGGTGGCCTACAATCTATGCAGTGCAGCATGGCCTGATCTGTTTTATTTCACGTGAATATTGCAAAGTACCACACACACACATGCTTTCATCATGTGATCACATGTGTTGCATGCATGCACCTGATTACGCAAATGAAGTCGCGCTGACAACGTGTTACAATTGTCACGAGGATAACAGGACACGCGAATTAGAGCTTAGATCGGGCCCAAACAATCAAGCCCGACCCTACCCGAGCCCGTGCACATTGTGCCAGAGCCCGACCCGGCCCAACACATTAACTGTAATTATGAGCCCGAGCCCGATTTAAACCCGACATTTTTTTTTAAATACGTGGGCCATTAGCCTATAACTGACGTTCTCAACTACAATTCCGAGCTGTTTGAGCTACAGAAATCCGTTTAGAATTATATTAATGAATAATGCAACGGAGTGAATGTAGGCTAAACTATGTTTGTTTATTCAGAATGGAATGGATTGCAAATGAATCCGAATGAAGAAACGTAAGCCACTTACAACGTAAAATGATGTCCCTGCAGCAAAACTCAACGCATTTCTCTGTGAGGGCTTGCCTCGCTCTCAGGTGTAGGCCCTATGCTTGGAGAAGTGACAAAAGAGGACATTGAAGGCTGGCTATCATTATTTCTGCCATGGCAAGCCTGCTTCATGTTCATCTTAAAGTATTTTTGCTGTCATAGGTGAACTTCGTGCGCACTTAATGCACGCAACAAAGCATAGCCTACCTGACAAATGCATACCTCCGACTTTTCTCCAAACTTGCTCGAAGTTATTTCTCCTGTTTTCATTTTTTTTTCTTTACATCTTCAAGCTTCACGTTGCACTTAAGCTACACAATACAGCACAGCAGGCCCGGTATGATGCGTGCGAGTGGAGAAGCTGCACATGACACGTGTTGCAGACGACATTACAAATGACATTTTGTAACTCTGAGCCTAACTTGTATAACTTTGTATACACTTGTTACTTAGGCCTACGTTGATAAATATATAATATTTCTGAGTCTGACATAGCTTTAGCTCCCCACCCAAGTAGGCTAATGATAAAAATAAAAAAAAGCTTGATCAAGGACCCGGCCCGGCCCGGCCCGAGGATAGTGGCTGGAAATATCGGCCCGACCCGGCCCGCGGCTCGGGCTCGGGCAGAGAATCTAAACTCTAACGCGAATATCTCTGCTCTTACCTCAGACGGATGTTCAATGTCCACATCAGAGTTGTCATTAGATGTAAAATTTTCTTTCAATAATGTCCAATTGCTTAAACATTGTCCTTTATTGTTGCTTTAGGCCTACCTTTATATTTTAGCCTACATTATTCAACTCACGTATTGTCATCTGATCTTGGGCACTGCCAGTCAAAAAAACAAACAGGTGCACGCTCTGCACCTCTTTTCGCAACTCCGACGCAACACTAAATATGCCCTGCTTTCAGAATCCGATACCGCATGGCGCAGTCCACCTCACCGAGATCGCAGAATTCATAGTTCACCCACCTCTTATTTTACCACTACATCCCTGGCACGAATGTACTTTTCCTCTCCTAAACGAGGGCAATTGGACATTTTATGGTCAATATTAGATTGGTGGCACTAAATATACTAGATCACCTGTAAGAATGTTTCAATCATTCTATCGTAGGTCTTGGAGTTTTTTTTAAATAGATATTATGAAATAAGTAAGCTATACGTTTTTTTCACTTTATTAAGTGGGCTATAGTTCTCATTAGCAGTTTTATGCCAAACCATGAAACATTAAGCTGCGTCCAAAAACGTATTTAAAAATCTTCTGATATTGATCATGCATATGACAAAGAAAGACACGAGATCGTTGGTCTTGGAATTTTGAAAATGCATCGCACTTAGACCACAGATTACTTGCAGTACCCCGGCATTACCACAAGGAAATGGTCGTTTGAACCTGACGTGGAGATAAGCACTTTTCCACGTCAAAGACGGTTTTTATAAATCTGAGCGTTGGCATGGATTTGAGCGTACGCACGGTCTAAGATCAAATCTGTGCTTAAGAACGCTTTATAAATGAGGCCCCAGGAAATGGGACAGCACTAGTTGCGCTACTACCGGTCTACGAATCTGGCCTTAGAACCATGTAGCCCCTGAAATGAGACACGCTCATACTCATGAATGTTTTGGTCCATGGCATTGACCAGTATTGTAATGGGTGTAGACCATTACACACTGTGTATTTGAAATGTGATTTGGTGAGTGGATATGTCAAATTGGGTGTTCGCAAACAGTTACCAGTTAGATAGATAGATCGAAGTCTATCTATCTAACTTTTTTTTTGTGAAGTTCCCCAAGGGGAAATTCAAGTTGAGGGTGTCACTGTCATTCTCGGGAATGACCTTGCCTCATCCTATTGTGTCTGACAGTCTAGTTGTGATGTTGATTTAACCAGGCAATTTCCTTCTGTATATCCTGCTTGCACTGTGACGTGTGCTCAGGCCAGGGAATTTGAGGATGCTGTTGATCTCTCTGATTTCTTCATGACTACGCCTGGTGAGCCTATTGAGTGCAAGCTATCTGTTGAGCCTGATATTTCTGTGTCTGATCCTGCTGACCTGCCTGTCACTAAAGGGTTTGCTTTAGAAATGGGCAAAGGACAATTGAGCACTGCACAAAGGTCCGATCCATCTTTACTTCACTGTATTGAGGCTCCAGTAGAAAAAGTTAATGTCCCTGAAACTGGTGTATGTTTCAGGACATCCCAGCTTGCTTGAGGCGGGGTGGAATGCCACCTATCAAATAGTGTTGCTTACAGGTTATTGTGACCATGTCTTGAAGTTGGCCTATGATCATGTTCTGTCTGGTCACCTAGGTGTAAATAAAACGTATCACCGTATTGCTAAGTACTTTTTCTGGCCTGATTTAAAGTCAACTGTGGCAAAATACTGCCGCTCTTGTCACACCTGTCAACTTGCAGGTAAACCAAAGCAAGTCATTCCAACAGCCTCATTTAAGCCAATTCCTGTAGTGACTGAGCCATTTGAACGGCTCATTGTTGATTATGTGGGCCCATTGCCTAAGTACATCTGGACACCAGTATATATACTGACCATAATGTGTACTTCCACTCTCTACCCTGAGGCAATTCCTTTGCGAAGTCTCAAAGCAAAATGGATTGCAAGAGAGCTTGTGAGATTTTGCTCCACATTTGGTTGGCCCAGAGTTATACAATCTGACAAAGGGTCAAATTTTACCTCTAAGTTGTTTGCTTAACCCTTAAGAACGTAGGTTTTATTTAAACCAACGTACTCCACTGGGTGAGTTTTTTGGGCTGCGTCACTAGCGTTCTACACTGACATTCTATAGTCATTATTAGGTGGCCTACAATCTATGCAGTGCAGCATGGCCTGATCTGTTTTATTTCACGTGAATATTGCAAAGTACCACACACACACATGCTTTCATCATGTGATCACATGTGTTGCATGCATGCACCTGATTACGCAAATGAAGTCGCGCTGACAACGTGTTACAATTGTCACGAGGATAACAGGACACGCGAATTAGAGCTTAGATCGGGCCCAAACAATCAAGCCCGACCCTACCCGAGCCCGTGCACATTGTGCCAGAGCCCGACCCGGCCCAACACATTAACTGTAATTATGAGCCCGAGCCCGATTTAAACCCGACATTTTTTTTTAAATACGTGGGCCATTAGCCTATAACTGACGTTCTCAACTACAATTCCGAGCTGTTTGAGCTACAGAAATCCGTTTAGAATTATATTAATGAATAATGCAACGGAGTGAATGTAGGCTAAACTATGTTTGTTTATTCAGAATGGAATGGATTGCAAATGAATCCGAATGAAGAAACGTAAGCCACTTACAACGTAAAATGATGTCCCTGCAGCAAAACTCAACGCATTTCTCTGTGAGGGCTTGCCTCGCTCTCAGGTGTAGGCCCTATGCTTGGAGAAGTGACAAAAGAGGACATTGAAGGCTGGCTATCATTATTTCTGCCATGGCAAGCCTGCTTCATGTTCATCTTAAAGTATTTTTGCTGTCATAGGTGAACTTCGTGCGCACTTAATGCACGCAACAAAGCATAGCCTACCTGACAAATGCATACCTCCGACTTTTCTCCAAACTTGCTCGAAGTTATTTCTCCTGTTTTCATTTTTTTTTCTTTACATCTTCAAGCTTCACGTTGCACTTAAGCTACACAATACAGCACAGCAGGCCCGGTATGATGCGTGCGAGTGGAGAAGCTGCACATGACACGTGTTGCAGACGACATTACAAATGACATTTTGTAACTCTGAGCCTAACTTGTATAACTTTGTATACACTTGTTACTTAGGCCTACTTTGATAAATATATAATATTTCTGAGTCTGACATAGCTTTAGCTCCCCACCCAAGTAGGCTAATGATAAAAATAAAAAAAAGCTTGATCAAGGACCCGGCCCGGCCCGGCCCGAGGATAGTGGCTGGAAATATCGGCCCGACCCGGCCCGCGGCTCGGGCTCGGGCAGAGAATCTAAACTCTAACGCGAATATCTCTGCTCTTACCTCAGACGGATGTTCAATGTCCACATCAGAGTTGTCATTAGATGTAAAATTTTCTTTCAATAATGTCCAATTGCTTAAACATTGTCCTTTATTGTTGCTTTAGGCCTACCTTTATATTTTAGCCTACATTATTCAACTCACGTATTGTCATCTGATCTTGGGCACTGCCAGTCAAAAAAACAAACAGGTGCACGCTCTGCACCTCTTTTCGCAACTCCGACGCAACACTAAATATGCCCTGCTTTCAGAATCCGATACCGCATGGCGCAGTCCACCTCACCGAGATCGCAGAATTCATAGTTCACCCACCTCTTATTTTACCTCTACATCCCTGGCACGAATGTACTTTTCCTCTCCTAAACGAGGGCAATTGGACATTTTATGGTCAATATTAGATTGGTGGCACTAAATATACTAGATCACCTGTAAGAATGTTTCAATCATTCTATCGTAGGTCTTGGAGTTTTTTTTAAATAGATATTATGAAATAAGTAAGCTATACGTTTTTTTCACTTTATTAAGTGGGCTATAGTTCTCATTAGCAGTTTTATGCCAAACCATGAAACATTAAGCTGCGTCCAAAAACGTATTTAAAAATCTTCTGATATTGATCATGCATATGACAAAGAAAGACACGAGATCGTTGGTCTTGGAATTTTGAAAATGCATCGCACTTAGACCACAGATTACTTGCAGTACCCCGGCATTACCACAAGGAAATGGTCGTTTGAACCTGACGTGGAGATAAGCACTTTTCCACGTCAAAGACGGTTTTTATAAATCTGAGCGTTGGCATGGATTTGAGCGTACGCACGGTCTAAGATCAAATCTGTGCTTAAGAACGCTTTATAAATGAGGCCCCAGGAAATGGGACAGCACTAGTTGCGCTACTACCGGTCTACGAATCTGGCCTTAGAACCATGTAGCCCCTGAAATGAGACACGCTCATACTCATGAATGTTTTGGTCCATGGCATTGACCAGTATTGTAATGGGTGTAGACCATTACACACTGTGTATTTGAAATGTGATTTGGTGAGTGGATATGTCAAATTGGGTGTTCGCAAACAGTTACCAGTTAGATAGATAGATCGAAGTCTATCTATCTAACTTTTTTTTTGTGAAGTTCCCCAAGGGGAAATTCAAGTTGAGGGTGTCACTGTCATTCTCGGGAATGACCTTGCCTCATCCTATTGTGTCTGACAGTCTAGTTGTGATGTTGATTTAACCAGGCAATTTCCTTCTGTATATCCTGCTTGCACTGTGACGTGTGCTCAGGCCAGGGAATTTGAGGATGCTGTTGATCTCTCTGATTTCTTCATGACTACGCCTGGTGAGCCTATTGAGTGCAAGCTATCTGTTGAGCCTGATATTTCTGTGTCTGATCCTGCTGACCTGCCTGTCACTAAAGGGTTTGCTTTAGAAATGGGCAAAGGACAATTGAGCACTGCACAAAGGTCCGATCCATCTTTACTTCACTGTATTGAGGCTCCAGTAGAAAAAGTTAATGTCCCTGAAACTGGTGTATGTTTCAGGACATCCCAGCTTGCTTGAGGCGGGGTGGGAATGCCACCTATCAAATAGTGTTGCCTACAGGTTATTGTGACCATGTCTTGAAGTTGGCCTATGATCATGTTCTGTCTGGTCACCTAGGTGTAAATAAAACGTATCACCGTATTGCTAAGTACTTTTTCTGGCCTGATTTAAAGTCAACTGTGGCAAAATACTGCCGCTCTTGTCACACCTGTCAACTTGCAGGTAAACCAAAGCAAGTCATTCCAACAGCCTCATTTAAGCCAATTCCTGTAGTGACTGAGCCATTTGAACGGCTCATTGTTGATTATGTGGGCCCATTGCCTAAGTACATCTGGACACCAGTATATATACTGACCATAATGTGTACTTCCACTCTTCCACCCTGAGGCAATTCCTTTGCGAAGTCTCAAAGCAAAATGGATTGCAAGAGAGCTTGTGAGATTTTGCTCCACATTTGGTTGGCCCAGAGTTATACAATCTGACAAAGGGTCAAATTTTACCTCTAAGTTGTTTGCTTAACCCTTAAGAACGTAGGTTTTATTTAAACCAACGTACTCCACTGGGTGAGTTTTTTGGGCTGCGTCACTAGCGTTCTACACTGACATTCTATAGTCATTATTAGGTGGCCTACAATCTATGCAGTGCAGCATGGCCTGATCTGTTTTATTTCACGTGAATATTGCAAAGTACCACACACACACATGCTTTCATCATGTGATCACATGTGTTGCATGCATGCACCTGATTACGCAAATGAAGTCGCGCTGACAACGTGTTACAATTGTCACGAGGATAACAGGACACGCGAATTAGAGCTTAGATCGGGCCCAAACAATCAAGCCCGACCCTACCCGAGCCCGTGCACATTGTGCCAGAGCCCGACCCGGCCCAACACATTAACTGTAATTATGAGCCCGAGCCCGATTTAAACCCGACATTTTTTTTTAAATACGTGGGCCATTAGCCTATAACTGACGTTCTCAACTACAATTCCGAGCTGTTTGAGCTACAGAAATCCGTTTAGAATTATATTAATGAATAATGCAACGGAGTGAATGTAGGCTAAACTATGTTTGTTTATTCAGAATGGAATGGATTGCAAATGAATCCGAATGAAGAAACGTAAGCCACTTACAACGTAAAATGATGTCCCTGCAGCAAAACTCAACGCATTTCTCTGTGAGGGCTTGCCTCGCTCTCAGGTGTAGGCCCTATGCTTGGAGAAGTGACAAAAGAGGACATTGAAGGCTGGCTATCATTATTTCTGCCATGGCAAGCCTGCTTCATGTTCATCTTAAAGTATTTTTGCTGTCATAGGTGAACTTCGTGCGCACTTAATGCACGCAACAAAGCATAGCCTACCTGACAAATGCATACCTCCGACTTTTCTCCAAACTTGCTCGAAGTTATTTCTCCTGTTTTCATTTTTTTTTCTTTACATCTTCAAGCTTCACGTTGCACTTAAGCTACACAATACAGCACAGCAGGCCCGGTATGATGCGTGCGAGTGGAGAAGCTGCACATGACACGTGTTGCAGACGACATTACAAATGACATTTTGTAACTCTGAGCCTAACTTGTATAACTTTGTATACACTTGTTACTTAGGCCTACGTTGATAAATATATAATATTTCTGAGTCTGACATAGCTTTAGCTCCCCACCCAAGTAGGCTAATGATAAAAATAAAAAAAAGCTTGATCAAGGACCCGGCCCGGCCCGGCCCGAGGATAGTGGCTGGAAATATCGGCCCGACCCGGCCCGCGGCTCGGGCTCGGGCAGAGAATCTAAACTCTAACGCGAATATCTCTGCTCTTACCTCAGACGGATGTTCAATGTCCACATCAGAGTTGTCATTAGATGTAAAATTTTCTTTCAATAATGTCCAATTGCTTAAACATTGTCCTTTATTGTTGCTTTAGGCCTACCTTTATATTTTAGCCTACATTATTCAACTCACGTATTGTCATCTGATCTTGGGCACTGCCAGTCAAAAAAACAAACAGGTGCACGCTCTGCACCTCTTTTCGCAACTCCGACGCAACACTAAATATGCCCTGCTTTCAGAATCCGATACCGCATGGCGCAGTCCACCTCACCGAGATCGCAGAATTCATAGTTCACCCACCTCTTATTTTACCACTACATCCCTGGCACGAATGTACTTTTCCTCTCCTAAACGAGGGCAATTGGACATTTTATGGTCAATATTAGATTGGTGGCACTAAATATACTAGATCACCTGTAAGAATGTTTCAATCATTCTATCGTAGGTCTTGGAGTTTTTTTTAAATAGATATTATGAAATAAGTAAGCTATACGTTTTTTTCACTTTATTAAGTGGGCTATAGTTCTCATTAGCAGTTTTATGCCAAACCATGAAACATTAAGCTGCGTCCAAAAACGTATTTAAAAATCTTCTGATATTGATCATGCATATGACAAAGAAAGACACGAGATCGTTGGTCTTGGAATTTTGAAAATGCATCGCACTTAGACCACAGATTACTTGCAGTACCCCGGCATTACCACAAGGAAATGGTCGTTTGAACCTGACGTGGAGATAAGCACTTTTCCACGTCAAAGACGGTTTTTATAAATCTGAGCGTTGGCATGGATTTGAGCGTACGCACGGTCTAAGATCAAATCTGTGCTTAAGAACGCTTTATAAATGAGGCCCCAGGAAATGGGACAGCACTAGTTGCGCTACTACCGGTCTACGAATCTGGCCTTAGAACCATGTAGCCCCTGAAATGAGACACGCTCATACTCATGAATGTTTTGGTCCATGGCATTGACCAGTATTGTAATGGGTGTAGACCATTACACACTGTGTATTTGAAATGTGATTTGGTGAGTGGATATGTCAAATTGGGTGTTCGCAAACAGTTACCAGTTAGATAGATAGATCGAAGTCTATCTATCTAACTTTTTTTTTGTGAAGTTCCCCAAGGGGAAATTCAAGTTGAGGGTGTCACTGTCATTCTCGGGAATGACCTTGCCTCATCCTATTGTGTCTGACAGTCTAGTTGTGATGTTGATTTAACCAGGCAATTTCCTTCTGTATATCCTGCTTGCACTGTGACGTGTGCTCAGGCCAGGGAATTTGAGGATGCTGTTGATCTCTCTGATTTCTTCATGACTACGCCTGGTGAGCCTATTGAGTGCAAGCTATCTGTTGAGCCTGATATTTCTGTGTCTGATCCTGCTGACCTGCCTGTCACTAAAGGGTTTGCTTTAGAAATGGGCAAAGGACAATTGAGCACTGCACAAAGGTCCGATCCATCTTTACTTCACTGTATTGAGGCTCCAGTAGAAAAAGTTAATGTCCCTGAAACTGGTGTATGTTTCAGGACATCCCAGCTTGCTTGAGGCGGGGTGGGAATGCCACCTATCAAATAGTGTTGCCTACAGGTTATTGTGACCATGTCTTGAAGTTGGCCTATGATCATGTTCTGTCTGGTCACCTAGGTGTAAATAAAACGTATCACCGTATTGCTAAGTACTTTTTCTGGCCTGATTTAAAGTCAACTGTGGCAAAATACTGCCGCTCTTGTCACACCTGTCAACTTGCAGGTAAACCAAAGCAAGTCATTCCAACAGCCTCATTTAAGCCAATTCCTGTAGTGACTGAGCCATTTGAACGGCTCATTGTTGATTATGTGGGCCCATTGCCTAAGTACATCTGGACACCAGTATATATACTGACCATAATGTGTACTTCCACTCTTCCACCCTGAGGCAATTCCTTTGCGAAGTCTCAAAGCAAAATGGATTGCAAGAGAGCTTGTGAGATTTTGCTCCACATTTGGTTGGCCCAGAGTTATACAATCTGACAAAGGGTCAAATTTTACCTCTAAGTTGTTTGCTTAACCCTTAAGAACGTAGGTTTTATTTAAACCAACGTACTCCACTGGGTGAGTTTTTTGGGCTGCGTCACTAGCGTTCTACACTGACATTCTATAGTCATTATTAGGTGGCCTACAATCTATGCAGTGCAGCATGGCCTGATCTGTTTTATTTCACGTGAATATTGCAAAGTACCACACACACACATGCTTTCATCATGTGATCACATGTGTTGCATGCATGCACCTGATTACGCAAATGAAGTCGCGCTGACAACGTGTTACAATTGTCACGAGGATAACAGGACACGCGAATTAGAGCTTAGATCGGGCCCAAACAATCAAGCCCGACCCTACCCGAGCCCGTGCACATTGTGCCAGAGCCCGACCCGGCCCAACACATTAACTGTAATTATGAGCCCGAGCCCGATTTAAACCCGACATTTTTTTTTAAATACGTGGGCCATTAGCCTATAACTGACGTTCTCAACTACAATTCCGAGCTGTTTGAGCTACAGAAATCCGTTTAGAATTATATTAATGAATAATGCAACGGAGTGAATGTAGGCTAAACTATGTTTGTTTATTCAGAATGGAATGGATTGCAAATGAATCCGAATGAAGAAACGTAAGCCACTTACAACGTAAAATGATGTCCCTGCAGCAAAACTCAACGCATTTCTCTGTGAGGGCTTGCCTCGCTCTCAGGTGTAGGCCCTATGCTTGGAGAAGTGACAAAAGAGGACATTGAAGGCTGGCTATCATTATTTCTGCCATGGCAAGCCTGCTTCATGTTCATCTTAAAGTATTTTTGCTGTCATAGGTGAACTTCGTGCGCACTTAATGCACGCAACAAAGCATAGCCTACCTGACAAATGCATACCTCCGACTTTTCTCCAAACTTGCTCGAAGTTATTTCTCCTGTTTTCATTTTTTTTTCTTTACATCTTCAAGCTTCACGTTGCACTTAAGCTACACAATACAGCACAGCAGGCCCGGTATGATGCGTGCGAGTGGAGAAGCTGCACATGACACGTGTTGCAGACGACATTACAAATGACATTTTGTAACTCTGAGCCTAACTTGTATAACTTTGTATACACTTGTTACTTAGGCCTACGTTGATAAATATATAATATTTCTGAGTCTGACATAGCTTTAGCTCCCCACCCAAGTAGGCTAATGATAAAAATAAAAAAAAGCTTGATCAAGGACCCGGCCCGGCCCGGCCCGAGGATAGTGGCTGGAAATATCGGCCCGACCCGGCCCGCGGCTCGGGCTCGGGCAGAGAATCTAAACTCTAACGCGAATATCTCTGCTCTTACCTCAGACGGATGTTCAATGTCCACATCAGAGTTGTCATTAGATGTAAAATTTTCTTTCAATAATGTCCAATTGCTTAAACATTGTCCTTTATTGTTGCTTTAGGCCTACCTTTATATTTTAGCCTACATTATTCAACTCACGTATTGTCATCTGATCTTGGGCACTGCCAGTCAAAAAAACAAACAGGTGCACGCTCTGCACCTCTTTTCGCAACTCCGACGCAACACTAAATATGCCCTGCTTTCAGAATCCGATACCGCATGGCGCAGTCCACCTCACCGAGATCGCAGAATTCATAGTTCACCCACCTCTTATTTTACCACTACATCCCTGGCACGAATGTACTTTTCCTCTCCTAAACGAGGGCAATTGGACATTTTATGGTCAATATTAGATTGGTGGCACTAAATATACTAGATCACCTGTAAGAATGTTTCAATCATTCTATCGTAGGTCTTGGAGTTTTTTTTAAATAGATATTATGAAATAAGTAAGCTATACGTTTTTTTCACTTTATTAAGTGGGCTATAGTTCTCATTAGCAGTTTTATGCCAAACCATGAAACATTAAGCTGCGTCCAAAAACGTATTTAAAAATCTTCTGATATTGATCATGCATATGACAAAGAAAGACACGAGATCGTTGGTCTTGGAATTTTGAAAATGCATCGCACTTAGACCACAGATTACTTGCAGTACCCCGGCATTACCACAAGGAAATGGTCGTTTGAACCTGACGTGGAGATAAGCACTTTTCCACGTCAAAGACGGTTTTTATAAATCTGAGCGTTGGCATGGATTTGAGCGTACGCACGGTCTAAGATCAAATCTGTGCTTAAGAACGCTTTATAAATGAGGCCCCAGGAAATGGGACAGCACTAGTTGCGCTACTACCGGTCTACGAATCTGGCCTTAGAACCATGTAGCCCCTGAAATGAGACACGCTCATACTCATGAATGTTTTGGTCCATGGCATTGACCAGTATTGTAATGGGTGTAGACCATTACACACTGTGTATTTGAAATGTGATTTGGTGAGTGGATATGTCAAATTGGGTGTTCGCAAACAGTTACCAGTTAGATAGATAGATCGAAGTCTATCTATCTAACTTTTTTTTTGTGAAGTTCCCCAAGGGGAAATTCAAGTTGAGGGTGTCACTGTCATTCTCGGGAATGACCTTGCCTCATCCTATTGTGTCTGACAGTCTAGTTGTGATGTTGATTTAACCAGGCAATTTCCTTCTGTATATCCTGCTTGCACTGTGACGTGTGCTCAGGCCAGGGAATTTGAGGATGCTGTTGATCTCTCTGATTTCTTCATGACTACGCCTGGTGAGCCTATTGAGTGCAAGCTATCTGTTGAGCCTGATATTTCTGTGTCTGATCCTGCTGACCTGCCTGTCACTAAAGGGTTTGCTTTAGAAATGGGCAAAGGACAATTGAGCACTGCACAAAGGTCCGATCCATCTTTACTTCACTGTATTGAGGCTCCAGTAGAAAAAGTTAATGTCCCTGAAACTGGTGTATGTTTCAGGACATCCCAGCTTGCTTGAGGCGGGGTGGGAATGCCACCTATCAAATAGTGTTGCCTACAGGTTATTGTGACCATGTCTTGAAGTTGGCCTATGATCATGTTCTGTCTGGTCACCTAGGTGTAAATAAAACGTATCACCGTATTGCTAAGTACTTTTTCTGGCCTGATTTAAAGTCAACTGTGGCAAAATACTGCCGCTCTTGTCACACCTGTCAACTTGCAGGTAAACCAAAGCAAGTCATTCCAACAGCCTCATTTAAGCCAATTCCTGTAGTGACTGAGCCATTTGAACGGCTCATTGTTGATTATGTGGGCCCATTGCCTAAGTACATCTGGACACCAGTATATATACTGACCATAATGTGTACTTCCACTCTTCCACCCTGAGGCAATTCCTTTGCGAAGTCTCAAAGCAAAATGGATTGCAAGAGAGCTTGTGAGATTTTGCTCCACATTTGGTTGGCCCAGAGTTATACAATCTGACAAAGGGTCAAATTTTACCTCTAAGTTGTTTGCTTAACCCTTAAGAACGTAGGTTTTATTTAAACCAACGTACTCCACTGGGTGAGTTTTTTGGGCTGCGTCACTAGCGTTCTACACTGACATTCTATAGTCATTATTAGGTGGCCTACAATCTATGCAGTGCAGCATGGCCTGATCTGTTTTATTTCACGTGAATATTGCAAAGTACCACACACACACATGCTTTCATCATGTGATCACATGTGTTGCATGCATGCACCTGATTACGCAAATGAAGTCGCGCTGACAACGTGTTACAATTGTCACGAGGATAACAGGACACGCGAATTAGAGCTTAGATCGGGCCCAAACAATCAAGCCCGACCCTACCCGAGCCCGTGCACATTGTGCCAGAGCCCGACCCGGCCCAACACATTAACTGTAATTATGAGCCCGAGCCCGATTTAAACCCGACATTTTTTTTTAAATACGTGGGCCATTAGCCTATAACTGACGTTCTCAACTACAATTCCGAGCTGTTTGAGCTACAGAAATCCGTTTAGAATTATATTAATGAATAATGCAACGGAGTGAATGTATGCTAAACTATGTTTGTTTATTCAGAATGGAATGGATTGCAAATGAATCCGAATGAAGAAACGTAAGCCACTTACAACGTAAAATGATGTCCCTGCAGCAAAACTCAACGCATTTCTCTGTGAGGGCTTGCCTCGCTCTCAGGTGTAGGCCCTATGCTTGGAGAAGTGACAAAAGAGGACATTGAAGGCTGGCTATCATTATTTCTGCCATGGCAAGCCTGCTTCATGTTCATCTTAAAGTATTTTTGCTGTCATAGGTGAACTTCGTGCGCACTTAATGCACGCAACAAAGCATAGCCTACCTGACAAATGCATACCTCCGACTTTTCTCCAAACTTGCTCGAAGTTATTTCTCCTGTTTTCATTTTTTTTTCTTTACATCTTCAAGCTTCACGTTGCACTTAAGCTACACAATACAGCACAGCAGGCCCGGTATGATGCGTGCGAGTGGAGAAGCTGCACATGACACGTGTTGCAGACGACATTACAAATGACATTTTGTAACTCTGAGCCTAACTTGTATAACTTTGTATACACTTGTTACTTAGGCCTACGTTGATAAATATATAATATTTCTGAGTCTGACATAGCTTTAGCTCCCCACCCAAGTAGGCTAATGATAAAAATAAAAAAAAGCTTGATCAAGGACCCGGCCCGGCCCGGCCCGAGGATAGTGGCTGGAAATATCGGCCCGACCCGGCCCGCGGCTCGGGCTCGGGCAGAGAATCTAAACTCTAACGCGAATATCTCTGCTCTTACCTCAGACGGATGTTCAATGTCCACATCAGAGTTGTCATTAGATGTAAAATTTTCTTTCAATAATGTCCAATTGCTTAAACATTGTCCTTTATTGTTGCTTTAGGCCTACCTTTATATTTTAGCCTACATTATTCAACTCACGTATTGTCATCTGATCTTGGGCACTGCCAGTCAAAAAAACAAACAGGTGCACGCTCTGCACCTCTTTTCGCAACTCCGACGCAACACTAAATATGCCCTGCTTTCAGAATCCGATACCGCATGGCGCAGTCCACCTCACCGAGATCGCAGAATTCATAGTTCACCCACCTCTTATTTTACCACTACATCCCTGGCACGAATGTACTTTTCCTCTCCTAAACGAGGGCAATTGGACATTTTATGGTCAATATTAGATTGGTGGCACTAAATATACTAGATCACCTGTAAGAATGTTTCAATCATTCTATCGTAGGTCTTGGAGTTTTTTTTAAATAGATATTATGAAATAAGTAAGCTATACGTTTTTTTCACTTTATTAAGTGGGCTATAGTTCTCATTAGCAGTTTTATGCCAAACCATGAAACATTAAGCTGCGTCCAAAAACGTATTTAAAAATCTTCTGATATTGATCATGCATATGACAAAGAAAGACACGAGATCGTTGGTCTTGGAATTTTGAAAATGCATCGCACTTAGACCACAGATTACTTGCAGTACCCCGGCATTACCACAAGGAAATGGTCGTTTGAACCTGACGTGGAGATAAGCACTTTTCCACGTCAAAGACGGTTTTTATAAATCTGAGCGTTGGCATGGATTTGAGCGTACGCACGGTCTAAGATCAAATCTGTGCTTAAGAACGCTTTATAAATGAGGCCCCAGGAAATGGGACAGCACTAGTTGCGCTACTACCGGTCTACGAATCTGGCCTTAGAACCATGTAGCCCCTGAAATGAGACACGCTCATACTCATGAATGTTTTGGTCCATGGCATTGACCAGTATTGTAATGGGTGTAGACCATTACACACTGTGTATTTGAAATGTGATTTGGTGAGTGGATATGTCAAATTGGGTGTTCGCAAACAGTTACCAGTTAGATAGATAGATCGAAGTCTATCTATCTAACTTTTTTTTTGTGAAGTTCCCCAAGGGGAAATTCAAGTTGAGGGTGTCACTGTCATTCTCGGGAATGACCTTGCCTCATCCTATTGTGTCTGACAGTCTAGTTGTGATGTTGATTTAACCAGGCAATTTCCTTCTGTATATCCTGCTTGCACTGTGACGTGTGCTCAGGCCAGGGAATTTGAGGATGCTGTTGATCTCTCTGATTTCTTCATGACTACGCCTGGTGAGCCTATTGAGTGCAAGCTATCTGTTGAGCCTGATATTTCTGTGTCTGATCCTGCTGACCTGCCTGTCACTAAAGGGTTTGCTTTAGAAATGGGCAAAGGACAATTGAGCACTGCACAAAGGTCCGATCCATCTTTACTTCACTGTATTGAGGCTCCAGTAGAAAAAGTTAATGTCCCTGAAACTGGTGTATGTTTCAGGACATCCCAGCTTGCTTGAGGCGGGGTGGGAATGCCACCTATCAAATAGTGTTGCCTACAGGTTATTGTGACCATGTCTTGAAGTTGGCCTATGATCATGTTCTGTCTGGTCACCTAGGTGTAAATAAAACGTATCACCGTATTGCTAAGTACTTTTTCTGGCCTGATTTAAAGTCAACTGTGGCAAAATACTGCCGCTCTTGTCACACCTGTCAACTTGCAGGTAAACCAAAGCAAGTCATTCCAACAGCCTCATTTAAGCCAATTCCTGTAGTGACTGAGCCATTTGAACGGCTCATTGTTGATTATGTGGGCCCATTGCCTAAGTACATCTGGACACCAGTATATATACTGACCATAATGTGTACTTCCACTCTTCCACCCTGAGGCAATTCCTTTGCGAAGTCTCAAAGCAAAATGGATTGCAAGAGAGCTTGTGAGATTTTGCTCCACATTTGGTTGGCCCAGAGTTATACAATCTGACAAAGGGTCAAATTTTACCTCTAAGTTGTTTGCTTAACCCTTAAGAACGTAGGTTTTATTTAAACCAACGTACTCCACTGGGTGAGTTTTTTGGGCTGCGTCACTAGCGTTCTACACTGACATTCTATAGTCATTATTAGGTGGCCTACAATCTATGCAGTGCAGCATGGCCTGATCTGTTTTATTTCACGTGAATATTGCAAAGTACCACACACACACATGCTTTCATCATGTGATCACATGTGTTGCATGCATGCACCTGATTACGCAAATGAAGTCGCGCTGACAACGTGTTACAATTGTCACGAGGATAACAGGACACGCGAATTAGAGCTTAGATCGGGCCCAAACAATCAAGCCCGACCCTACCCGAGCCCGTGCACATTGTGCCAGAGCCCGACCCGGCCCAACACATTAACTGTAATTATGAGCCCGAGCCCGATTTAAACCCGACATTTTTTTTTAAATACGTGGGCCATTAGCCTATAACTGACGTTCTCAACTACAATTCCGAGCTGTTTGAGCTACAGAAATCCGTTTAGAATTATATTAATGAATAATGCAACGGAGTGAATGTAGGCTAAACTATGTTTGTTTATTCAGAATGGAATGGATTGCAAATGAATCCGAATGAAGAAACGTAAGCCACTTACAACGTAAAATGATGTCCCTGCAGCAAAACTCAACGCATTTCTCTGTGAGGGCTTGCCTCGCTCTCAGGTGTAGGCCCTATGCTTGGAGAAGTGACAAAAGAGGACATTGAAGGCTGGCTATCATTATTTCTGCCATGGCAAGCCTGCTTCATGTTCATCTTAAAGTATTTTTGCTGTCATAGGTGAACTTCGTGCGCACTTAATGCACGCAACAAAGCATAGCCTACCTGACAAATGCATACCTCCGACTTTTCTCCAAACTTGCTCGAAGTTATTTCTCCTGTTTTCATTTTTTTTTCTTTACATCTTCAAGCTTCACGTTGCACTTAAGCTACACAATACAGCACAGCAGGCCCGGTATGATGCGTGCGAGTGGAGAAGCTGCACATGACACGTGTTGCAGACGACATTACAAATGACATTTTGTAACTCTGAGCCTAACTTGTATAACTTTGTATACACTTGTTACTTAGGCCTACGTTGATAAATATATAATATTTCTGAGTCTGACATAGCTTTAGCTCCCCACCCAAGTAGGCTAATGATAAAAATAAAAAAAAGCTTGATCAAGGACCCGGCCCGGCCCGGCCCGAGGATAGTGGCTGGAAATATCGGCCCGACCCGGCCCGCGGCTCGGGCTCGGGCAGAGAATCTAAACTCTAACGCGAATATCTCTGCTCTTACCTCAGACGGATGTTCAATGTCCACATCAGAGTTGTCATTAGATGTAAAATTTTCTTTCAATAATGTCCAATTGCTTAAACATTGTCCTTTATTGTTGCTTTAGGCCTACCTTTATATTTTAGCCTACATTATTCAACTCACGTATTGTCATCTGATCTTGGGCACTGCCAGTCAAAAAAACAAACAGGTGCACGCTCTGCACCTCTTTTCGCAACTCCGACGCAACACTAAATATGCCCTGCTTTCAGAATCCGATACCGCATGGCGCAGTCCACCTCACCGAGATCGCAGAATTCATAGTTCACCCACCTCTTATTTTACCACTACATCCCTGGCACGAATGTACTTTTCCTCTCCTAAACGAGGGCAATTGGACATTTTATGGTCAATATTAGATTGGTGGCACTAAATATACTAGATCACCTGTAAGAATGTTTCAATCATTCTATCGTAGGTCTTGGAGTTTTTTTTAAATAGATATTATGAAATAAGTAAGCTATACGTTTTTTTCACTTTATTAAGTGGGCTATAGTTCTCATTAGCAGTTTTATGCCAAACCATGAAACATTAAGCTGCGTCCAAAAACGTATTTAAAAATCTTCTGATATTGATCATGCATATGACAAAGAAAGACACGAGATCGTTGGTCTTGGAATTTTGAAAATGCATCGCACTTAGACCACAGATTACTTGCAGTACCCCGGCATTACCACAAGGAAATGGTCGTTTGAACCTGACGTGGAGATAAGCACTTTTCCACGTCAAAGACGGTTTTTATAAATCTGAGCGTTGGCATGGATTTGAGCGTACGCACGGTCTAAGATCAAATCTGTGCTTAAGAACGCTTTATAAATGAGGCCCCAGGAAATGGGACAGCACTAGTTGCGCTACTACCGGTCTACGAATCTGGCCTTAGAACCATGTAGCCCCTGAAATGAGACACGCTCATACTCATGAATGTTTTGGTCCATGGCATTGACCAGTATTGTAATGGGTGTAGACCATTACACACTGTGTATTTGAAATGTGATTTGGTGAGTGGATATGTCAAATTGGGTGTTCGCAAACAGTTACCAGTTAGATAGATAGATCGAAGTCTATCTATCTAACTTTTTTTTTGTGAAGTTCCCCAAGGGGAAATTCAAGTTGAGGGTGTCACTGTCATTCTCGGGAATGACCTTGCCTCATCCTATTGTGTCTGACAGTCTAGTTGTGATGTTGATTTAACCAGGCAATTTCCTTCTGTATATCCTGCTTGCACTGTGACGTGTGCTCAGGCCAGGGAATTTGAGGATGCTGTTGATCTCTCTGATTTCTTCATGACTACGCCTGGTGAGCCTATTGAGTGCAAGCTATCTGTTGAGCCTGATATTTCTGTGTCTGATCCTGCTGACCTGCCTGTCACTAAAGGGTTTGCTTTAGAAATGGGCAAAGGACAATTGAGCACTGCACAAAGGTCCGATCCATCTTTACTTCACTGTATTGAGGCTCCAGTAGAAAAAGTTAATGTCCCTGAAACTGGTGTATGTTTCAGGACATCCCAGCTTGCTTGAGGCGGGGTGGAATGCCACCTATCAAATAGTGTTGCCTACAGGTTATTGTGACCATGTCTTGAAGTTGGCCTATGATCATGTTCTGTCTGGTCACCTAGGTGTAAATAAAACGTATCACCGTATTGCTAAGTACTTTTTCTGGCCTGATTTAAAGTCAACTGTGGCAAAATACTGCCGCTCTTGTCACACCTGTCAACTTGCAGGTAAACCAAAGCAAGTCATTCCAACAGCCTCATTTAAGCCAATTCCTGTAGTGACTGAGCCATTTGAACGGCTCATTGTTGATTATGTGGGCCCATTGCCTAAGTACATCTGGACACCAGTATATATACTGACCATAATGTGTACTTCCACTCTCTACCCTGAGGCAATTCCTTTGCGAAGTCTCAAAGCAAAATGGATTGCAAGAGAGCTTGTGAGATTTTGCTCCACATTTGGTTGGCCCAGAGTTATACAATCTGACAAAGGGTCAAATTTTACCTCTAAGTTGTTTGCTTAACCCTTAAGAACGTAGGTTTTATTTAAACCAACGTACTCCACTGGGTGAGTTTTTTGGGCTGCGTCACTAGCGTTCTACACTGACATTCTATAGTCATTATTAGGTGGCCTACAATCTATGCAGTGCAGCATGGCCTGATCTGTTTTATTTCACGTGAATATTGCAAAGTACCACACACACACATGCTTTCATCATGTGATCACATGTGTTGCATGCATGCACCTGATTACGCAAATGAAGTCGCGCTGACAACGTGTTACAATTGTCACGAGGATAACAGGACACGCGAATTAGAGCTTAGATCGGGCCCAAACAATCAAGCCCGACCCTACCCGAGCCCGTGCACATTGTGCCAGAGCCCGACCCGGCCCAACACATTAACTGTAATTATGAGCCCGAGCCCGATTTAAACCCGACATTTTTTTTTAAATACGTGGGCCATTAGCCTATAACTGACGTTCTCAACTACAATTCCGAGCTGTTTGAGCTACAGAAATCCGTTTAGAATTATATTAATGAATAATGCAACGGAGTGAATGTAGGCTAAACTATGTTTGTTTATTCAGAATGGAATGGATTGCAAATGAATCCGAATGAAGAAACGTAAGCCACTTACAACGTAAAATGATGTCCCTGCAGCAAAACTCAACGCATTTCTCTGTGAGGGCTTGCCTCGCTCTCAGGTGTAGGCCCTATGCTTGGAGAAGTGACAAAAGAGGACATTGAAGGCTGGCTATCATTATTTCTGCCATGGCAAGCCTGCTTCATGTTCATCTTAAAGTATTTTTGCTGTCATAGGTGAACTTCGTGCGCACTTAATGCACGCAACAAAGCATAGCCTACCTGACAAATGCATACCTCCGACTTTTCTCCAAACTTGCTCGAAGTTATTTCTCCTGTTTTCATTTTTTTTTCTTTACATCTTCAAGCTTCACGTTGCACTTAAGCTACACAATACAGCACAGCAGGCCCGGTATGATGCGTGCGAGTGGAGAAGCTGCACATGACACGTGTTGCAGACGACATTACAAATGACATTTTGTAACTCTGAGCCTAACTTGTATAACTTTGTATACACTTGTTACTTAGGCCTACTTTGATAAATATATAATATTTCTGAGTCTGACATAGCTTTAGCTCCCCACCCAAGTAGGCTAATGATAAAAATAAAAAAAAGCTTGATCAAGGACCCGGCCCGGCCCGGCCCGAGGATAGTGGCTGGAAATATCGGCCCGACCCGGCCCGCGGCTCGGGCTCGGGCAGAGAATCTAAACTCTAACGCGAATATCTGCTCTTACCTCAGACGGATGTTCAATGTCCACATCAGAGTTGTCATTAGATGTAAAATTTTCTTTCAATAATGTCCAATTGCTTAAACATTGTCCTTTATTGTTGCTTTAGGCCTACCTTTATATTTTAGCCTACATTATTCAACTCACGTATTGTCATCTGATCTTGGGCACTGCCAGTCAAAAAAACAAACAGGTGCACGCTCTGCACCTCTTTTCGCAACTCCGACGCAACACTAAATATGCCCTGCTTTCAGAATCCGATACCGCATGGCGCAGTCCACCTCACCGAGATCGCAGAATTCATAGTTCACCCACCTCTTATTTTACCACTACATCCCTGGCACGAATGTACTTTTCCTCTCCTAAACGAGGGCAATTGGACATTTTATGGTCAATATTAGATTGGTGGCACTAAATATACTAGATCACCTGTAAGAATGTTTCAATCATTCTATCGTAGGTCTTGGAGTTTTTTTTAAATAGATATTATGAAATAAGTAAGCTATACGTTTTTTTCACTTTATTAAGTGGGCTATAGTTCTCATTAGCAGTTTTATGCCAAACCATGAAACATTAAGCTGCGTCCAAAAACGTATTTAAAAATCTTCTGATATTGATCATGCATATGACAAAGAAAGACATGAGATCGTTGGTCTTGGAATTTTGAAAATGCATCGCACTTAGACCACAGATTACTTGATTTAACCAGGCAATTTCCTTCTGTATATCCTGCTTGCACTGTGACGTGTGCTCAGGCCAGGGAATTTGAGGATGCTGTTGATCTCTCTGATTTCTTCATGACTACGCCTGGTGAGCCTATTGAGTGCAAGCTATCTGTTGAGCCTGATATTTCTGTGTCTGATCCTGCTGACCTGCCTGTCACTAAAGGGTTTGCTTTAGAAATGGGCAAAGGACAATTGAGCACTGCACAAAGGTCCGATCCATCTTTACTTCACTGTAGAAAAAGTTAATGTCCTTGAAACTGGTGTATGTTTCAGGACATCCCAGCTTGCTTGAGGCGGGGTGGAATGCCACCTATCAAATAGTGTTGCCTACAGGTTATTGTGACCATGTCTTGAAGTTGGCCTATGATCATGTTCTGTCTGGTCACCTAGGTGTAAATAAAACGTATCACCGTATTGCTAAGTACTTTTTCTGGCCTGATTTAAAGTCAACTGTGGCAAAATACTGCCGCTCTTGTCACACCTGTCAACTTGCAGGTAAACCAAAGCAAGTCATTCCAACAGCCTCATTTAAGCCAATTCCTGTAGTGACTGAGCCATTTGAACGGCTCATTGTTGATTATGTGGGCCCATTGCCTAAGTACATCTGGACACCAGTATATATACTGACCATAATGTGTACTTCCACTCTCTACCCTGAGGCAATTCCTTTGCGAAGTCTCAAAGCAAAATGGATTGCAAGAGAGCTTGTGAGATTTTGCTCCACATTTGGTTGGCCCAGAGTTATACAATCTGACAAAGGGTCAAATTTTACCTCTAAGTTGTTTGCTTAAGTGTTGAAATTGTTGAATGTGAAACATCAAATGTCAAGCGCTTACCATCCAGAGTCGCAAGGTGCTTTAGAGCGCTTTCATCAAACTCTGAAAACTATGCTATGTGCACACTTTGTTAATGCGAGTAAGGACTGGGCAGAGGGTTTTGCCACTAATGAAGTTTGCAGCACAGGAGACTGTGCAAGAGTCACTGGGCTTCAGTCATGCTGAGCTCATGTTTGGCCACCGTGTTCGCGTTCCTCTAAAACTGTTAAGTGAACAGTTGCTGTCAATCAACCCCTGTGTCTGTTGTTGATTATGTGGGTTTTTGGGCCTAAACTATCACCAGAAGGAGAACACTGGGCTACTCATTCCACCAACGAGTTACCACTGAGGAAAAGAGTCTTGAATTTGATCTAGCGTTTATGGCTGGTCGACACAACAGATGCTCATCAGTGAGTGGTTGGGGATGTACACCTGGATCATAGAATTTAAGATAGCCGTAAGCAGATTCAGTAAGTTTCCTATAGGCCAAGGTCTATTATAAGGAGTCAAAGTAGAGTAGTAGAGGAGTTACATGTCCTCTTTGGCTGATTGAAGACCAGGCGTGCTGCAGCATTCTGAATCATTTGCAACTACACAAGCAGGTAAGCTAGCTAACAGTGAAATACAATAGTCCAGTTTGGATATAACCATGGCCTGCACAAGAAGTTGTGTGGAATTTTGTATCAGATAAGGTCTGATCTTCCTTATGTTTTGCAATTCAGGCTACATGTTCAAAGAAATTAAGTCGGTCATCAATTATGACGCCAAAGTTACGTGCCAATCTAGTTGGGGTCAGTGAAGAGGAGTCAAGCTGGATTTTAATCTGTTGGGGAATAGCTGTTTTAGCTGGAAACACCAAAAGCTCAGTTTTTGAGAGATGAAGTTGAAGGCGTTCTGTCATCCAGACTGAAATATCAGGCATGCAGAGATCTGATAGGAAACAGTCCTCAGGTGGTAAAGACAGGTAAAGCCGTCCGCATAGCAGTGTGTTAAATCCATTGGAGTGAATGGTCTCACCCAAGGAAGTGGTGTCAATAGTGCCCTAATACTGATCCTTAAGGCACACCTGTGGTGAGGTCATGATACTTTGCTACAAGACACACTGAAAGAAAAGGCTGCAGGTAAGTCTAGTAGAATTAATACTGATGACTGAGCAGACTTCTGATTTGAGGTGCTGCTGTTTATGGGTTTGAGACCGGGCGTGTGCAGGGCTGAACCACGCAGGTTAAACAGTAACAGTAAATGTAAGTAGGTTACATTAGCTACTCTCAATGCTTCAGTCACAGACAGAGCAATTTCAGTAGAATGACCCCTCTTGAAACCAGACTGCATACGGTCTAGCAGTTGTTCTTATACAGTTCTTCATCAATTGTATGAAGTGTACTTTTTTTTAGCAAAGACATAACCCTTGCCTGTTTAAAAGAAGAAGGAACTATTCCAGAACTGAGTGTAGTAGTATTAAACAAATGCATGACTGCTGGCAGAACAG
This sequence comes from Alosa pseudoharengus, assembly GCF_046254945.1. Taxonomy (NCBI): domain Eukaryota; kingdom Metazoa; phylum Chordata; class Actinopteri; order Clupeiformes; family Clupeidae; genus Alosa; species Alosa pseudoharengus. The sequence continues at coordinate 1,730,698 of NW_027468701.1, read as the reverse complement.
CAGGTGTGACAGACTGCAGAAGAATAGACAGGACAGGATCCAAAGGGCATGTCGTTGAATGACTTTGCTGAAGCAGTAGTGAAACCTCTTCAAGAGGAGCGAAAGCGTCCAACAATTCACAGGCAAAGCTCTCCTTATAATGGGCTCATCAAATTGAGCACTTATCCTGTTGTGTTTGAGGTCAAATATGACCGATTGAAAATTCTTCTCTCTAAAAAATATTGTTAACTTATTCTCACTACCATGAACACAGGGCATCTGAACATACAAAACAAATGTTGATATTTTGTATAACAATTTGAGTGTTTCATTTAACTTAACTGTTTTATAGAACACCCATGTGTATTATCGGTCAAAAATGACTGACCATTTTTTCACCCATTAATTTCTAATGGCCAGTGTATAAAATTTAGTCCAGGCACATACTTATTGATCAGATGGACTGTATATGCACTTATGTACACACACAAACACACCATCACTCCCCTCTTTGCTTCTATGCCAGCCCCCATTGGAACCTTTCCCCAATGGAATCTTCCCCTTTCTGACTTGCATGAGCTCAGGTCAGTAAGGCCTGCAAGGCCATAAATACCAAATGGAAGTTTAAAACTGGTTATATCCAATAGAACACAAGTTGATACAAAGGTTTATCACAACATTAGATGATAATGTGTGTTACTGTGTATTTATAACAAGTTATAATGCAGCGGTCATTTTTGACCAGCAACACAAAACTAGTAAACATAAAACGAACACAACAGGAGGGTGAAGCAACTTTCAGTGAAAATGTTGCAAAGTCATGCTGACAGTGTCACTGCTGACAGTGAAGTATGGCAGTGGTGGAGGATTGAGAAGAGACTTGAAAGTTGAAAAAGTTTTCTACTATCAGTTGCGCTCTCAATCTTGCTCTGATAGAATGTCTTTTTTGCAAGTCTAACAGTGAATGAAAAAGATGATAGCAAAGACTGGTAGTTACTAAGACCATTTCCATCTCTGGATTTACGTCATTTTCTCTCAGCAGCTCTAAGTATTACTATCATTAAGTCTGCTTGCAAGCACACTTATTGTTCTTCTTAAGTTTTATTATTATTAAGTGTGCTTGCAAACTTGTCAAATTTGGGCACAACCTTGCCCAATCATGAAATCCTTGCTCTGGATGGACTTACGAACTGAAATAGCAAGGAGAACAGTAGCTATATATAGCTTACATAATAGAGTTGTTTTCACATTGACGGTATTCAAATTACATTTTTCATTATTGTTACATATCATGATGGGAGAGTATTATTAAAAATGTTACAAGTATGCAAATGCATATGTTTACGGGCATTTAGGTTTTACTGTGTTGTTTTGTTGTAAAGACATGCAAGGCATTCTGGGCCATGTAATAGACAAAGCAGTGGTCGGCAGCGTTAACTTGATTTCCTGTATTAATATGTATTAGCAGTTATCTCATACAATAAGTAGAATAATGTAGGCTATGTAGATGTAGCTGTAACATTATAATAGTAGAAATAATGATATAGATATATGCAGTGTATTAACAGAATATAATAAAACAGAATAAATATGGATATTCAATATGACAAATATATAACAGATATGTACATAACATACAGCTATGTGCAGTGTGAAAACAGTGTCATTGTAGTGCAGAAACATTATAAGAGTAGAAAGAATAAGTCTATGTGCAGGATGAATAGTATAAAGATCAGTAGAATAACTATGTATAAATGTAATTACAGTAGGCCTATGTACATTTGTAAATAAATAAAAAACTATGGGTGAGAGGGATAAATAAATTTTATTTAATCGTAAAAGTAAATTGCATTCAATTAAATTGCAATTAAAAATCTTTCCAGTAGGCTTTAATGTCACGCCAGGGGCGTCGCCAGCCAATTTTACCGGGGCTTCAGCCCGGGGTAAATTGAGCTCAGCCCGGGTAGCCAAACATTTTTTATTTAACTTTTTTATTTCGTTGGGCATTCTATCCCTCGTAGCCTGTTAGAACAAGGAATCCCGAACACTAAACTCTGACAAGGAGAAGCAGAACTGGCGAGGGTGGGCTGGGGGTGGGTGGAGAGCGGCAGAGGGTCGCTTCGCGGTCTGGTCTGAGATCAGTGGATCTGTGCTCTCAACTAACGTTACTGCTGTCAACTCACTGGGTGGTGCAGCGTCATAGGTTGCAGTACGTTGATAAAGCAGACGTGACATGGCCAGCAAAAAACAATTGAAACTGTTTGGCTTTTTCAAACGAAAGGAAAAGGGTAAGAATTCATGTTTCAAACTGAAATATAAGCTTAGTCCTGTCCGACCAACTCCATAAAGGCCAGCTATATGGTTGTTGTTTACCTATCCTATTGCTAGCTGGCTAGCAAGCTATCATTAGTAAACACTAAGCAGGAGTCAAAATTAACTTTTTGAAATGTGAATATCTACCATTCACTATCTTGAATGTCTTCACTGACAAATGAAGTGGCGAAATTCACCCACCATTCAATAGGTAATCCGTATTTTTTGTCTGAAATCTACCAACTTCCATATTTACCAGCATTTGTCTGGTGCAATTTTGAGCCCTGCTAGTAGCTAAGCAAGCATTAGGCAACTGCAAGGCATCTGGGTCAGGTTAATTGGCATGACACATTTCAGTGCTCGTTTTGAGAGAGAGAGAGAGAGAGAGAGAGAGAGAGATTTATTACACTCAGCTCTAAATAACAAAATTTAGCCAGAAGGGCTAAATGCTTTCCCTCCGTTTCAATATAGCAGAAAACTGCAGTTTTAATACTGTAGTAGGCCTGCAATGTAGGATTTTTTCGTAAGGGAGATGTTTTAACAGTGACAAACTATAAACCATTAAATATCTAGAGGGGGCTGAGACAGCTTTCATTCATCCTGTAATGAGCCATTTAACCATCAACGTGATTACAAAGCTGATGACATAAACATAAAACAGCATTAAATCTTTACATTTACATCCGGTCCAGCCGGGCTAAGCCCAGGTTGTCCTGAAAGTCTAGAAACGCCCCTGTGTCACGCAAAAAGTACAACCAAAGCTGAGCTTGATCAACTAGAACGTCTAAAGAACCAGGGGCCTCATTTATAAAAGGGTTGCGTAGAAACCATCCTTCATTTGATCTTAGATCATTTCTGAAATGATCGTACGTGTGATTCAGAGAAAACGAACGTACGCACAAAAAAACGTGCGTACGCCACCCTTCCAGATGTGCCCATTATAAATCACAAATGAACGTCAACTTGTGCGCAGCCGGATGGTTTTAGGTCTCCGCCTTGTAAACACCCCCTCATCAATATCATTAGCATATGTGTTTAATGAAATCAATGGCCTAAAAGCTGTAGCTTATGTAAAATTATATATTGAAAACATTGTATAGGCCTAGCCTTTGCCATCTGATGTTAACTAGCCTATATGCGTCAGTTCGAATAGCTTACCTAATTATGTTTTTTCCAGCAAAGCTCTCTGGAAAGAGATCGTATGCCTCCATGTCTATTGTCCTCTGCTCGCTTTCATTCCTTTTTCTTGCAGTAATGCGAATAATCCTACTTTGTAGAAAAAAAAAGGGTAGGCCTATGAAGGAAAGACCTCTAGGCCTATATAATCCTGTACGTTATGGTACAGTAGGCTACGTATCCAATATGACCCAGAGTAATATGCTGATTTAGCCTACAAAACAGAGGACTAAATTATTAGCGTGATATGTCATGCAGGCTTAACGTTTCTTTTAGGTTAGGCTATGTTTTTGCTGAAAAAGTAGCCTAGTTCGCCGATCATTTTTCATTCATTCTGCATATCTTTGCTATCATTTTCTTTCAATAATGTCCAATGGCTTAAACATTGTCCTTTATTGTTTGCTTTAGGCTTACCTTTATATTTTATCCTACATTATTCAACTCACGTATTGTCATCTGATCTTGGGCACTGCCAGTCAAAAAAAGCAAACAGGTGCGCGCTCTGCACCTCTTTACGCAACTCCGACGCAACACTAAATATGAAGATGCCCTGCTTTCAGAGGATAACTTCCGTCCCTTGGTTGTGTAGGCTATATATGATATAAAATATCTATAGCCTACATTTTATAGCTTACAGTCAAATATTACCTTTTTGTTACGAAGCTGGGAATAGGCCTATGAGCGCAAATTACGCGAGTAAACGCAGTTTATCCACCTCTGAAATTTCATAAATAGAGTTTAGGCCTACCCACCTCTTATTAAAGTTTATCCACCTCTCAAAAAAGTTTATTCACTTTTAACATTCAAAACTGTATGATCAAATACTATCCTATATTCCCAATACTGCACAACAACCTCCAACATTATCAAACCTTTTTGAATGCCTTCCTCTCCTAAACGAGGGCAATTGGACATTTGATGGTCAATATTAGGTGAAATTTTGGTGAAAACACTAAATATACTAGATCACCTTCTAGTATATTTAGAAGACATCTTAAGTGGGCTATAGTTGTCATTAGCAGTTTTATGCCAAACCATGAAACAATAAGCTGCGTCCAAAAAAACGTCTTTAAAAATCTTCTGATATTGATCATGCATATGGCAAAGAAAGACATGAGATCGTTGGTCTTGGAATTTTTAAAATGCATCGCACCTCAGATTACTTGCAGTACCCCGGCATTACCACAAGGAAATGGTCGTACGTCAAGTTTGAACCTGACGTGGAGATAAGCACTTTTCCACGTCAAAGACGGTTTTTATAAATCTGAGCGTTGGCATGGATTTGAGCGTACCGTCTAAGATCAAATCTGTGCGTAAGAACGCTTTATAAATGAGGCCCCAGAATTTGAGTGTAGTTTTTTTCTGGGTCCCAGGCCATGTTGGTCTGAGGGGAAATGAGAAAGCGGACAGTGCTGCTAAGCAAGCCCTCAATGAAGAAGTCACAGAATGTCAAATCCCTGCCCCAGACCTTAAACCTATACTGAACTCTTACATCTCAGATAAGTGGCAATCTGAATGGGATTAATATACCAACAACAAGCAAGGAATGTGAATTTTGGCACATTTTCATGATCCACTGTGTCGTTATGGGCCACACAAAAAACGGTGTTGCTAAAATTACTCCTATTGTGGCTATTAGAGACATGCGTTCATGGGTATCCAGCTACATTCAATGAGTTAAGTAAAATACATTCACACACAAAAAAAACCCATCACTAATGTTGTGGACATTCCTTTATTTTGAGATACATCAATAGGCTCTCAAAACAATCCCAAACAGACATAAGGTCACACTCATAGCTCATATTTCTAAAATAAATCAGTGAAACAACAGACAAACAACAGACAAACAAGCAGCATTTTAATGCCTTAGTCATATTTCATAATTCCAATTTTTTCTCTAGGTTACCTGGATAGCCCAGTTTGAGAGGTGCAAGACGCGTGACATTATTTATTTTTGCAGCCAATCACTGCTGTTGTTTTATTTTATTGATTTGATTTTAGTCATAGAAGCTAAATTCGAAGGCAGGCCACAGGTAAAAGCCAACGAACCGCATTCAATAGTTGGATAGAGCTTTTGAGGTATTGCCACTGCTCCAACACTGAAAGGCACTGTTAGAATGCTTGGATCAAGCCAGGTTCAGCATCGAAATATATATATCAAGAAATATAGTGCAATGTAGACAGTAGTATACAGTTGATTTACAGACGGTGGTTTAGAGTAATATGAAGTATTCCTTTATATAGCCCTCTCCTAGAGCTTTTGAGATATTGCCACTGCTCCAACATTGAAAGGCACTGTTACAATGCCTGGATCAAGCCAGGTTCAGCATAGCGTATGCCACTGTCCGCTCACGTTGCTGACCGGACCAGGGCAAGCACACTTTCGCAGTTCCCAGCGGAAATGCAGTCTAGTTAATATAGTAATAGTAACAATATATCAAGCCGAGTGGTAAAATAGTATTTTTTATAATTCCATCACCTTTATGGAATTATCTTGTTTCTTATATCAATTAACATTTGTCAAAATGTTTTTAATAGAAAAAAAAAAACTCTAGCTTAGCCAAAAGTGTAGACTCAAAAATTCACCATTTTGGGGATATTCATGGGCGTAGATTTGCGTGGGGACCGAAGGACGTGTCCACACCAATGTCAAATTACGACTGAAATGTCCCCACAAATATTCAGTTTGAAATGGGGGGGAAAGCGCTCACATGCGCTACACAAAGAGTTAAATAATTTCTCACTCCAGTGAGCCGCAGTCTCCTGCGCAGCATTGCCCAGAGCTTCAGCTTCACTTCGACATATGAAGTGCGTCCAAATTCACCCATTCGTCTGTTGAACTCCTCGAGAAGTAGGCTACTCATCAAATGTGTCACATGAAAGAGCCTTTTCTCAGCTTTTAAACAGTGCTAGCTAGCCACTATTTGCTGTGAACAGTTAGCGAGAAAAATAACTTCAAGAGATTGAATAATTATTCTCAGCGCCCATCTCCACATCCATTCGTCTCGGTGGAATACACACTCTTCACGCAACACATGACAAACCATATATCAGAATAAACAGCAAACCTTACCGAATACAAAGGTGTAATGCATTCCCGTGTATCAGGTCCGTAGTCACCATAGACATTGAGGGGGACGTGTCCCCCCAATATTCAAATATGACCAAAATGTCCCCCCCAATATTCGGACATAGAAAAATAAAGAAAGAATAAAACTAGGCCTACAGGAAACCAACACGTATCTGAAATGTAATCAAACGTAAATAACGCACAAATTAGTGACCTATGGTTCCAGAGTAGTCTACACCCCTGAGTGGTTTGTCCTGGTGATTTTCCGTTTTTCGTTAGTGGCGTTCGCTATCAAAAGCTTCCATTTACTGCACCATACTGCGGTGGGGTAGGGCTGTCAACAATATCGCAAAAGCTACCGGAACAATTTTCACAAAACTTCTTGGAAAGGTGTAGCACAGGCTAAGGAAATCCCATACATGTTTGGAGCCGATCAGACTGAAAGGGAACATTTTCCATATTGTAGCCTATTCTCGCAATGATAGCGAAAGTGAAACGTTTTATTTTAAATGATGAATTTGTGCAAGCCTGTGTCATTTCTTTCACGTCTTTCAACATAAATAATGCATTCATATGCTAGTAGTAATGCCAGAAATTACCGTGTGTAGGCCTCTTAGAAATGATTGTTGCATCTTGCATATTATATTTAGATGCGCACTCAATCGCGCATCCATGCAGGCAAAACGTGATCAAATGTGGCGACAATACGTGATAGCAGTTAATGTGAATCGCGGAAATAACCAAAGAAAGGAATTTGCACCTCCATTCACCAATTAAAGGCTGTAGTAGGCCTAGTGTTTCTACATGTTGGCACAAAACGTCATTTCTGTCAGAAGCCAGTCTATAATGCATACAGGGGTACATGAGGTGAGTCAGACAGAAGAGGGGCCTGTCTCAGTAGCCTTTTCCTGAATCCTGTCCCTTTCAAACTATGTTAAAATTGTGTGATTAGCCGCCAGCAAAATAAAATCTAAATTAAAAGACAAAATCTTATTAGGCTCCAAACATGAGTCTAAGCCTTAGTTTAAAAAAAATCTTCAGGTGTAAGTAATAAGTCAAAGAACCACATTCTGTGTTATGTAGAGGTTATCAAAAGATACTCTAGTTTGTAATTTCTTTTAAAGTATACATTTTGAACACAAATGGAGTCACGGGTCCAGGGATGGACCAGTTGCTTCTTCTCCACCCTTCTCTTTTCACGGGTGGGGGGCGCATTCTGTTTGGGGGTCCCTCAGACCCCACCACAGATTTGGTCCCCCCCAATGTTGACATCATGACTACGGCCTTGTCTTGTATAGCTGTCTATGCACACTTTTTCATTTCGCTTGATATTTTATTAAACTGTGAGTGTGTGAACAGAAAGTATTAAGACATTCTTACCTTTTTTTCTTTTCCAGGGACCGAACTGAAGAGGGATCGATCCACCATTTTGGAGACAACCGGAGGCAACATTGATAACCCTGACTCAGTTGCGACAGCAGAACCAGCATCTCTACGGCTTAAGGATAACTTCAGCTTGATAGAAAACTTACAACACTTAATTGACATATGAACTGATGTTGGATTGGCACCATTTAGCCTACTTGCTGATCGAATAATTTGGTGAATACAATAATAATTGAATTATAATTAAGCTGGTGTTGTAATGTAGAATTATTTTCTCATGCTATGATTTCATACAACATTTGGGTTCTATGGAATTATTTATTTTCTTATTGGACAGGAGACAGCTATTGGACAGGAGACAGGAATATCCCATGTCAATAGAATAATCTGGTGTTTTAAGGTTAATTAGTCGGCGGCAGAATTAATGTATTGAATCAACACAGCATTTGTGATCGCAGGGTTGTTACCTTCGCCACTCGGCCTCAGAACCTCGAGGTTACAGCCAAACAAAACACCTGTGATTATATCATTACCAAACACTCCTACTCACACAATTTCAAATTGCTTAACCTCTTTTCAGCCTTGGTAACTGAATACTAAAATTAAACTTAGGTTGATTGTCAGTTATCAGTCTTATCCTGTGGGTCATGTGCACTGCTGTTATTTTCTTATAATTTAATATAAAGCATAGTTTGGATTGGATTCTGATTAGCAGTCAGTGGTTTAGCTACTCTCCACCTCAGCCTCTCCAAGGTCTTTATGCTCTCTCCAGGTTGACCAATGCCTACCCTGCAACGTGGTGAATGCAACGTGAATTCATGAAACACATGAATTTTACTTCAAATGTTAATAGAAAGAATTGTCAGTGTGATTTATTAATGTGTTCCCTACATGCATTTAAAATAAATGATTCATCAATTCAGTATCTGAATATATTTGATTGCTATTTTTCAACTGGGTCAGAGTTTGTGGAAATTAGAAAATTGTAGTTCTGGATGGCAAACATTAATCTCAGTTTAGCATTATTTTTGTGGGGATGAGTCATCAGGTAGTAAATAAACAGTACAAACCAAACAGTACAAACCAAAGCGCCACGTTGCGGCCACGTTATTTACACCACCAAATGGCAACGTTACCAAATTACCATAGGGCCACGTTATGGCCACGTTGCTCAAGTCACCAAATGGCAACGTTACCAAATGACCATAGCGCCACGTTGCGGCCACGTTATTTACACCACCAAATGGCAACGTTACCAAATGACCGTAGGGCCACGTTATGGCCACGTTGCTCAAGTCACCAAATGGCAACGTTACCAAATGACCAAAGCGCCACGTTGCGGCCACGTTATTTACACCACCAAATGGCAACGTTACCAAATGACCGTAGGGCCACGTTATGGCCACGTTGCTCAAGTCACCAAATGGCAACGTTACCAAATGACCAAAGCGCCACGTTGCGGCCACGTTATTTACACCACCAAATGGCAACGTTACCAAATTACCATAGGGCCACGTTATGGCCACGTTGCTCAAGTCACCAAATGGCAACGTTACCAAATGACCTTAGTGCCACGTTGTGGCAACGTTGCTCAAGTCACCAAATGGCCACTTCATAGTGGCAACGTTGTGGCCACGTTGCAGGAAGGTGGCCGTGACCAACTGGCAACTTATAGGCAACGTGGCTGTTTAGTTGTGTGTTAGCTGGGCAGGCATATTCTTTCAACCGTCAAGTCCAGCAGCTGTCAACATGCAATAAAAATCAGGTGATTTCGGAAGGTATGTATCTGCTTTTATTTCTTTATTTATTTTTATCCAGACGGATTTTAAAAGTCCACCCAGAGACATACCCTTCGTGATATCAAGGAATATTCTGCCTGCCATTTCGTTCAGCTTCAAGCAGGTTAGCAGGTGTCATTCCACTAATATTAGCTACTGTTAAAGTTAAATCTACACAAATACAGACTCATAAAAACATAGTTCTGTATTCACTGGGTAGGAACTGCTGAACAGAAACAAAACAAACTTTTACAACGAACTACAATTAGCATACCAGCAGCTGGTAGGTAACGTTAGCAGACTTGGAAACTTTATGCTAATTAAATATGCTTCGTGGCTAACGTTTGTCAACTAGCTAACACAGTCGAAGTAGTCTCTTCACAACACGTAACTTACGATAATAATCATGCCAAACAACATCGTATTAAATCATTCAGGGTAGCCTCATATTATAGCCATCTCAGCTAGCACAGTTACGTTGCCGGTACGTTGCTGCAATGTAACTGAATGACCCAAAATACATTGCCACAACGTCGTATCCAACGTTGCCACAACGTCGTATCCAACGTTGCCACAACATGCAAAGTGAAAGGTGAGAATTCGTAACCGCAACGTCACTCCCCAACGTTGCCAATCCGTAACTGCAACATTAAGTTGCGTTGCAGTAACGTGGAATTGAAAGGTGCCGTTTCGTAACCGTAACGTAAGTTACCGACGCCACCAGTCCTGTTCAGCAACGTTGCCACAACATGCAAAGTGAAAGGTGACAATTCGTAACCGCAACGTAACTCCCCAACGTCGCCACTCCGTAACCGCAACATCAGGTGACGTTGCAGCAACGTGGAGTTGAAAGTTGCCGTTCCGTAACCGTAACGTAAGTTACCGACGCCACCAGTCCTGTTTAGCAACGTTGCCACAACATGCAAAGTGAAAGGTGACAATTCGTAACCGCAACGTAACTCCCCAACGTTGCCAATCCGTATCTGCAACATCAGGTTACGTTGTAGCAACATGGAATTGAAAGGTGCCGTTTCGTAACCGTAACGTAAGTTACCGACGTCGCCAGTCCTTAACAACAACTTCAGGCAACATTGCGGCAACGTCGCTAGTGGAAGGTTTCATTACGTAACCGCAACTTAACTTGCCAATCCGTAACCGCAACAATAATAAAATTATAGTATGTGCCTTGTCATAACTACCCTTCTTACAGCACTTGTACATAGGCCAATTAATACCTGTAGGCACAGCGAATGCTTTGATCCGGGTGATATTACTGTTACTGTGGGAGAGAGACAACTTATGTAACATCAGATCACATCATCATGGTTATCCATTTTGCTATTAATTACCTACAGTCTATGTATGAACTTACCTTATGTGTGTAGCTGATTTTCAACCATTCAGGCTTATGTCCTCCAACAACATACACCATGTAATTGTCAGCTGGACTTTTATACTGGGTTAGAACTAGTAGTTTCACGTCCACGGTTTCTTTTTAAAAAAATATAAACTATTCAATTTATTGTTCAAAACATCAGTAAGAGTTGAGCCTAAGCTAAACTGTTTCAACCATATTGTTTCAAAATCAATAACAATAATAGCCTATAAACGAGGCAACTGACTTGCAATGCATGCTGGGAAGCAAACCTCAACATGAAATAAGAGACACCTTAGGCTACATTAGTTCCCCCCTCATTATGAAATAGCCTACTTTTTACAGTTTTTCACTGTTTTTCTCAGTTGCTAAAACACTAAAACCCATTGGCTGAAGAAGGTTCTCAGTTGCCTGAACTCATTTAGCTAATTCTCAAAACACATTCTGAACTCTAATGCACATGTCATCCATACTGGTAAACACAAGTGACAACAATTACAGTTTTTTTCAATCGCTAAAACACAATTTCTGAAACCTTGCTCCATTTTCTTAAAGCATTAAACACAAAACCCTATTTACAAGCACTATTTACAAAACCTCTGACTCCTCTTGCAAAATCAAACTTTCGCCTTAAAACAGGAAACATCAAGTGGAAATTACTACTCTTTGCATTTTTTTGTTCTTCCTCCTCCTTGTACCTCTATTTTTACAGTATCCTGCATCTCACAAACTTGTCCTTTGATTGTTGTTCTTTGTTGATATGAACTTGCACCAGTCAAAATCTATTGAGCAGTCAGTACTGCAAACAAATGGAAAGCACAATGTTCAGGGCCATACGATTTGTTTACAGTATTGTACAGTATACAGCCTACAATGCACTGTAGTACAGTGTCCAATAAAAATCCTCTTTCTTGCCATCCTCCCCTTCCTGCTCATCCCCCACTTTGCATATGCACTCGTCTTCTTACATAGTTTCTTCTATCCATTTTCATTCCCACCTTCAACAACCTGTTTGCTCTCTGAACTGGCGTATATTGGTTTTGTCACATCATTTGAAACAAGTGAAATCAATTTTGAGTGGTTGTGTTTAATCGATGACATGTGTATGTCTATTTGTATTTTATTTTTGCCACTTGTGTTTACCAGTATGGATACAGTACATAAGCATTAGTGCAGAATGTGTTTTGAGAATGAGTGTTTAAAGTTTTTCTAAAAATTGTGTTTTACCATGTGAAATGGTTTAAGGTATTGACAACAGACTGAATAATTAGCTTAATGAGTTCAAGCAACTGAGAACTTTCTTCAGCCAATGGGTTTTAGTGTTTTAGCAACTGAGAAAAACTGTAAGTACTCATATATTTTAGATGTTACATGTACTGTACATATACTGTATATACTGTATCACCACATATGTATTGTGCATACATTGTATGTGCATGGTCTCATATATGTACATATATTGTGCATATACATATATCTTTACAAATATTACCAATACATTTCCCCATATACATCTGAATACATTATGGTGGATATTTCTAACTAATTTGGGGCAGTCATGGCCTACTGGTCAGGACTTGAAACCGAAGGGTTGCTGGTTCGATCCCCGACCAATAGGTAAAATGCTGACCTGATCATGATGTTGTGGCACCATTCTTCATGGTAGCAAATGGCAACATCATCAGCTGACCAGTTCACAATGTTGTGGCAACATCACTCACAATACTACATGGCAATGTCATCGGCTGACGTCGTGGTGACGTTTCCCACGGAATCAAATGGCAACGTCATCAGCAGACCTGTTTACAACGTTGTGGCAACATCACTCCAAATACTACATGGCAACGTCATCGGCTGACATCGCCGGTACATTTCCCACAGCATCAAATGGCAACGTCATTGGCTGACCTAATCACGATGTTGTGGCAACATTACTCCAAATACTACATGGCAACATCATCGGCTGACGTCGCCGGTACATTTCCCACAGCACCAAATGGCAACGTCATCGGCTGACCTAATCACGATGTTGTGGCAACATCACTCCAAATACTACATGGCAACATCATCGGCTGACGTCGCCGGTACATTTCCCACAGCACCAAATGGCAACGTCATCGGCTGACCTAATCACGATGTTGTGGCAACATCACTCCAAATACTACATGGCAACATCATGGGCTGACATCGCGGGGACGTTTCCCACGGAACCAAATGTCAACGTCATCAGCTGACCCGTTTACAACGTTGTGGCAACATCACTCCAAATACTACATGTCAACGTCATTGGCTGACGTCGCGGGGACATTTCCTGATACTAAATGGCAACGTCATCAGCTGACCTGATCATGATGTTGTGGCAACATCACTCACAATACTACATGGCAACGTCATAGGCAGACGTCGCGGAAACGTTTCCCACAGCACCAAATGGCAATGTCACCAGCTGACCTAATCACAATGTTGTGGCACCATTCTTAACGGTACCAAATTGCAACATCATCAGCTGACCAGGTCACAACGTCGCTGCAATGTCACTAATGGTACTAAGTGACAACATTGTCTGCAAAGTATCTGTGACGTTGCAACAACGTAGCCAGAAGGTAATGTCGCGGTGACCAAATGACAACTTTATGGCGAAGTTGCTGCAACGTCATGTGTTAGCTGGGATGTAACTTACTGGGTGGTTCTTGGTGATGACATAAACTTGGATTCACTAATTGAATAATGTGTTAACATTAGCTAGCTAACGTTAGCACTGCTGAACTTATGTTTGTCAGCCTAATGTTAGGCTAATGGTAATGTTGTTATCAAGCTCATCTGACATAAACGCACGTTTTGTAGGCTATTACCGGTATTATGTTTAAAACAACTCATTCACTGGTAATGGTTCATGCAAGTCTTGATATAAAGTTCTGTGTTAGGCTAACAGTGATTAAAATGCACTCTTTTTTTTGTTTGATTGACAGGGCTGACCCCCAAAACGGACTTCGGAATCTGCCTGCCTTCATGGAAGTATCACATTTATACTAGGCTATCTATTCAAAAATAAAGAAAATTATCAAATAAATAATTGTGTCGAACTGTTTTATTTCATTGCATGGCTTTTGATGGCCATTTAATATAGACTGTTTATATCAGGCCTAAAGCTGTTAACAGAAGGTGACTTTCAAGTAAGTAAATACAAACTTTGAGTTATTAAAAGTTTGTACAAGCAGAGTATTTTAAAAATCAACCAGTAGTTTTTGGGGATTTGGTTACATAACCCAAACATTACGTAACTTTAACTAAACAGTTGTGTCAACATAACCCAACATATTGGTTAAATTTCAACCCAATGCTGTGTTACTCAGCGGCTGGGTTGAAAACAACCCAGTTTGGGTTGTTTTCAACCCAGCATTTTTTAGAGTGTAAGGCTGAAGTAAAACTTGGATGCTAAGCCTGTATTCTTAAACAATTTATCCCACTGATTCCTTTAGTTTTAAGCTTATGTGTATTGGCGTTGCCAAGCTTGTTCGTTGTTGCACTATCGGTGTTGCATTATCTTTTAAAATAAATGTTCTATGAGTGAAATTGCCGTTGCTCTTCGTTCTTTGGGATTTAAGTTTTCTAAGGTGACAATTCGGCTTATAGATTATTTCTCCCTCTTTTAAATTGGAGCGAGCGTGGAGCGATTTCACTGGAGCGGGAGGATTTTTAAGTGGAGTGGGGAGCGAAATTGAGCAGAGCGGCCTGATGTGAATTTGAGCAGAGGAGCAGCCGAGTGAACAGCCACCTGAGCGAGGAGCAGGATATTCGCACCGCTCAGCTCCGCTCACTAGCTCTGGTACCCAATGCTTTTTGCAATAGCCTACCCTAGATTATTTCTTAAAAGTTATTTCTCCACTACTGGCTCATTTTATCAAACGGGAGCTTTCTCTACGTCCTCCGCAAATTAAGCCACAGGTAGTTCGGTAGAGAGACGTTTGAATAAATTAGCGTTTGCGATTGACAACGTTGTGATACGTAGGCTATACTAACATCGCAAAGTTAACTTGAATGCATACATTTTGAACAAAGTTGTCTAGGCTACACCACGCCAGTCGTGTAGCAGTGCAGGCGGAAGCCAACCTGTTTGAGGGAGGGCGGCGGTGCAGGGAGAGAATGCGTGCTTTACACGCTATGAAATAATGTATCTAGGCTAATCTATATTTTATAGGGCTGTCAAACGATGAATTTGTTTAATCACGATTAATCGCTGAATTTCTATAGTTAATCGCAATTAATCACATATTTTATCACATGATTAAAATTATATTTTGCATTTCTGAACTTTCCTGAAGTCCATATTAACAATATAAAGCTATTATTACCAGTGCATCTTGATTGGGATTCAAATGAAAGCAAAGCAAGTTTCTTTAATAATTAAAACTTTAAGACGTAGGTCTATTTGATTATTTCAAATTTCAAAAGATGTGCAGCAGACCTGAGGCAACACAATGTATTCTTTAGAAATATAGCTGATATAAACTGAAATAAATGCTAAAGCAGAAGTGCATGCACAAAATGTACACACATTATAAAGGGCATAACAAACAGAAAATACTCCATATAGCCTATATTCATTATCCTTGAGTTCATAAGGAACTTTTTATATTGACAAATATGCACAAGAGTGCAAAATGTAGCCTAGGCCTACAGCACATTTTTTTACGAATACGAATACTTTATTGTCCACAAAGTGGAAATTTGTCTTCAGTTTCACCACAGACATATAAACATAAACAATAAGCCCACAATACACAATCAAGCATTCAAGCACTGCACTTATACAAAGCAGAAGAGGAGAACACTAAGTTATGATAAAAAATGTATTTAAAATAGCCTACAAAGTTAATATAAAAGTACATTAGCACTCAGTAGAGTGTTTAGATTAATAAAGTAGCTGAGGAGTAGTAAATATAACATAATACAATACAATAATAAATAAAATAAGTAATAAGACCAATAAAGAACTGGGGGTGGATTAAGTGTAGAATCCTGTATTATTAATCGGCCTTATTCCTTTAGGGACAAAGGAATTCTTAAAGATGTTTTTAATAGCTTTGGGCAACCTAAAACGCCTCCCAGAGGGTAGGAGCTCAAATTCACAGTTCAGAGGATGGGAGGGGTCATTTATGATTTTCCTGGTTTTATTTAAAATCTGTTCATCATACATCACACTTAGTTGCTTTTGCTGCTTTCCTATGATCTTTGAGGCCATATTCACTATTCTCTGTAATTTATTTTTTTGCTGCATGTTCAGGTTGCCATACCACATTATCATATTAAATGATAAAATGCTTTCGACAAGATTTTTATACACTGTTTGCAGGATGTCCCTGTTCACGCCAAAGTTTCTCAGTCTACGTAGAAGGTAAAGCCGTTGTGAGCACTTTTTATAAATAAAATCAAGTGTTTTCTTTAAAGCTGAGGTTGCTGTCTAAAAGAGTGCCAAGGTATTTAAAAACATTTACCACTTCAACTCTCTGTCCCTTTATAATTATTGGCGGTAACAGGTCCATATCATTCTGAATGATAAGTTCTTTCGTCTTACTTTACATTCCTTTCTAAGAAGCTATTTTGGCAACATTGCTGAAGAGATGATGTGTGGCCGGCGTAGGCATGTTCTCTTTCCACATCACCTTTCTGCATTAAACCAACCAAGGCCATGTCATCAGCATATTTAAGTAAACTAAAATGTTGTTCTTCAATGAAGTGCATAACAAACAGAAATAGCCTAGTCCATATCTCCATGTTCAGTTCCCGCTTATCAGTGTGAGTGTAAACAATGTTTAGCTTGTGGGCTAGATTAAAGCTTAAACTTGAAATACTTTGGTGATATTTTAATTCCATGTTGACTAAGCCGACACTGGCGCTGACATGAGTGCACTGCTATTTTATAGTCTAGGCTATGGTGCACTGTCACTAGCCACACACATACGCGCCAAAGCTTTTAACTGGCAAACACTGGATGAACAATGGATTTTATGGAGTGTCGCCGTCCAAATAGACCGTGATTTACACGGCGGCAAAGTGTGATGCTGGTGTGCGGAGTTGTATTGAGAAGAATGGAATCTAATGTAGGCCTAATTGAATGTCTATGTCCACAGCGCTTTAAAACACCATTCAGCCGGCCGGGAGCTCAGAACTGCGTTGGTGTTTATTATCTCCATGACTACAGAGGACTATAGGAAACAACATTCTTAGAATCTTTGCTAGGAAGTGTCTGTGGCAGTTTGAGGACAAGAAACGGTGCATAAAAGGGTCAAAATTGTTGCAGCCAAAGATGATTGTTGATAACAGAACAAGTGATGGTGTAAAGTAAAAATTGTGTGCGCGGCGTGTCTTATTTTGTTTCGGGTCTAGCTAGATCTGGTGTGGTGTTGTAGTTTTTCTAACATTACTAGTTGCAACAGCATGTGAAAAAACGACAAGGTTTGGTAGGCCAAAAAGAATGTTAATCTTGCAATAAAAAATTGACGCAGTTAAATTGGGTTTGCATTAACGCCGTCAATAAGCCTCTCTCATCTAAAAATGGCGTCTCTTCCGTTTTGCTACGTTAAGACGGATCGCTACTTCCGGTCATGCGGAACACCATTCACGGTGAATGGCAATTGCACAGATGATTTGCACAAGGCGGTATTATGTACCTCTGTGTACCAACAGCAAATAAAAACAACCATATTTGAGGTTTCATAATTTCCCCCGCAATGTGGACCGTCGAAGAAAATGGATTCAAGCCATCAGGAGAGAGGAAGGCCCACTGTTTAACGTCTCTAATAGCACAGTCGTTTCTAGTTTGATGTTCATGAAGTCCAACAACCTTGTGGAAACGAAGATGTTGATGTTGCTAGCTAGCTAGCTTAGCTACGGACCACGACTACGACGCACGACCATCCCCTGGTAAGATTTGATCTGAGTAGATGAACTGGCAAGGAGATAAATAGCCAGGTGTACATTTGCATATACATTATGTTTATTTGGAGGATTTTACTGGCTCTGTGCACTAGATAATGTACTTAAATTGTACCAAAAACGTAAAAAATAACATTACAATGTGCAAGTGTTAAGCTTCTTAAAACCATGGGTGACTGATTAGCACTGATGTGTGCCAGTCTGCTCGGTTTCAAGTTGATATTTAAACACAAATTTAGCTTACACCTTTTTCCTAAATACACCAGCATGATATGAAAGACGAACTTCGTGTTTGTGTTATGGTCGGTGGACGGCACACGTTTCTCGCTCGTTGTAATCGCTTTTAAAAAGCACCTAAAGATGAATGCTTCAGTTGTGCCAAAATGTATGAAATACAATTTATGCAAGTGTTTTACGCTTCTTAAACCCGTGGGCAGCTCCACGAAGCACTGTTGTGTGCCAGTCTGCTCGGTTTCAAGTAGATATTTAAACGCAATTTTAGCTTCCACCTTTTTCCTAAATACACCAGCCTACGGCATGACATGAAAGACGAACTTCGCGTTTGTGTTATGGTGGATGAACGGCGCACGTTTCTCGCTCGTTGTAATCGCTTTTAAAAAACACCTAAAGATGAATGCTTCAGTTGCTGTAAGTGTTTTAGGCTTCTTAAACCCGTGGGCAGCTCCAAGGAGCACTGCTGTGTGCCAGTCTGCTGTTTCAAGTAGATATTTACGTGATTTTAGCTTCCATCCGCCTACATGCACTACGTGGAGTTTGTCTCTACCTAGTGCTGCACAGAGCCAATAGCCCTAGGTAACAAAGCAAAGATATAGATAGTAATGTTAGCTAGGTTTAGACAGCAAATTGTGTTAGTGTGTCTGTTTCAAACTAAACGAGAGATTATTTCATACATTTATATTTCATACACCTTTTACTGAAACACAGATTATTGTGACGTTATTTTGTGTCACAGCACTCATAACTTACTACAGTACGTCATCATTGCACACTACAGTAATTGTAGTGTACCGTAATTAATTAATAAGCATTGTTGTTTACAGTTTAGCAGGATGTCAGCATCAGGAAAATAAGCTATTCTTGATATGGACTGAGTTTAAAGAGGTGCTGTGATCTGTTTCATTATTTCTCTACTTTTTCTCTACTTGTCTATTTGTTTGCATCAGGTAGGTGCATTGGATGCAGCTCACACGAGGATAGTGGAACTGGAGTATTTTCACTTCCCTGCTCTTCTATATGCATACGCACGCACCCATACACTCCCACATGCTAAGTTGTTAGTAATAATCACTGAATCCGAAATCAAGAAAATACATCGAGAAATATGTCACACACACATGCACGCCCACATGCTGATCAACAGAATAATTGTAAAACAGACAAATTGAAAATTGAACAAAGCACGCACGGATGCACACACACACATACTATTGAAGAAATACTCCATAAATGTGGAATGATAAAAAATATCTAATTTGTCTTTCAGAACTTCAATGACTCGTCTCACCAAATCCTTTCCTCTACACGGAAATGTCTGACTTGGTGTCAGTGACTGTCACACCAGGGAAGGCCAGTGACCGCAAGCTGACCTTGCACCTGGGTGAAATTCCAGTGACTCATTTTTAGTTGAGGTTTCCTCCCAACAAACTTGATGTGAGGTGCCTCGTGATGCTGGTGATGTCTGGCCATTTCACCTCCATTAGTACAAAGTGGGGAACCTGCAAAGAATCAACTACCTGACAATCTAGGCTTGCACCCAGATGTATCATAACGATGCTGCAGTGGGAGACCTTGACCTACCAGAGATCCACGTAGTGGTGGAGCACTTCTGGCTCCAGCCCCTGCCGCATATCTGCGGTTTGCCACGTTCCCTTGAGGATCCTCCCTGCCAACCACTGCTGGGTCTCATCTCTCCTGGCAGCAAGGACCTCATAGCTTGCTGTGAGCCTGCTCCTACGATTTGTCTGGTTAATTCCGATAACGAACGAGACTCCTCCAGGCTCACAGCAAGCTATGAGGTCCTTGCTGCCAGGAGAGATGAGACCTGTCTGAACCTGCGGTTCCTCTCGTACTGAGCAGGATTACCATTGCAACAACACATCATCAGTAGGGTAAAACTAACCTGTCTCACGACGGTCTAATACATGCATACATACATACATACATATATATATATATAATTGGTTTATAGTTTGTTCATTGTGTTCATTTTGGGTGTTCATGTATTGTTCCATGTTGTGTATTTCTATGATGTCCACAAGTTTTTCAATAAAATATGTTTCTTGTTTACTTGTTACTTTGACACTAACCTTTTATAGGGCATATATAATGTGGATTTCACTCTGCAGCGTCCCGATGTTTTTGTTTTTTTAATGACCAACTGGTTAGGTTACGTTTACCTGAGTGCGTGGCATGTGCAACAATGTGATTACAGAGTCCTCTACCAACACACAAAACAGCATATCCCCGCAGTCTTGCTGGCCGAAGTAGTGTTAGTAATAGCACGGTGAGTGGAACATATTAGCAAAAGTTTCTGAACCTTAACTCGTGGAACAACAACTAAAACTTTTGGGAAAGAAATAAGAGCTTTGTCTTCCATAGTGTTGCAACAATTTGCTACTTATGTGTGTTTCTATGGGGAAATGTTTTGGATATCATACAAATTATGGTCATATGAAGGACACATACACACAAGGCATTTAATCAATGATATACCAGCTTGGCTTTTTATTTAAGATTGCCTTTTACAATGTACCTACATAAAAGGCAAGCTTACATAAAAAGCCAAGCTGGTATATCATTGATTAAATGCCTCGTGTGTATATCTGTCCTTCATATGACCATCATTTCTATGATATCCAAAACATTTCCCCATAAAACACACCTAACTTTCACAAGTTAGGCTCCTTACTGTAGTCTACACAGGAAGGTGCATTTGTTATTAACATTGCAAGATGCTCAAACATCGCCCAGGTCTCGGACATCGACACTGTTGCAAGTAAGAGGTCATCCTTCAATCAACTAGGCTTCAGTGACGTTTAGCACGAAAAACAGGGTAGGTAGCGTTTGTTTGTCAATTATTGATACATACTCTAAACAACGTTTTTGTTGACAAACCATAGCCATTTGTGTTGAATCTTTTTAATATTATTTGGCCAACGCATCCCCTTCAAAAAGACTGTTGTAAACAATAGCTATTTCGGCGTACTTGTTCCTTTTGCCCCTGAAAGATTCAATGTTCACTACATCTCGTTTGTGCGGCTCCTCGTTTTTTCTAAGAGCTTGGTAGCACAGTGATCTCACAACGACACTACCATCTAGGCCTACTACGTTGGAAACTATACAAAAACAACATGCACGTAATAATTTCAAAATAAAATACTGGATTATTCCTTTACACAGCTTTATTGAAGTGCATTTACAAGCTGTTTGGATCTGACGTTAGCCACCTAGCTAGCTGACATCAACATTACCTTCACAAAACATAAACTGTTTATGGAACAATCTTTATCTACAATCCAATTCTGATGGTTTAGTAGAAGTAGGCTACAGGATAATTTTGTTACACTGCTTTATTGAAGTGCATTTACAAGCTGTTGTGTCTTATCTAGTATTATCCATCTAGTTATCTGGTATTAGCCATCTAGCTAGCTGACTGACTTTACCTTCGTATTTATATATAAATTGTTCATGGAAAAATGTATATCCCCGATCCAGTTTGGATCGCTTAATTTTCGTGTGATGTTACACAGTATCTGCCACCTGTGAATATTTGGCAGATGCCGCAAATTCCTTGTAAACTTGTAGATAGCTCCGATAACGTTAGTTTCTCCATTAGACATTGGGTGTGTTCCAAACGGGTAAAGTTGCTGCCTTTTAAGATATCTAACTGGGGAGCAAGGCAGCAAGTGTGGTTCGAAACCGAAAAAACAAATTCTGCTGCCTTTTAAGATATCTTAGAATTCCCAAATAACGGTCATTTTTGAAGGCAGCATCGATGCACACTTCATGCTCCCTCCTACCCATAATCCCTTGCGGCAACGTCTGAAACAGCTGTGAAAGGTAAACAAACATGGCGGATGACATCGGTAATGGCTGCTGAATCTGTTTAAAATGACATTTGTGTGACCTTATTTTGCTTAGATTTGTAGAAAAGAGATGAAAAATAAACAACTTACTATCTGATTATGCCATTGTTGTAACCATTAATAGCGTCTGGTCTGATATATCTGCCGGCCGTAAAACTAATTTATACCGTTAGCCTGCTAGCTTACGTAAGCTAATTTAGTTTAACGTCAGGCCTTTGCTAACGTCATACCGTAGTGTTAACCAAAGATTCTAGAGTGCTACGCTCATTTTTAAAAGATGCATTTAATCCAAAGTCATGTCTAGTTAGACAGCTCTCTATGTAGGGAGGGAGGCAGTAGGCAGCTGTCTCCCGTTTCGAACACACCCATTGTTAACCGGAAGCGAGTTTACGGCTTATCGATATTCAAAATGGCGGCGTGAAATAGGCGAATAACGCGTTTAACTGACAGCACTAATTTTAAATAAACAATCACTGGATGCTGCTATGGAAACAATAAGTCAATATATTAGAGATATTGTGAGTAATGCAGGAATGGACGTTACAGTAACTAACTAATTACTGAAATTTGAATTGTAATGCGTGAATTACCTCCGTATTGTTTTGCATTGAGGTGCTACTTCAGACTTGAGTACTGTTATGGTAGGCAACGGAAATTCCTTACTGCAGAAATAGTAGATTGATGCTCCTGTCAACAGTATTGGTCTGGGCGTTCTTTTTAAAAAAAATAGGCTAAATGTTTCATTCAAAGCAGTGCTTTCTCGTCTGCCTCCTTCAGTCAAGATAGCCAGACTGCACTCAAATGTCACTATGAAATGCGATTAATCAGCGTTAATTTTTTAACACGTTATTATTTCTGTAATTAATCAATCGAAATGAAAGGACAATTCCGGCGCAAGATGAACCTAGGGGTTAATAACACATGTGTAGATAATGTGTAGACATAGAAAATAGCACCACACTTTGAGGTAAAAGTCACGTGACAGTCCAGCTCACGTTGCACGCCATTCAGCCTATGCATTCAACTCATAGAATGTATGATTCAACCGGTCCAACGTTGCGAACTGTCACATGACCTTTTCCAAGATGGTGCCTGCCTGCATTGCCTGTATATGTGAACGGTACAGTCTTTCTAAACTATATCTTTTAAAATAACCTGTTGTGTACAAAGTTCACAATGCTTTGGTTTACATGTAGGGACACTTATTATGTTACCGTCGAAGTGTGGTGCTATTTTGAGCCTTGTTAGTGGTATAGAAATAGTGATTCTTTTGCATTTATTTGACTGGTTGTTTTTGCAGTGTTTTAATGACAAATCTCACAAGAGGGAAGCTGAAACCAGTTGTTACTGGCAGTGGTTCTGACCCATTGGTATCAGAAGTGTGAAGGAAATAACGACACTTTGACAGCTCAAATATCTCATTAAAAAGCTACACCTGGAAGAGTTCATTGCTCACCTAAAGTGGAGAAAGCATGGCCAAAGATTTCTATTCAAAGACCTTTGATGAGGCAAGCTGAAACTGTATTACAGGGAATACAATGAAGAGGGTCACCGTAGATGTACAGTATGTTTCAGGTAGCTCCTCCACATTGTGCCATGCCAAAATGCTCTTGACATGGCAGCGTCAGTTTTAGGGCGAGTCACAGTCAAGTCAGCAGTTGATCTCAAGACCCCAATCATATTTATGAGTTGTCAAAATACACTGTAAAAGAAAGTTATATTTCATTTGTTTATTTGTTGGAAACCAGGAAACACTCAAGTAAGAGTGATGCCAGGGCAGCATGGAGTCTGAAAATGTACACAAAACACTAAGTAGATATACAAGTCGTCTTTCAAATGGCAAACTATGGGGAATAAAAAGAGAGGAGAGAATAAACATATTCTACAGTATGACAGAGGCAGAAAAAAAGAGTAAAAATAGTGTAAGGGGAAAAACAGGCAAAATTGGGTGACAACAGGTGACCAAGAGATTGGTTATCCATGAGACATTCAAGTTGACCTGCAAACCAAAACAAGAGTGTTTTTTTTTTTATTAAATCATGTCCACAAATGTTTTTTAGGCATTAAAAAAAACAATAAAAGTTAGAGCAGTATTTTTAAATACCGATTTGACTGTACTCGCAAGCTGGTTGTTTATAAATATGGTTGCAGAAAACGACTAGAAAAGCATGAGGGTCATGTGTGACAGTTCCCAGATAAAATGTTGTATTGTGCTTTTGGGTGCTAAAAGAAAAGAGCAACAGACTCCATTTCTATAGAATACATCTAATCTTTCTGTTTATTTTCAATTATTTGTTAATTTGTTTGTCTATGTCTTGATGTCTGTGTGTACAGTGCTGTGGGTTGCACTCTGTGCATAAAAATGTGCTATATAAATAAAGACTTACTTACTTTACTACTACTTCCTACTTATTGTTAGCACACTACAAAAACTGCTTAACTAATAAAATCTAACCAAGTGGTATTAATAATCTATCAAAATCAAAAAAGTGTTTTTTTCTGCAGTATTTTTCTTCCCTTAAAGAGTCCACAGGTACTCATGTTTTTTTGTGACCAGATGAAATAACTCACTTTGGCTTGGTCTCAGCGTCTGTGACCTGTCGGATAAAAATGGCATCCTCTGGGTGTGTGATATCACCCTGCTCCTGCATATAAGATGAAGCAATTGCAAGGAGGCTTCCATCAATACTGAAAGCCAAAGATGCAATGCTGGTGGGATAGCGGTGGAACTGGCACAGACGCTTCTTGTTAAAGGGATCCCATATGTTCACAAAGCCATCAGAACCACCTGTCAATGGAAATAAAAGACTTAATAAAAAATCTGGCTGTACAAAAGGGTAAAAATCAAATGCTAATCAACATACGTTAGCAAGTAGGTAAAGCAAGGCAAGTTTATTTATATAGTACATTATATACACTGGGAAATTCAACACTTCAAAACATACAGTTTAAGTCATATAAACTCCCCACAACTTCAATATTTTACAACATAATTAATGGTACTTCGAAAAAGTTTTATTTTAGATAGATTTCTGCTGGGCTATACATCTTAGTGAATGTCTAATAACAGCTCTTAGCAGTCATTGTGAAGAGTGTATCTTGCATGCATATGGTTGATTTCGCCATTTTTATAGTTAGAACATAAGTGTTCCCATTTATATAATGTTTCTACTGCACAATGTTACTTCACTATATTTATACATGGGTTAGGTCACAGCCAGGGGGTCAGGATTTGGAGGGTTAGCTTCAGCCACTTAGCATGGCATTTGGCCGCCGACATTTTTGAAAACATGGCGTTACATGGTTGCAACCTCTAGCACCAGTTTTTACATGCTGATTGGTAGATGCAGTGTTTCCCATACATTGATTTATTTGTGGCGGCCCACCACAATATCAACATTGACCACCACACAATGATTTTCCTGGTTGTACTAAATTGTGCTTAAATCTGGTTAGAATCATAACCGCGCTGCACTAATTTGTTAAAAACTGTTGCATTCGAGTTAATTCTGCAAACCTACCACCACAAATAGAATTCAATTCTGTGGGACACACTGAGATGACAGCTCATGCACGAGTGTAGTGTTGGGCACGAGCGTTCTCGCGCGTCCATGTTGGTTAAGCATATTTCTGGAACTACCTACTTGGATACCTACCTACTTGGATTAAGCTACTGATACTTGACTTAATGCCTACATTGTTTAGGCTGTATTATACCAGACTTTGTGGTAAATAATATAAAAAAGTAAATGTTGTCATATACTATTATTTGTGGGTTGACAAGGTAACTGATTATGACAATACATTTATGCATAGCAATTACCTATATCCAATTATTAGCCTAGGCCTACTCATTTTTTGGTCTATAGCGAAAGGCACATATGAAGCACAGCTGAAGACGCACGGTCACGAGATGTAAGCAGCAACTCCTCTGCAGAATAAATGTCTTTAGGTTTTTTTTATTCAGTCATTCAAACATTACTGGGGTAAGGGTTGCTTTTTTCAGGCTATGTTTTTGATGGTAACCCATTATCAGTCAGTAGTAAAGTAATTAACTGTGTATAACTGTTTTGACGTTGACTATGGCACCACGGTGAAGTTGGTATAAATCCCATTAGGATCATCAAGTGCCCACATGGTCATTTGGGGGTCCAAATATGGGGTTCCAAAAGAGTCACCTCTGCCGGAGAGGGTTTTTGGACCCCCATAAAACCCCCACTAGTGGTACCATACCCTTCAAATTCATTTTGGCAAGAGCAAGGTTCCACACATAACAAATAATCCTGTTTAGAATAAATATAATCATTAGAGAATTCCGGTTTGATATTGACCTAAAGTGTGTTGAAACATGATACCGAGTGTGAACGTATGTCTCATAGCTCATCTCGGCTTGTCCCCTGCACTCAGAAATCTGGTGCTAGTTAGCCGATGCTACCAACAGTTTTTCAAGGGGGGTGCCTCGGGCATCGGCCTAGCCATGCAAATAAATCAATGTTTTACACCATTTACAAGGCTCAAAGTAGCTCCACACTTCATCGGTAGACTTCCGAGGGCCTTGACATTTAAAAAACACTAAGAACTTTGAAAAAGCACTGGTAGTTTATTTACAAGACGATTTATACAGACAGTACCTTCCGGAAATTTACCGTTGGTCGCCATCTTGAATTTAGTCACGATAAGTCGAGCGACGAGTACAAATGAACAGGTATGATAAGGGATACGATTCCAAAAATAATTCCGTGGAAATGCATGGATTCCAGTTGCTGCTACTGGAAGCAACTGGAATCCATGCATTTCCACGGAATTACTGCACAGTACAGTCATAGTAGAAGATAGAACTAATAGGAAAGTGTACCTGTGGCAAAGGTGTTGTGAATACTGTGAAAAGAGATAGCGTTGACAGGGTAGACCTGCTCAATGCCATTCTCCTTCAGACGGTGACATTTAAATGCATATTTCTTCTTCTGCACTTCCAGACTGGGATCCAGATACTCCACAGCCACCCTTCCCTCAATTGAGCTCAAAACATAACCCTGCAGATAGCATAAACCACATACAACTAAACAGTCAGTTATTATTGCCCATTCTAAAAAAAAAATGTTAGAATCTCACACACACACATGTATGTTGAAAAAAGAAAAGAAACAATGGCTCTATTTATATGCATATAATTCACTCATGACTGAATGAAACATAAAAGTAAAAGAAACACAGAAACTTACACTGCAAAAACTGCTTGTGTATTAATTATATATAAAACTGTTATTAAGCTTATATCAAGATCAAACAATGTTGATGGTATTGTTTTCAGTATAAAGAGACTTACCTAGCGCTTTCCTGTAAAACAATACCAAATAGATTGTTTGATCTTAATATAAGATTAATAACACTTGGTTAGATTTTATTTTTTTGCAGTGTACTGTATACATACAGTATTATACTGTGTTATCATTTGCATCATGTCTACATTAAATTTGGTTTAATTTACAAAAACAAGGAAATAACAAGGCAAACCTGTTTGTTTGGAAAAGCACGGATGCAACGAGTCTGATACTTCAGACTAGACTCTCTTCTCTGCTGGACATAACCCATGTTTCTGAGGTCCCATACAAGCACCCTCCTTCCAGCTGTTCCCACAATAAGTCGATCTCCAGCAACTGACAGAGTGTAAACCTTTGGAAGGGGAAATTAATGATAATGTTACCATAATACTAATATAGACAAATACCTTCCCAGATCCCATATCTACTATATTTTCCATTTTTGGTATGCCTAGGAACATGATAAAATGCAAAAAGTGCAAGGACATTGCCAAAACCACAAAGGCACACAGAACATTTACTCTCTAAAGACACTATAAATTATATGTACCCCTCTGTTTCATGTGATGTCAGTCTTGATGTTGCTGGTGATGCGCAACGTGAGTGTTACGACCCTGCATTTTGAAAATAGTCACCTGTGGAATCTATTTCCTTTTGAAGAATTATTGCTATTTTTTTCCCTTTCTTTGTTTGGTAATTTTTCTATGAACCCCTCTGCTTGTGTTGTGTTCAAGACACATCATTACATTTATGGTCCATTCTCAACCACTGCATCTGCTTCATTGGTCACACCCACTTTGATTGAAGGTAACTCCGCTCGGTACCGTGACAGGCCCATCTTCTGTCTGACTGTCTTTAGTTTCTGAATTCTGTCCCTCTCAAGTCACGTTAGGCTAAATGGTGTGATTAGCAACTAGAATTTAAAAAAATTGCCGCCACTGTTAAAAACAAATCTAGCGGAAACACTGTAAAGAATCACTTTATTATTGATAGGGTGGCGCCGGCGACAATAGGCTAGGTTAGTCAATCCAGTGCTTTTTAGAGATCAGTGAAATCAATGAACAGGCACAGCCAGAGGCTCATTCACAAAACATAAACGAACGCAATAGGAGGGGAAGGTGGTCATACTGGCACAAACCTATAACTAGGCTACAGGCAAAACACGGGAGACACGGGTATTTGTATTCTTTAACTTAAGCCTTGTGCACACAATACAATAACAAGACAGAATTTTTGGGTAGGCATTTAAATCTACCCAAGCCTGTTCCTGACACTTGTTAAAAATGCTGTGGTTGGACTAATTAGGCCTTGGAGCAATGGGACTTATGTTGTCAGAAAAATGAGAAATGCTGAGTGCAGGAAAAGTTGAGATTTAAAATAACGTTCACTGTGCTTTCTTTTACGTTTCTTCCTCAATAGCACTATTGCTTTAATTCTTCATTCAGAGCTGATGACAGTCAGTCAGCCTTTGCGTAAAGAAATAGGCCATAGCCTACATTTGAACATTTTGACAACTCTTAGCCTATATGATTACAATGAATTTTGATAAAAAAGATTGGGATAAGATTGATTTATTTACAGACTTATCTCCATTAAAACCTTTAATACATTTGGCTATACAACAAAGAAACTTTAAGCACATCTAAATAAATATACTATGTTAAATACATATATATTAGGGGTGTAAAGATTAACTGATACGTATCGGTATCCGTTTTTAACGTGTAAGATACGGCTACATCGATACGTGAAGCCCCGTATCGGAAAAAAACTGAAATGAACCGGTCGTTATATCGATTTACTTGTTATGAATCGGTGCACAACCTTTTCTGCTCGCTCAGACTCATTTACGTTCCAAGCAGCGCGTTCATCCCACTTCCAGTTTTGAAACTATACGTGGCACGGAATTGTGGGTAATGCAGTTCGTTTTTGGTTACATTCATTGCCCAAAGTTGTCAAATGACCTCATTACCCATACATCTATTGCAACTTAACCATGTGACAACTTGCACTCGGTCGGCTTTTGTTTTTCGAAATCCAGCAAGAAATTAAGCACTTATAGCTTTCCTAAACAGCAACGATAGTCTGTAGAGTAGCCTTACCTTTGATGAAAGGATTTCCTTAATGTTAAATAATAATTTGGCCCTTGCTGCTAAAACGATGCATAAATTATTGGCCAATGATTTTGTTCATATTCACTCAGACTTGTGGCATTTTAGGTTTCTGCATTAGGTCTACTGTTGGAACAAAATAAGCCCAGAGAGTTCATTGATTTGTAGGCCTATTTTATTCTTGTAGGGTAGGCTAGGCCTATATGAGAAAAGGCCAAGAGTGTCTTAAGCACTGATTTATTTTATTTCGGTATTGTCTTACCTCAACAAGGCTACAGCTCCATGAAAACAATCAGATATAACTCTATAAAGTCTATAAAAATGTATTTTTATGTTGTAATTGGCTGCTGTGCTTGACTGAAATGTAGACTATTCTTTTTTCATTTCAATACAGTATATGAAACAAACCTCAGTTTAGATAATTATATTCACACATTTTGTTGCCTAATTGACAACCATGACCATGATAATTGATAATATAAAATGAATGTGCACCTTGAGCAAATTATAAAAATTCTTTCAGAATGCTTTCCATTCTTGAACTGCATCGAATTGCATCGAATCGCATCGCATCGAATCGTACTGAATCGTTTTTTATAAACATGTATCTTTTCTTGTATCGAATCGTGCCCATGTATCTAGATGCGAATCGTATCGTCTTTTACATGAGAGATTCACACCCCTAATATATATCCATGTATTTATCAATATATTTCAAAATATGAGTAAATATTCAATATTGGTCACTTTCTTATATTTTCTGCATATACTTAAATATAATCAGCATGGACTTTCATGCAAGATATCCAGTTAAGGTCTTTTGCCTTTTGCAGGGCAGTATAGTTCATACCCATATCAACTTAATGTTAATTTTCTTTTGACCAATATGTTTGTTCTGACTGAAAATTACACGGTCACATGCCAAAAGATTTTAAGGCAATGTGGTAGAAATATGGAATCAAAAAAGAAGTGTTTTCATCTTTTTTTTAAAAAATGTTTATGAAAAAACGGCATGCCCAAAAATCTATTATGGCGCCAAAGTAACGTGCCGATTTTATTAAGGTCAGTGAAGATATTAATCTGTTGGGGAATAGCTGTACCAAAAGCTCCGTTTTGGAGAAATTAAGCTGGAGGCGACGCGGTCATCCTGACGGAAATATCCTTAAAGGATAATTTAGTTAGTTTTAGATAGTTTTGAATCGCCTTAGACTGTTTCAGAGTGGCTGGCAATGGGCATGCACAAACATGTCCTTAAAACAACCCTTAACGTTCGTTTTCAAAACTGTGCAACTCACCGATCTATCTGCAGTCACACAGACAGGGAGGCTACAAGCGTTCTGTTCGCATTGCTGAGTTCATAGTTTGTCATTTGTGACCTCATACATGAATTTGTATGTACTGAATTCATAGTTTGTCATTTGTGACCTCATACATGACTGTACTAAAGTATTAGGTACAGTTGGCACATCATTATGAATTATGATGTATTAAGCATGATCATGACTATTTATTTTTCTGCCAAAAATGTGGTCATTACTGCTCAAATTCTGATTTGAACATAACATTGGAGTTCTCTAAACACATGTCATTATTCACTACTTTAGTTGAGGGGCCACAGACTAGGGCTGCACAATTATGGCCAAAATGATAATCACAATTATTTTGATCAACATTGAGATCACGATTATTTATCACAATTATTAATTAATTTTAGTGACAAAAATATTTTTTCCCTAAACATATTGGACTTGCTATCTGGCTCATCCAAATTCTTCCCTTCACATTTACTCCCCTAAATTACTGCAAATATAGACTTGACTGCGACTTCCAAACAAATTTTTTGTGCATGCTACTTTGTTAGTATTTGGGGAAACGTTAACGGCCCACCGGGAATCCTCCCAACGCTCCCCATTAGCCAGTTAAGCTCTGCTTCTTGTTCCTGAGTTCAATCGCTTAGTCCAGAGGTTTCCAAACTTTTTGACTCAAGGACCACATTGGGTTTTGAAAATTGGCCGGCGGGCCACACACTAATAATAATAATAATAATAATAACATTTTGTATTATTTAAATGACAACTTAATTTCTTAAGAAATACTGTTAATTTGATGCTGTTTAAATCATTTATAAATGGTGCACTGTCACTTTAAGACTCTTTGCTATGGCTAGTGCTGTGCCTATGGCTGTGCCCTCTTACAGTTTATAATTGCCATCGCGCTCTCTTCCTCTCGTGCACTCAAATACATTCCCAAATTGAGTAGCAGTTAGATCTGCTGCTATGGAGATACTATCTATCTTGATGTAATAAGCTGTTTTGACATTGACATTATAAACGTAGTCTAAGAAGAGTGTAAAGCAGTTTGCAGTAGCCTAAAGTTGACCACAACGTCGTCTATCGCTGGAAAAAAATAGCGAGCAGCCTATGATAAACTAATAAATGCTCGGCGGGCCGGAAGTGCGTGGCGGGCCGCAGTTTGGACACCCCTGGTTTAGTCATTCGTTGATATGTAAACCACTGACGTGTAGGCTACATTTTCATTACTGTTCACTCGTTTTGCATAGGCTGTCTTGAAACGCATATGCATTGTAGGTTGCACATGTAGCTTATAAAATACATGAATAAATTAACGAATCCCGTCGTTAGCTCAACACTTATTATAGGCTATATTGGAGGAAGCAAACAAAGACTAAAAGTTAACGTGATAAAAAAGGCATGTGTGGTTTACGTCATGTGATGTGTTTCACGGTATGAGTTGAGAGCCCTGCTTTGCTTATGTTTTTGGTTAACTTCACTTGCCTGAAATCCGAAATATTTTCGAACAACGGATGATCCGTTTCGGGGGACAAGCTCTTGGCCTTCTGCTGCGCCAAACATACCACACATTAGATTTTTGATCGTCGTTTTTTGTATAATCTAAATAGCCTACTAATAGTTAACATAATGCTATTAGTCCACAGTGCATCCAAACTGAGCAGTGCATCAGGCTGAGCAGTGCAGGGAGCAGCTGTCATTGAAAGGCTGCATGCAGGCACATGGTCAGACAAGTTTAAGGAGCGCTTGATTTGTTTTGTAGTGGAGGATTGCCAGGTTGGTTCTATGGATAGAGCACGCATTTTTAATATCGCTCGATCACTCAAATTTGATCGTGGGAAGCCAAAATCGTGATCGTGATTAAAATTCGATTAATTGTGCAGCCCTACCACAGACATGATGAATGCATGAGAAATTAACCTAAAATTCATGTAATCATGATGATCATGCTTAAGAAATCATAATGATATACCCATCACACCTAATGCTTTAGTTGATGTGTTGTTCATACATGAGGTTAGGGCTGGGCGATATGGCTGAAAACTGTATCACAATATAAGCATTTCATATCAGTTGATATCGATAATTATCGATTTTTAAAAAAAAAATCTATTTCAGATAAGGACCAGAAGAAAAAAAAGTTCAATTTAAACACTTTTATTTTAAACTTAACCTTCCTCTGATTTTAATCACCTCAGTTATCAATCAAAGCAAACAGGGAAAAGAAATAGCAACACAATCTTTTCGGTCACTTAGCAACGGGGACGCTGGCTGCAAGCCGCTCCATCTGACCTGTTTTTATTCGGATTTTTTTATATTTTACTATTTTATTCCTGATTATTTTTCTTCAATTATTGTAGATTCGTTAATTTAGCTGTACAGTTATAGATAGCCTTTTTTATTTAAACGGTTTATCTTGTTTTTCCACACTTTTATTGCGTTTTATGAAGTCTGCCTCTAGTCCGAGTTCTACCTGCGCTGTTTTTTCGCCTGGTGTTCAGCTGTTTTTTCCCCCCCTGCCGATTGCCATCAGCAAGGCCTTCACTGCTATTGGACTTGCTGTCTGCTTGTGTGGTGGAAGCTGTGCTGGATTCGAGCTTGCTAGTGTCTCTCCTTTTCTATCCTGAATACGCTGGGTTCATATAGTTGGTTGACTGTCCAGCTGCTGGTTTAGTCGGTTGACTGACCAGCCGGAGATTGGGGCTTCATGCTAGCTAGGTGATTAAATTGCACACTTTGGACTGGCTGATGCATCAAGCCGTGTCGGAGTTTGTGTTTTGGCTATGGGGGGCTTTCAGTACACACCCCTTGAACTTCGACAGTTCGCCTCCACCGACACCATCAACATCGAGGTGCTCCACCTTTGCCGGGCAGCGGGGATCCTCCGGCGGAAACGCTACTTGCACAGAGGCGCAGGTCGCTCTATCATCCGTGCGACAGACGAAAGCATCCCTCCATCATCTCCATGGGATTTCTTGCCTAATCAACGCGGTTTTCCAGAGCAGTCCGCTCCCGCAAACAACTCAGTGTCAGTGGAGAATCTACAGCGACCAACAACGCAGCGAGAATCTGTCTCTCACATCTTGGACAACTTTGATGGAGCTGCTGAGAATGTCACATCACCATGTCAGACTGCGCCTGAACCGCCGCAAGACCTTCATCCGAAGGTAAAAGTTCTCACAGCTGGTTCACCGCAGGAAGTTCTGCAGCATGCGCAAGACCCTCCTCCCGTCAAATTTGCGTTATTGAACGCCTAATCTATTTGTAACAAGACTTTCATTTTAAACGACCGCTTCACGTCTCATCACCTGGACTTTTTGTTTATAACGGAGTCTTGGCTCAGCGGTAACGACGTCATTCCACTTGGAGAACTCTGCCCTCCTCACTGCAGCTTCATGAATTCCCCTAGGGCAGGGGTGGGCAAACTGCGGCCCGCGGGCCAGATCCGGCCCGCCAAGCACTTTCATCCGGCCCGCCGAGCATTTCATTTAGTTATCAGGCTGCTCGCTATTTTTTTCCTGGGATAGAGACGACGTTAGCTTTACTGCAAACTGCTTTTCACTCTCCTTAGATAACGTTTACAATGTCAATGTGAAAACATCATGTTAAATAGTTTTACATGATGTTATCTCTAAGTTAACTCTTAGTTATCTCCTTTGCAGCAGATCTAACGTGAACATTATGCAATCCATTTAATTGGGAACGCGTCTGCACTCACGAGAGGGAGAGAGAGCCGCAGGTTCCAGCTGGCTTGTGATTGTTGATAATTGATATCTCCTTCTTATAAGAAAGTTTTAAAAGGAAATCATGAAGGCAACAGTAGTTCCCACTACTGACCATTTAAAAACTGTGAGAGGGCCCAGCCGTAGGTAGCACTAGCCATAGCGGAGCAGGCAGAAGATCAATGAGAAATAAACGTGAATTAAAGCGACTGTCTTAAAGCGACAGTGCACAATTTATACATTTGTTAAACAGCATAAAATTAGCAGTATTTTTAAAACAAATTAGCAGTATTTTAAAACAAATACTTTTCATACTAAATTATAGGCTATAAAAAATGTATTTTTTTACGCGTGTGTCGTGGGGGGTTGTGCGGCCCGCCGGCCAATTTTCAAAACCCAATGTGGCCCTTGAGCCAAAAAGTTTGCCCACCCCTGCCCTAGGGCTACTGGTCGTGGAGGTGGTCTGGTCACTGTTTATAATAACAACTTTAAATGTAGAATTGTACAAATTGATATGTTCTCCACTTTTGAGGTACAGCTTGTAAAGATAAATGCCACCCTCCTCTGTGCATTAGTTTACCGACCACCAAAAATTAAGCTTAATTGTAATTTCATTCAAGAATTTGCTGATCTACTATCTTTTATGGCCTCTCGCTCTGACAATTTCATGATTTTAGGGGATTTTAACATTCACATCTGTTGCCCATCAAAACCTTTGGTTAAGGACTTTTTATGCCTTGTGGACTCTTTCAATCTTGTGCAATCTGTTACATCAGAAAGGCCACACATTAGACCTAGTATTGTCTTATGGTTTCAATGTTTCCAACTTAGAAATTATGGATGTTGGGGTCTCTGATCATTTTTTGATTTTATTTTAATCTATTTTGTTTTGTATCCCTGTATCTCCCCCTAAGTCCTATTCCTTTGCCTGTTCTATTAATTCCACCACAGCCACAACATTCTCTAATACTTTCATCCTCTCTCACCCACCTACTATCTCTGTTGCTATTTCCACCTGCTCTGACATTGAAGAATTAGTCACTCTCTTTAATGCATACTGTCTTGAGACCTTAGACTGTGTTGCCCCACTAAAACAAAAGCGTGTCAAAACTATCACCACTCCATGGTTAAATGCCACGACCCGTTCTGTCAGAAAATCTTGCAGGAAAGCAGAGCGCAAATGGAAAAAAGAGAAGCTTCAGGTCTTCTATGACCTTTTCAGAGATTCTCTAAAGACCTACCAAAACTCTGTTAAGGCAGCAAAGGTTGAGTATTATGCTCAGCTTATCAACAAAAATGCTCATAGGCCTAAAGTTTTATTTAATACCATTAACTCTATTATAAATCCTGCCTCTGCGTCATCTACTCTTGCCCCTTCAACAGAAATCTGTGAGAAGTTTCTCAACTTCATCAATAAAATTGACAAAATAAAATCTCAAATCTCACCTCCAGATTCGGATCCCTCAGTGATAGAACTTTCACCTAGCTGCCTCCAACAGTTTCAGGCTATATCTTCCTCCCAGCTTTCTGAGGTGGTCTCCCATATGAAATCTACATCCTGCCACTTACATGTTTTACCTGCACGCCTTTTTAAAGAAGTTTTTACCATCATCTGCCCTCTTGTATTGGCCATAATTAATCACTCACTAACCAATGGAGTGGTCCCCTCAGGTTTTAAACGTGCAATTGTGCAACCTTTACTTAAAAAAACCTAACCTTGAGCCCAGTGACCTGAAGAATTATAGGCCTATTTCTAAATTACCTTTTCTGTCAAAGATACTAGAAAAGGTTGTCCTCTCTCAGGTTTCTTCTTATCTGAGTGAGTTCAATATATGTGATAAATTCCAATCAGGTTTTAGATCTCTGCACAGCACTGAATCGGCCTTGCTTAAAGTCCAAAACGACATTCTCTTAGCAGTTGATTCTGGATCTTGTGCCCTCTTGGTGCTTCTTGATCCGAGTGCAGCATTTGACACCATTGACCATAACATCCTATTAAAACGCTTGGAGGATGAAGTTGGTCTCCAGGGTTCTGTTTTGCAATGGTTCTCTTCTTATCTTAGTGATAGATCATTTTCAGTTAGTTTAGGCAAATTCTCTTTTATTCTCTCTTTATATGCTACCCCTTGGCTCAATTTTTAAAAAGTATAACATTCAGTATCACTGCTATGCAGATGACACTCAGTTTTACCTGCCTGTTAACACTAATGGCATTTGTTCTTTGGAGAATATTTTTAACTGTCTCAGTGACATCAAATGCTGGATGGCAAGACATTTTCTTCAACTGAACGAAAGTAAAACTGATATAATTATTTTTGGCCCTCCAAGCGATGTTTCTATCTTGAAAAATGCACTAGGACCTCTCTCTGCAAACTGCCACAGTGAAGTAAAGAATCTTGGGGTTTTCTTTGACTCCTCTTTAAATTTTCATAAGCAAGTAAATAGTGTGGTCAAAGGCAGCTTTTTCCAGTTAAGAACCATTGCAAAACTGAAGCCCTTTTTGTCCTTCTCCGATCTTGAAACTCTTATACATGCTTTCATAACATCTAGACTAGATTATTGTAATTCCTTATATGCAGGCCTGACCCACTCCACTCTCAACAGACTTCAGCTAGTTCAAAATGCAGCAGCTAGATTATTAAGTGGCTCTAAGAAACGTGAGCATATAACTCCTGTGTTGGCTAAGCTGCACTGGTTACCTGTGGAGCACAGAGTTAAGTTTAAAATTTTACTTTTGGTCTTCAAAGCCCTCAGTGGTTTGGCACCTAGTTACATAGGTGACCTACTAATTCCTTACAGCACTCCAAGATCACTTAGGTCTTCATCTCAGAATCTTCTCTATATCCCCAAAACACGCCTTAAAACTAAGGGTGATAGAGCCTTCTCTGTTGTTGCCCCCCAACTCTGGAATAGTCTACCTGTACATATTAAGTCCTCTCCAACCATTGACTGCTTTAAGTCTAACTTAAAGACTTTCATTTTCTCCCAAGCTTTTAATCTACCTTAATACCCCCCCCCCCCCCCACACACACACACACTCTTTATTCTTTATTTTATTTTTGACCAATTAGTTTATTATTTCAATTATTTATTTATTTTCCCCCCATGTTATGTGATTATTGTTGTTGTACCATTGTCATTGTTTTATGTTTGTTTGTAAGCACTTTGGTTCAACTCAGTTGTTTTTAAATGTGCTATAGAAATAAAGTTGACTTGACTTGACAATCATGAAAAACACTCAAATAAATAAGACTGAATGAAAAGCAGCACTGGTTAAAGCCTGGAAATATTGTAAACAAAGTAGCTTGATTTGCTAGTTTATCATAGTCTACTGGTCAGGCTGTTCAATTTACCCACGTGTGTAAGTTTCAAATGAATACTTTTTCTCCTTGGAATAGGCCCGTTTGAGTCTTGGAAAATACTTTTCCATTTACATCGGGATTGAGATGATTAGAATTTAGCAGTCAATTTGAATGCAACAGTTTTGAACAAATTCGTGCAGCGTGCTAATGCTAACCAGATTTAATAGCAATATAGCCAGTCGTCTTGCACGATTGTGAATGTTTGGATGTGCATGCTGAGGAGGGGTGCGCCTGTTGAGACGGGGAGAGAGAGAGAGAGAGAGAGAGAGTGCACAGGGCAAGGACTCGAGTCTGTTCTATCGCCTACTCTGATAGAGTTGCACATACT
Organism: Alosa pseudoharengus; assembly: GCF_046254945.1. Lineage (NCBI taxonomy): Eukaryota > Metazoa > Chordata > Actinopteri > Clupeiformes > Clupeidae > Alosa > Alosa pseudoharengus. The sequence continues at coordinate 1,692,422 of NW_027468701.1, read as the reverse complement.
AGCTACAATGCAAGATATATTTAGCCTGTTTATTTATGGACAACGTAAGGCGGGAGGTGTGTGCTGCTTTTAATTATCGAATGTTCTATCGAATGTATTTTTCATTGATATCGATTACATGTCTATTGCGATATATATCTCTATCGTTTTATCGCCCAGCCCTACATGAGGTCATCATGAATGAGAGTATATTAATTCATGTCAATCCCTGATGATTCATAGGATATTAAGGAATGAGGTAATGCATAAAATCATGAATTAATTCATGATAATTCATGTACCTTTACCATAAAGTGTTACCCATATTTCTTCATAACCTTTTTGTTAGTAAAATGATTGAATGTCCTGTGAATTAATAGCTAGATGAATAACTTTATAACTAGTGCAAGTTCAAGTTACTTTATTTGTACCCATAGGTAGATTTTTGTTTGCAGTATAGAGTGCTTCAAGAGAATTTGGCAGAACAGGAGCACAGAGGATGCCATCTTTACGGCAATTCCCTCCGCCCTGTCCCTCCTAGACAATAGCAACACCTATGTAAGAATGCTGTTCATTGACTTCAGTTCAGCATTCAACACCATTATCCCCTCCAAATTGATCACCAAACTCAGTGAAATGGGCATCAATACCTCCCTCTGAAACTAGATTCTGGGCTTCCTAACCAACAGACCGCAGTCTGTTAGATTAGATAACCTCACCCACTCAACCTTCACCCTGAACACCGGCGTGTGCTGAGCCCTCCTTTACTCCCTCTTCACCTACAACTGCATATCTGTACATGGCTCTAACACCATTGTCAAGTTTGCAGACAACACTACGGTGATTGCTCTCATCAGCAACAATAATGAGACAGCCTGCAGGGAGGAGGTCCAGCACCTAACATCGCGGAGCACCGACAACAACCTGGCTCTCAACACCAAGAGGACCAAAGACCTCATTGTGGACTTCAGGAAGTCAAAAGCTAGCACACAAAGCCCCATCCTCATCAACAGGACTGAGGTGGAGCATGTCACCAGTTCATGTTTCTGGGTGTCCACATCTCTGTGGACCTCTCTTGGACCCTCAACACCTCTACCTTGATCAAGACGGCTCACCAGCAGCTCTTCTTTCTGAGGAAATTAAAGAACACAACCTCTCTCCTCAGATCCTGGTGAACTTCTAAACCTCTACCGCTGCACCATTGAGAGCATCCTCACCAACTGTGTCACAGTATGGTATGGCAACTGCTCTGCCTCCGACCGGAAAGCACGGCAGAGGATGGTGAAAACTGCTCAACGCATCACTGGTTCCTCACACCCCTCCATCAACGCCCACCCCCCACCTCCCCGGTGCCTCCTTGCCTGGGCCTGTTGAGGTGTCCATGTCAATGGCAACCTTCACAGGGACAACAAGGAGGCGAACATTTTGCCCCCATCCCACCCATAGTATTCTATTTATATTTATAAATGTACATACTGTAATTACACTTAAACATAGCGATATTCTATATATACTGTACATACACTTGTTTACCAATGAAGCCAGGCCAGGCTCTTTGCCAAAGAGGACCGTAAACATAGTCAAGAGTATGGTTCACGAGGTGATAATAAGGCTAATTAGCATAATAATATATTTTTTTGCATTTTTATATTTTTTATAGCCTTTACTTTTTATTTATTGCCCACAGGAGATTTCTGAGATGCACAGGTGTGAGCAATATTAATTTATTTACATGGTATAATGATGCCCGTCTGAAGAAAGTGCCCAAAATCGCCATTTTGGCAGCCATTGTGTTTATGCCAATTAGATGGTCAAAAACTCAAAATTCTGCTTGGGAACAGGGCTAGTTGGATACAGCACATGTTAATTATGATAAAAAGTCCTGTTCCCAACAAGCCCCATACTGAGCCATGCATATTTAGGTCATAATTCATATGCAACAACTTATTTAAGAACTATGAATAAGGGGTAATTAGGAGCTTACATAGGGGAAATTCTTAATTAAGGGTCTAGTAAGGGTAGTCCTTGCAGTAAGGGTAGTCCTTGCAGAATAAGGTATTAATTAGTGACTTATAATGACTAACAAATGGCTAGTATGTTCAACATCCAGTATTTACGTTAAGTTATGCAATTCTAGTGATATCATAACATGTCAATTAGATGAGTAAATTTCCTCCCATCACAATCTGTTAGTCATGCTCAACATTTATTTTATTTTCAATAGGCCTTTATCTCTGACCACTGTCTTTTCAAATCTTGAGGTACAAAAAGGGTTTATATTAATGATGATCTTATGTAGCTAATGTTAAGTGTTGAATTGGGCTAGCACAACAAGATCAAGATCATTCATACCTTTTCAGGTTGGGTAAAGGTTCCAGCATTGCATGGGGTCCTTGGGTCCCACAGTCGAACTGACCTGTCCCAACTGCCTGTTACCATGACATTGACCTCTGGGCAGTACTCTACACAGCGAATTGGTGCATCATGTGTTCCAACAATAGTATCTACAGAGAAAACATAAATACATGTTATATATACCAGTGTTTCTCAAACATTTTCAGACCAAGGACCACTTAACCAATTAAAATAAAATACACAACCACCTAGCTAAAAAAACAACAACATACCTACTTCAACAGTATATTACACAGTAGGCCTACTCACTGAACCACCTTGCTTATTGTGTCAGAGGATTCATATGATTTAAACTGGCATAGTTTACATAGGCAGTGTTGTAGAACTGTTTGGATTCACAAGTTGGTTCAATATTGCAAACAACTCATCTATATTATATTTTACCATGTCTGCTCGCGGACCACTTGGGATAGCTTGCGGACCACACTTTGAGAAACACTGATGTATACTGTATGTATGATATATATGGGTAATTCTATAATTCAGGGTACAGTTCAAGTGTAGAGAGAAACCAAAAAAATATAATGCATTTTTATCATTAAACTTTTTTATAGTCATAGAACACACTTCAAAGTTAACATGACAAGTATTTGCTGAGCTTAAACCTATAAGACTTCAAGTATTTATTTGAAAAAAATGATGTAATAACAGAAAAATCTGTCAACTCTGTTAGAGACAAACTCAGTAAATTATATATATTTAGCAAATGTGATACATTTTTAAATTATGCCTTCCCTAAGATAACTTTTGTCTCCACAGTTACTGTAGCAACTTTTATAAAAAAACACATTCCACTGGCAAGTTTCTAATGCCATGCCACACCATGCCAATCTCTAGGTATGGTGAAGGGTATGTGGTGATGTAGGGATATTTTAATTCCAAAGGCCAAGGGAACTTTATCAGGATGCAACTTTACGATACATTCTTCATTCACTAAAATTGGTGTTCGGGTTAGATTTTTAATCATTTTTTTAATTAAGGCATTAAGATCGATCAATTTCTAACAGATTATTTTATATTCCTCTTTTTAGTCAACTTTAGCATGGGTTCAAATACTTATTCTCCCCACTGTATATATGAACATACCCAGGCTTTCTTTGGATAACCTGGATCATAGGTTATCCAAAGAAAGCCTGGGTATGTTCATGTATCGTAGTATACCCCACTGGTCCTAACTGCTAAATTGGTCTTTGTTAAGACCAGTCTTTAGAATAGAATTTACGTCGGTTGCACCAACTGAAATTATGCCTAGGCTTAACTACGTCCAGTCTTAACACAGCACACCATTTTAACACAGTTTGGGAGGGACAGAAATACCTAATCAGAGCAAGCAGGGCCCGTCTTCTGTCTAACTCACCAAGGTGACGTGAACATTATAGCACTATAGCTTTTGGTTAACAGAGAATAATGCAGATTATCTTCCTCACTCATTTCTTTGTGCAACAGCCCACATTCTGCATTCACTCCAGCGAGACGAGTGAAAAACATGTTTTTAAAGCGGTCATCACCAAAGGCTATTTGCTACGATAATTATCGCAAACGCTAATTGCCAACCATTTCGTTCGGAAATTCTAAAACAACGATGTTTTTTTAACCTTAACCTTAACTCAATATCCATAGGTGTGTAGATTTTAACAAAATCTAGTTTGGTTCTTATCAGGGCTTTTACTGCCTGAAACATCCGATTTTGTTTACCACGCTCGGAATTTAGTGCTGGGCTTGCGGGTGCCTATTCCCAACCTGTCACACGGCAGATCAACGGTTAGCCCAAGAATTCTCGTCGGCAAATCAAAATTCCACTGGAGCTCCAAGCGGATTTGTACACGCAGCCTTACAACACTGTTTGCAGCTCTTCGAGTCACGGTAAAATGTAATTTAAAATAATATAATATAGTGACACATACACGTAAGAGGTTGGACATGCGTGACGGTTGGTAATATGTGACGTTCCTATATCTCAGTTAGGCTTACAAACATGTCATCATGAATTCCATTTTTTTGTGCAGTGGATTAGGCTATATCACTATGCTGTTTCATAGACAGTTACATAAACTTAATTTGTTGTTTTAAATATCGCTCAGTACAAATAATTCATGTCCATATTTTATGGAAGAAAAGCAAGTATATAGACGGACATGGACAAAACATTGTAATATGAAGAGCGTACCTTGATCTGTATTTAAATCGTGCATTTTCAGTTGTGCATCCAAGCCCCCACTCCAGGCATGTGTGGGGTCCTATATTTGGATCAAAAACATTCAGTTTTAGATGCATTGCTTTTAGAAGACAGTAAATTATTCACAATGATTTATAATTTGTTCACTATAAAACGATCAAACCACTTACATAAAAGGCACAATCCAACACTGGGGCAAGATGCTGATACTTCATTCTCATAGAATTGCTCCCAACATCATACAGACGTACAGTAGAGTCCCACGAAGAGACCAGTAAAAACTGTGCCGTACTAGGACTGAATTTCACAGCTGAAATACTGTCTTCAGGACCTTGGTTGAGTTTAAATTCATTTGACCCAGTCATCTATGGCAGAGATAAGAATGTAGGTTGAAATCAAGTAGTAACTAAAACATTTGTAGGTTAAAAATAAATACATAATGCTTTATCAACAATCTATTATCAACAATCTATTATCAACAAGTTATTTCTTCAAGGTTTTAGAAGTATTTACACAAGCCTTTGTCTTTATCTGGTATAGAGAATATTAAATATCTTCTTCACATCACTTTAAAGGAGGCTACTCGCTGAGCAGAGCAATACGTTTTTTAAAAATAAAATCAGCCAGCATGTGGCTACAGCAGGATTTTTTCATAACATACTATTTCGTCAGCTGCTTCAGATTTGCTCTCTCTTCGCATGAACCCCCACCAATGAAATAAGCAATTAAAGTGTCACATGACCTTAACCATGTTCAATTGATTGTTTTTTACAAAAATGCTTCGTACAAAAATATAAACTGTGTAAACTAACATCAATAAAATTATAATTATAAAAAAAGTTAATGACCAAGCATACACCAATGACAATTATCCCAACTGTACAAAAAGCATAGCTTCACAACTTGCATAGTTATCATCATTCACATCACAAGTTGACATTACATCGCATACTGGGCGCCATCTTAACGATCTGAAACGCAAGTATCAAACGCAAAGCGCAAGTAGCTTTGTGGGCGGATCTTGGGCGCTGTTGCTATTTTACCGGCGGGATAAATGACTTTTTCGCCCGACGCAAATCTAAAATGGGGTGGTCTGAAGCAGCTACATTACTCATGGGTGTGGTTTGGGCATAACGTGCAATAAACCAATCAGAGAGTCATCTCACATTCCCTTTAACAACAGGCGCGCTTGTTCCATAGCGGATTGCTATTATGATGGCGGATTTGCCAGGCGCAGCCAGGAGTGGTTCACAGTACACAGTAATAAGGACTGTTCAGGACAGTTTGCTATTGATTTTTCTTCATGACAAAATGTAATACAGAAATGTCATAAAGACATACTTTCCAGTGTTTTGGAATCATAACTGAATCGCGAGGTTATGGATGGTGATATTTTTGCAATGTAATCTAACATAACCTCACTATACAGTAGATGATGCAGCTCCTCTGTCAGCCGTGCTGCTGCTGGAGCATTTGGGTTAAATGACATCAGCATGCAGTTCAACATCACGTCTCCTTAAAGCGATGGTTTGGAGTAATTTCATTCTAGGGTCCTTTGCACCATGACCCCGAGCCAAACACCCTCCCAGAACCTGTTTTCCCTTGGTTGAACCCTGGTCGAGTAGCGCTGTCAGAAACTAATGACTTTCTGCAGGCGTAATGGAACCAACTTAGTATCTCGTAAATTACCCCACTAATAATGCCCTGAATGGTACGAAACTTCTACAGTAGTACAACTATGTTCTTTACTCATAAAACGAGGCATTGAAAAGTTTATTTAAATTACACTTGCCTGATGGATGCTACTATCTGCCGTCAACGTTACTTCCGTGATTTGGGAAAAGCCTGTAAAAGTCCTGGCAGGAAGCATGCATAAGGATGTAGATCTAGGAATGCACTAATATTTTGTTCGTAGTACCAGTTTGCAACAATTATTAGTTAACACTAAGTTGTAAACACTTCGGAAAAAATATTAAAAACGGGATATACCAAAAAACTTCGATTTAATCGCTTCCTGCCAGGACTTTTACGGGCTTTTCCCAAAACACGGAAATCGCGGTAGAACTTCAGAGGGTGTTCCCATGGCGATTCTTTTGCAAGTTTGAACTTTGAACTGGGAAAAAAGCTCTGAAAACAACTTGAACAGACAAATAGAACAAGGCACTATATTCAGAAACAATATGAATGGAATGGAGAGATAACAGTAATTATTTTGGTCCTGTTCTAATTGTGCCATGAATCTCACATATAAAATAACAACATAAAAATTTCACATATAAAATTTTTTGGGCTTTTTTGCCTTTATTTGGACAGGACAGTGGAGAGTGACAGGAAGCAAGTGGGAGCGAGAGATGGGGTGGGATCGGGAAATGACCGCAGGTCGGATTCGAACCTGGGTTCCCGTGGACACTCGGACCCGTTTATAGAAGAATTGTTTATGAAGGTGTCTTTGTTATTTTATGAAGACGCATCTGGTTGATTTGCTTTCATTAATGGTTTAGCTCGAGGCCACCCCACTATAAAAAAATAAATAAATAAAATGTCCAATGCACCATTCATTTGTATTACCTTAAAGATGCCCTGCCACACGCATTTCATTACTTTGTGGTAATGTCTGAAGTTCTACCATGGACTACCATTTTTTGTGGAAAACATGCCTTGGTTACCTTGTTTCAAGCCATTCTAGTGTGGTATTGAAAGCCTGCATGAAGACCTGGCTCGATTTGCGGCAGTTCTCATTCATATTCAACAAGCTAAGCTGCTTGACTCTGATTGGCTAACAGCTAGTAGGTTTCGTCCATAACATGACAGCCGTTATTAACCTGCTAGGCTAGCGAGTTCATGAAACCTGTATAACATAGCACTTCCTTGAGTTGACAATTACGTTTTACTTACAGGCAATGGTCGTAGACTGCGATGGTAGCCTGCTCCAGGCTTCAACAGCAACCTTTTTGCAAAGCCTGTGGCATTGTTCCAAAAAATAAACTGAAGCCATTTGATCCTCAAGTCTGGGTTCTTGGGCAAAATGCATTGTTAAAGTTCTATTTGTGCATAGCGCACAAGTCCGTTGACATTCAGCCATTCTTGCATAGACCTACGAAAACTGTAAGAGCTAAACGAATTTTGTGGGGATGGTCTCAACTGGGCGAGCTCATGAATAGTAATGAGCTCATCAATTCCACGTCAATCTGAAGAGCTTTGGCAATTGGCCTAATTTCTCCGCTTATTTCTTTTCAGTGGCTAGAGCTGACAGAGGAGTTAGCTGTTCATTTTCACATTCACGACATAGCACAAACACATATGGACCTAACATGTTTAAAAAAATACAAGTAAAAACGGTTTTGTGTGGTAGGGCACCTTTAAACACCATCTGTTGAATATGATAGCCTACTTTGCGCCCTCACATATCAGCTAAAGAAGATGATTGGGCAGGGTGCAAAGCTAGGCCTAATAGCCTAGGTGTTATTTGATCAGAAAATACTATAGTTCGGCTACATAGGCTACTATCAGAAACTGGGAAACTTTCCGAATCTGAAACCTATAGGTTTACGCTTTGTTAAACTCCCCATCAGCATCACATCACTAACCACAGCCATCTAAGACTGGTATTCACTCGGTTGGATATCTGAAGCCAGTTTGTCTACCAACCATCATAAATTAATGCAGGCTACTTGCTTAGCATAAATCCTATTGCTAAATGTTGGGACTGGCAAAGAAATCTGGGGCGTACTTGATGGCTTACTATTATGTTTCATGCAGTGGAAAGTGTCGGAACTTCCACCGCTGTTCATTGAACAGGGGCTGTGCTGTAATGGAAACCCTTTTCCGTAGCCAAGTAGGCCTAGCCTATTGTTTAATTATGGATGATTTACTTTTCAAGGCTAGAATGCCTTGAGTCGCGCCAACAATTGTGTTTAAATGTAGCCTGCTTCAGCCTAAGCTCGAAGGGGGTGGCAAGCGAATGAGCTTGAGAGCGAGTGTTTGAGACCCATGGTGTAGGAAAACGACTTTTCTTTGCCAACAGTATTAATCCAACCAACAATATAATAAAATATTAAGAAGAGGTCTTATTTCATTGAGTTAAATCGAAACAATGTCTTGCTGGTGGACTGATAGCCCTAGTGGTAGGCAATTGAATTATTACCATGAATATGCTACCCAAAAAACAAACACCTAAATAGCATAAATTAACTCCACGTGGGTATCGGACCACTAATAATTTGAACTGCTAGCTTGATAATCAGACTTCTACCTACTTTTGCGCCATCGAAAACCAGCTGACGGCACAGAAATTTACTTGAGTTGTATGATTAAAAGAAGTCAGCTATTGTTATTATCATTGTAACAAGTTAACATAGCTGATCATGTTATCTGGCTACCATGTTATCTTGCTACCTTTGCCCAAGCCATTTAGTAGGCCTTCAAAGTGTTTAAGTTTTACAAGCGTTCCACTGAGGTTAGGCTGTGGCCGCCCCTACCTGAAGTGTCTGTAGAGGCACGATTGCCAGCAAATAAAATCAAATAAAAATGTGTTGCCTAGGCTAATTATGTAAGCTTTTGTCCAGCCTATTCTTTTAAGAATTCAGTTCATGAAACACAGGCACTGAAACGCACATTGCAATGGGCAGGAAAAGTCTATAATGTGTCCATATTTTACACAAAATTTGTGCACAGGGAGAGTCAAAACTCTTAGTCTTATAGGCTATACCTACACATTGCTGTTTCATGCAAGTAAGCAAGCTGATCTGATGTGTTGACCTTTCTCTGCTGGCTATTCGCCTTATTCACCCGGCGGCCATTATGAGGCTGATAGGTACACTTGCCATTACACCTCAGTCCAGCAGATGGTGGTGGTTATGCACTCCGTTTGCAAACTGCCAAAAAAAGCTCACCGAAAAAGAAAAAGGGTTCACTGGCCTGTTCTTCTTCTTCAGTGAGTTTTTTTTTTAGCAGTTTGCAAACAGACTGCATTACCACCACCATCTGCTGGACTGAGGAGTAATGGCAAGTGTACCCCTCAGCCTCATAATGGCCGCCGGGTGAATAAGGCGAATTGTGATGGAAATGTCTATTCAGTGGATTAAGAGAAGGGGAGGGGTGGTGTATTAGCACCTGAAGCACAAAAGTCAGATGAGGGGGGGGATGGTATGGTATCTTGACCGCAACAAATCCAAAAGCAACAATCTTTATAAAGAAATCAGAGTATACTTTTCTAAACATAATACACTGCTCAAAATAAATAAGGGAACACTTTTTCATAGGTGTATAGCATCAAGGTTATCCAACGTGTAAGCTATTGGTCTGGCCAGTTACATAACAGAGGAGGTTGTAAAACAGTTTCACCTGCTTTGGTGTCATCAAAGTTCATCTTAAATTAAAAAACTGCAGTGTTATTTATTCAATATTTATAACCTAGCCTTCCTCTCATCACATTCTTTCTTCTGAGATGCACACGCTATGCGCAAATACCTGACATCCAGGGTTTCCCGCAGCACTTTGCAGTCAAGGCGACCGCCTTGGCAAAACAAGCCTGCCGCCTTAACTACGTCGTCAAAAAAAAAAAAACCGTGTTACTCTGTCCTGTTTTCTCCCTTTCATTCCAAACCGTGACCAACGCCAATCTCCCTTCTCCGCAGAACACATTAAAAAAGAAGAAGAAACATGTCATGAATCGAAAAATAATCAGATTTTATCATTTTAACATATGTGATATGCCTCCGAATCAGAGCTAGTGAGCGGAGCTCTGAGCGGTGCAAATATCTCGCTCATCGCTCTCAAGAATCAGTCAAATCGCGAACAGCCACAGCTCCGTTTAATTGTCAGGTGTGATGAAATGCGTTCATATTCCACTTTTTATGTCATAAACGTTGCAGGCCTATGGAAAGGTTTTGTGGTAGGATTGTCCAATGATCAAGTTGTTGCTTCAATTTGTGTTTTAATTTATGCGAAGCACCGATGCTGGGTTCATCCGTTTGACGAAAGTTTAAAATGTTTAGCCGACTGCATAATTTGTCATTTTCGTTCTATAAGTTCCACTTTTCATGTCATGAATGTAACATGCCTATGATAAGTAGAGATGCACCAATATGGAATTTTAGGGCCGATAACGATAACCGATATTTATTGGTTTGTTGTGGCCGATACCGATACGATAACCGATAATATTACTCTTGAAAAAAAATTGTGAAAAGTGATTTGGGGAAAGCATTTAATAAGCATAATTTTATTGCTGTAATTTTACCTACCACCAAATGATGGACAGAACTCATAATAGTCCTCAATAGTGCGGCAGTCAACATCATAACAGTAGCCTAGCCCTACAGTATGTGTGGCTCCTTTAAGTGAACCTGACGTCAGTGAATTGCAAGTGAGTGGCTAGAGAGTATGAATCGTTTTAATTTAGGACTAAACGCTCATAAACGGCTCAGCTGGGAATAAGCTAGAGTATAGTGACCAAATCAGAGTTTGTGGTGGAATGGTTAGCATATTTCTAGGTGGTAATACAAAACCCAAGCTAACGTAATGCAAATATAATACTAAAACACAACTTAGAACTAGGCCTACTTATGTACTCGTCCCACTAACGAGTTTGCTTATTTGTTTCCCCGACCAGCGCGGTAAAGTGCAAACACACCAGTACAAGACGGCTCTAGATAGGGCTGAGCTCCGCTCTGGTAAGGTTAAATGGCGGATCATTCACAAGACGATTTTGAGATGCACAGATTCCCAAATGAATGCATATCCACAGATTTTGTTAGAGTGGTGAAATACATTCACACCGCTGACATTATATTGAGGAAAAAGTATAGCCAACCAAGCTCAAGTAGCTCAGTGTAGCCAGACGGACCTTACGTAGGCCTAAATTAGGACTTTAAAAAATATCGGCGCAAATTATCGGCCAGAAAATAATATTTTCATTTTTTCACTTATCGGCCAATAATATATCGGCCGCCGATATATCGTGCATCCCTAATGATAAGGCTTTGCAGTTGTCCAATATGGTCAATCTATTGTCTCAATTGTGTTTCATATGAGGCGCAGAAGCTACATTCATGCATTGTTTTGCTCCAGTTGATAATGTTTCTGCGTAATTTGTCAGCTGTGATCAAATGCGTTCAATAAATTCCTGTTTTATGTCAAATATAACATGACTATGATTAATGCTTGTATGGTGTATCTAATTTAGGCCTCTCTTATGTTCAATCAAATTCGCTTTGCCCACCCGTTTTTTCTGTGCCCACCCATTTGAACATTTCTGGCTACGCTACTAGAAAGGAAACTGATAAGTCAGTGTACTATTCCTACAAAACAACTAGATACTAACAATGTAGAGCAAGAATAACCATGTGGTGGTGACACTGTTCCAATGAGTAAAGATTCATTTTGGAATCTAAGAGGACACATTTCGTGGAAACATGAGCAAAGAAAAACGTGAGCAATTTGAATATGCTTTCATATCAAGTGGAAGGCTAAAGTAAAACTTGGATGCTAAGCCTGTATTCTTTTGGAAATGAATCCCGACTGATCCCTTTAGTTTTAGGCTTATGTGTATTAATGTTGCCAAGCTTGTTTGTTGTTGCACTATCAGTGTTGCAGTCTTTTAAAATAAATGTTCTGAGTGAAATATATTGCCGTTGCTCTTAGTTTGGGACCGGGAGCGAAATTGACCTGACGCGAATTTGACCGGAGGAGCGGCCGAGTAAACAGCCACCTGCTCTCAGCACAGTATAGACTTGCGCATCTTTTTAAGATGGTGAGCGTAAACAAAGGAAAGCCCTCTAATCGGACGCGCAAGACTGACAATAGACGGGCGGAAAAGAGCGGCCACTCCGGCCTCTAAATTAAAAAGCACTCCGCGCTCAAATTCCATCCATATTACACAAAACTATAAAATAATCTAAACTTCGTTCAATCTCGGTGTATAGATCAGGACAGACTTGCGGAACAGGCTGCAGGGCAACAGACTGACAGCCTGCATGAAGATAAGCGTTAATAGTAAAACAGTGCAATTACTAGGGCTGTCACTTTTGTGAAAAAATCCTGTTCGATTTTTGAGACATAAGTGTTCATTGAATCGATTGTAAAATCGATTTTTTATGTCTAAAGACGTTTCCATTTTCAACGCAAAATATAGGCCAATCCACAAACAACTAACAGGCATTAGGACGAACGTACAGAGGGCGCTTGAAGACGCAAGCCAGCAATATTTCTGATGATTTATTGGCGTGAAGTTTCGTGCACAATGACAAACAGAAGTGCAACATTCTCGAAAACCAGTAAGCCGAGTGGACTGCCATTACATCAGTGACATAACTGCAGGCTTCAACGTAGCTGTGTCTGTGTTTACGATTAGAAATGTCAAACAAATTTCGCCTACGTAGAACTCGATTGCACAGTTTGCGTAGCCTACCGCTTTGTTCTTCTCCATAGTTTGATATACCAAAAATCCGAAGTACTTCCACATCTCCTCAAGTTATTAGGGCCTATCACTCGTCTCTCTACATGTCGCACAGGTTGATCGCGTTGTCCTCCATTTTTTGGCAAAACACGAGCAGCACAGCAGCTTATTGAAACAGCTGTTCCCGGTGCGTAAAATTGGTGGGAATTTTCTTTTTAGCTTTCGCAATGCTTACTGCACTTCGGAATTATTTCATATTCTTATATTCTTGTTTGTGAATTTTGTTACATCTATCTTTTTTATTTGTTTATTTCGTTTAAAATTAATACTGTAAATATTTGGTTAAAATCGATTCCCCATTTTAGTTTTCGAAACTTGTGTTGTTTGGTCCAATCGATTGTGCAATCGATTTTCGAACGTAAAGTGACAGCCCTAGCAATTACCAAAGGGCCCTTGAAGTGATCTTTTTAAAGCCAAGGAGGATGGCTTGTAACAATGCTAGTTGTCAGCTCTGCCATAAGTAGTGACTGATCATCACATTTGCACATTTTGTTGTTTTGCACTTTCTTTTGCACTTGATCTATAGTTTGTAATATTCTTTTTTAAAATTGCACAAATTACACAAATATTTTGAAATATTTGTATACTGTTGTATAGTTTGCTTGGTGTTATTACTTTGTTAACTGTTAGCTGGTTATTTATTTAATATGTAGTGTTTAATAAATCATTGTTAAATGTACAGAGTCTGTAGTGTATCGCACAAACAAGACGCCAGCAACCATAACCCCCCACCCCAGTCGGACGGCAACCCATTTACTGCGGGAAACCCTGGACATCTGAAATGCGACTCATACTTATTTTTAACAGCCAAACAAATGTTGCATAACATAATAAACAGTAACAGAACAGGTCATTGCTCCTGCAAAACGAATCGCTGAACCACACCAGCGATGCCACAGCCAGAGCCGTATATGGCTCTCCATATACGGCTCTGGCCGCAGCGGACTTAAGCTGCCACCTAGTGGCGACGGTTGTAATTCAGTTGCGTGAAACACACGGAGCGTGAGTGAAACAACGATTTTGAAATTACTCCTACTGAATGGACTTGGCCCCAAATATTTTTCTGAAATGCTTCCCCAATATACACCTAATAGAGAGCTTAGATCTACTGGAACTTGTCAATTAATAGTCCTCAGGGTTAAAACCAAGCAAGGAGAAATGGCATTTAGCTATTATGCCACACAGCGCTGTAATCAGCTTCCAATAGATATTAGATTTTCCCCAACACTAGAGTGTTTTAAAAAGAAACTAAAAACTGAACTTTTTCATTCTGCATTTATTGATTCGTTTTTAGGTCACAGCCGACACAGCCAATTAAACTTTAGACAGCCGCAGCAACTTCAAAGACCACTGGACCAAATGCCTCAGACATGAAAGAAATAAGCAGTTTATCAACAAGGCTATCACGATTTTAGAACTGTTACATTCATTACGCTTATGCGAATGTTACAACAGTAGGCTACTGGACGTTTTAATGGCTGCCTCAGGTTGTAACAAAGGTAGGTCCTAGGCTAGCCGAGACCTACATGTCGCTGTTAAGTTCAATTCTTAACAAACTAGACATGTATCACTCCTTTCTGGCCAAATTTCACAGCTTTCACGTTTAACAGCTTTATGTAAATAATTGCCCTTCTGGGACAAATAAAGTGTTACTACTACTACTACTACTAAATCGAGTTTGAACAGAGAGTATAGAAAAGTTTTACGATTGTGCCAGTTCTCCCCTACTCTCGCATAGTAAACAAATGGAATGTTGGAACATTACGCTCCCAAACACAAACGCAAAGGGGTGGGGGTTAAAATTAGTAGGAAAAAAAATATATAAACAGTCATATATATCTTTTTGCCGTGGTATAGTCTTAAGTTTCATTTAGATGTCTTGAAAAGGTCTTAAAAGTCTTTAAATTTGCACTTGGAAAATGTGCAGATACCCTGAGAAAGACCGTTGGTTAGCTAGCTCACTTAAAATATCCTAAACTTTTTTTGACCCTGCCTCTTAAAAAAAATCGGAATCGAGAATCGTTAGGAATCGGAATCGAAATAAGAAATCGGAATTGGAATCGTTCAAATTCAAACAATACCCAACCCTACTCCAGAGAATGTCAGGTTAATCACACACATAAAATTTGGTGCAGTTCTGAACATTTTAACTGAAGATAGGGTCGATTAACCCTTTGAACCCTAAGCTGTTTTTAGGGCATTTTCACTACCTTTATTCATAAGGATTTATTCTGGTCATTGTAAGTGCCACACACACATATTATATATTGTTTGAGTCTAGGCTATTCAGATCAGCCATCATTTCATGTATTAGTACTAGCATTGATTTTATTTCGAATTTTTTTTGAAAAGCATGCCGTTGACTCATTCACTCGCTGCTCGTGCTACTCCTGAACACAGCTTCACTCTACATTACCCATGATGCATTGCACAAACATAACAAACGAGCAACGTGTGTATTCCCTAGCAACGCCAGTGCAGCGCGGCCAGCAGCCTTCTCGGAAAATGGCATATGATAGCGAAAGGAGAGACGTTGCAGACGCAGAGATATCAGATGATTAAGTAAGTGCATGTTGTGTGTGATGTCTGTATGCTACTGAGACCTTGAATTTCCCCTTGGGATCAATAAAGCATCTATCTATCTATTATGATTATCTACGGGAATTTTACGCATTGTCTCGCAAATACTACGATGGTAAAAACCTTATTTTTCTGTGCAAAGTTGACCACCTGCCCTGAAAAAAACAAGTTAGTTTTTTATGATACATTGCTTTTCCTGGAGGTCTTCTTCTGGAGGAACAGTATTGGGGCAACAGCTATATGCAAAAACTTCCATTTTGTGTGATAGAATTTAAGATGTAGTAGTAATTGATTTCATTGCAATATATAACACTAATTTGTTGTGGCTTTTTATTGCAGGATAACAAATAATTATAGGCTAAATAGGATAAATTAAGAAAAAATGCTTTTTATTACACAATATTCTTCTATAATTTCATGAGGAAGCTGAAAACTACAAACTTCCAGGTGGCCATCACACTCTATTAATTGTGGTAATGTTAAATGCCACACACACACAAAAAACAACTTTGGAGAAGTTTGGGTTGGGGGGTATGTTTGAAATTAAACATGACAAACCAGACATTATAGTTTTAATATGTTCTGTGCAAATCAAATTACTGCAGATTTAAGACATTTTATTCTGAGAAATTAAGGTGGTAATAATGACAGGTCCTCGTAATCTGTGTTAATGGGTCTAAACCAGGGGTCTCAAACACCCGGCCCGCGTCCGGCCTAATTCCGGCCCGCGACGTATGTCAAAATAATAATGTAATCCGGCCCTTGAGACTTTTTAATTGTGACAAACAACGATACTGATTAAAATAGACGATAGTTCCAAGTACGGTGACAAATCTCTTTGTACTCTGCTCCACTATGTGCTAAACATCCAGAGCTTCATTCAAACCCAAAATCGCTGCACAAAGTTTTCAGGAAATACTTGTATTACACGCGAGAAACAAAGACGTGCATTTGTAATGACGCGGAAGCGATGCAGGCCATAGTGTTGCAGAAATTGAAGCAGAAATAGGCCTACACCAAATGTTGAAAAACGTTTACGTGTGATGAAGTCTTAGGTAGGCTATGTTATTCACCTATTCTAAATCTGAAGGAGAATATCCTTTTGGAGATTATGATCGATCGTCTATTGAATGGAGGTGCGTCTGCGTGTATACGACGGTGTCCACTATACCATGCTTATTTCGACCCTCTGCCCAACATAGCTTGGAGGTTGCAGTGGTAATCTTGATGATAGTGTCCGTAATGGACGTGGTACAGACAGCAGGGCTAGTAGAAATAGGGCTCAAAACTACAAAGTCACCCGCAATATGATGCGAACTTCTGGGTACTCAGATTACCCGCGATAGCAACTGATTTGACCAGAATACTTTATTGTAGGCCTTGTGGTTTAGAAACCATATACATCTTAGGTGTTGGTATACATCTTAGGTGTTTTCCTGTTAATTTGTTATGTGGGCAATATGAAAAAAGGAAAGTAAACCTGCTCAAATATGTTCATCCAGTATTTATTGAAAGGTGCATAATTTGAGGTGCTTGCCATCCAGTGCCAAATTAGATGGGTAAATTTACCCCCTTCATAAACTTTTGTTTTACTCAAAGATTTTAACATTTACAGTAGGAATATTTTTATTTGGTGTGAAACACACACATACCTGTTTTTATGCTTTTCATTTGTTTAATAATTTGTATTAATAATTATTTTATCATTATTTTATTTATAAGCTAAGGTTGCTAGCACAGGTGTCTAAAACTAGATAAAAACACTTGCACTTTCTGTTTGCATTGTGGTATTTGAAAAAAAAAACATCGCATTTTCAGAAATAGCCGGCCCTCCAATCAGATGACGTTGGCAGAATTGGCCCCCAGCTCATTTGAGTTTGAGACCCCTGGTCTAAACAGTGTGGGTCGAGTGATATTTTTCTTGATACTGACAAAGTTATAAACCCGAGTTATGGTACTGCTCTCATACAGTCTATGGTTGCTCTATTCAAATCCGCAGCTGGCTGCCAACATGGCCTAATATACTTCTAGAACGCTTCGTGCTTTAGCAAGGCCTCAAAATGTCACTTTCCCTACTTAACAGAAACTGTTTTTATTGCAACAGCTGTTTACAGGGGGTATTGCAGCACATTGATTTTCTCTCTTCTCCTTTTCAGGATCGAAGACGAGCTGAATCACATTTTTTACAGTTAATACACAGGTTTGTACACTGGCTACAGCACCTGCATCTTTTGTGAGATAAGTAACATGATAACATAATTTGGACTTGACCTTTCTGTTTCTAAGGTAGGATATGTCTTGTTTGCCTATTTCATGCACACAGCCATTCAAAGCGGTCACATAGCATAAAAAATAGCAATATTATCTAGCTAATGCATTTCATGTCGAGGCCAAGTCTATTTTCTTTGATGTGAAGGCCTATTAGTTAATAACAGGCTGTGTCACTGCTTGAGTCCCAAAGTTGGAAAATGTACCATGTGTCTGTTGTTGTACATATAGCTGCATATTATAACCCATGGTCAACAACCTGCCTGATCCTGAACAGCTGTCTCAAAGTTATTTGAATTTTGTAAACATTCTGTTAATGAAATTTAATTGTGACCGTGTACATATTTTCCCAAAACAAATTATCATATTATGTTTGACACAGAGAGTAGATGTGTTGGCTGAAAACCTGCAAACAGTGACAGCTGTTTTCAGTAAGGAACCCCGAATCACCTTAAATTAATGATTTATGTAATAATTTATGTTTTTTCTGATAATGATTACCCTTTATTGCCTCCTACAATAAATTATTTTGTGCAATCTGGGGACACAGAATAAAGTGGATGCACACAGGCAGCAGACAATATTTAATGAAAAGTTACATGTACACATACTGTTAGGAACAACTGATTGACAGTCACACTTACATTGAAAAAGTTCCACACCTTCTCCAGCCATACAGCTTCATGAAAGTTCTGAATATAGCAGGCAAACTACAGCAGATATTGCACTTTACGGTGAGGCCCGCATAAGACTTTACACGCACTGCCTTACAACCATGGTGCATTTTGCCCATGTAATTGTTTCAGAATTTCTTGAAACCAAAGTATGTGGGCCCTGGTTGAAATTACGTGGAATGACCCTATAGCATATGGCATTCACTCTCTTTTTTTTTTTTTTTTCAAAAAAGAGATGAGAACAAACAAAGCCAATCAAGATGTCATCAAAATGGTGAATGGCACAGTCTATCTAATGTGTGTCATTGTGAGAAGTGCAATATCTGTTGTATCATACCTGCAATATTCAGAACTTTCATGTAGATGTATCTATCGAGATGGGGCGCAGGCTAAGGGCAGGAGGGTCAAATGGCCTTTTTACTGACGTCTTTATTGTGTGACTGTCAATCAGTTGTCCCTGATTGTTGACAGTGTTGTTGTATGTGGAAATGTAGCCTTAAATTATGTGCGCTGCATGTCTGGATCCACTGTAGCCTCTGTCTTCTGCTGTCCAAAACAATTTCTCTTAGATGATAATAAGGGCTGATCGTCATCATTATGATTGGCAAAAATAGAAGGCACAGTAGGAAATGGATGCATGTTAAATTGCCAATTGAAAACCTGCAAACAGTGACATTCCCAGTTAACACATGTTTACTCTGTAACAGACATATGATCATTTGTTATTGTAAAATGTTACAATTTCATTAACAGAATATATATGAAATTTTCTCAATAACTTTGAGACAGCTGTTTGGGATCAGGTCAATTTAGCATGTCAATAATTAAACACATACACATAATCAATAGGCTAGGCCAATATTATGTTCTTTACTCTTAGTATGACCTTTCTTATGGTTGTTGACCATAGATTATAAGTGCAAAGGATACTAAAAAGGTTCATTTTTGCATTTTCCCTTTGGGACTCACTACAGTTAGGCTACAACACTATTCTATAAAGAAAAGACTGGTAGGCTAGACATAAAATGCATTGATAATAGTGCTGCCGCGATTAGTCGACTTAGTCGACCATGAAAATTAGTCGACGGCAATTTTTTTAGTCGAAGAGTCGTTTTACTATTGACCACCTATTTATTTTTGGTCTCCCGTCTCAAACGGCTCATTGTAATGTTATTAACTCTTGAAAAGTACGACTGTCAAACAGGCTACTTAGACTTTGGCAGTCATGTTTTAAACCCTGCCATGCACGCAAGTGTAAACTCGAGCAGCAAAACTGCGTGCCTGCCTGCTTTCAGCGAGCGCAATTCATTATTAGGCAGAGCTAAGTGGGGAAAGCTAAACTAGTTACGCTAGTCCAGACTCTGACTAGTATTGTGGAAATTGCAATAAATTAAGTGAAGAGAGTGGCTCACGTTGACAACGCAACGGTGTGTAAAAAACATGCCGCCCCGTGATATCAACAATAAGGTGCGCGTCATTTCCCATGTTGAATAAGTCACAACGCTTAGCGTTCAAGCCACTGATAAAGTGAGGTAACCTATGTGGTAAGACGCGCAAAGTGCCTGTACCCTATTTGTTTTGAACATGCTGATGTCAGGCTCATTTGCAAAATCCTCAACTCCATACGCCTTTTCAAAATTGGCTAGACCAGCGTTTCTGAAACTATGGGCCGCGGACGAGCACCGGCCGCAACGTGGATACTGCTGGTCCCGGAGCCGCAGAGTGAAATTATTCCCGGGGCTTCGTCTGATAATTTGCTGCGCAATTGATCAAGGAACCGCGGACCGACAGAAAAAGAAAACAAACGTTTCTGCAATCAGTGTCATCAAACATAGAGGCATTAGCCTGGCGAGCCAGGCATACAATTAGTGGTCATTCAATGATGCGTGTGCGCGAGAGAAACTGAAACCACTCGATAACGTTGGTAGCAAAGCTCCGATTCAACCTATTGAAGCTATTTAATTATGAAACGACATTTAATAGAACGATGTGGATTTGTGCAACTTCCATAAAAGCACAGACTAATACACTATCTAGCATTGTATTGTATAGTCAAATTTGAATAAAGTGGCCAAAAGCTATTGTGGCATAATTAAATGTCATGTTAATATTCTTTCCATTTGCCTACCAGTGTATGATGCTTGCATGAGGGAAACATCCCAAAACAATGCCACCCATATAATTGCTGGTGTTTTGAGAAGTATTTATCATGCAACCATGCAAAAGCAATGAATTAATTATATTTTACATTGGTAAAGCAGTCCTCTAATGTGCATGTTTTCACAAACTTTTTGTGAACAGTGTTAGCACTTTAAACATTGGCTGCTTTGAAGTGCATGTATAACAATATAGCATAACAATAATAATTGATAATGATAATTTGATGGGGGGTGGGTTCATGTAGGTGCCATGACCGGCCCTCAGGTCAAAGAAGTTTGACAAACATTGAACATTGTCTATGTCCATGGCAACACTGGCATACAAATAAAGTATATCAAAGGTCTGACATTAGACCTGATGGTAGCATTTGATGGTGATTTCTTTTTTTTTACACATGTTTTTGAACAGTTTATTTAAGTTTTCCCTTCAGTTGAGTTCAAAATAAAATGGACACAACGAAATAACAAACACTTGATTTAAAAAAAAAAAAAAGTCGTTTAGATTAGTCGACTAACCGAAAAATTTGTCGAAAGATTAGTCGTTAGAAAATTAGTCGTTAGTGGCAGCACTAATTGATAAGAAGATAACATTATTGCTATGACCGAAAACTTACACAGCAGGCCTTCAGCGACATCATAAAAAAATTGGCTCCGTTACTTGGCGTGCCGGAGGATTAAAGAAAAACTAGATCTAGGTGGATTTGACATTCCTAAATTGCTGTTTGCATAAGTAGTAATTGCTTTGTTGTACTGTCTGCTCTGCAAAATGTTCCATTGTGAGTGCTGATGAGTGTTGTCTCTGCTTCTCATCCACAGTGTCATCTTCACATGGAGACCTGGTTGCAGCCCTTTGTTTTTATCATTTAGATATCAATGAATCAATCAAACCCCGCTCACAATCTGTTTGATCTACTGCCCTCTGGGAAGAGGTACAGAAGCCTGCGCTCCCGCACTACCAGACTCACCAACAGCTTCATACACCAAGCTGTTAGGATGCTGAACTCTCTCCCTCCTCTCCCCCCTCCACCCTCAGCTACATAACATCCTGGACATTGGACCCACAATGGCCGCCTGCACCACTCCACTTGCACACTTGTACACTTTGCAACTTGTTGTTGTTGTCCTGAAAACACAACACTTCTGCTGCTCTTACATAACTTGCACCACTATGCCACTTTATTTCTTACTTAGGTCAAACAGAACTACCTCAGCCTCTTATTGGCCTGACTTTGCACTAGTATTTTATTTTATTGACTGTCTATGCACAATTTCAACCAAATTTTGCTGCTCTTATTTTTTCATTATATGTGCCCTCTTATTTACTTATTTACTTACTTTTTTGTTTACTTGAATGTTATGTTTGTCTGTGGACTTAAAATTGGTAAAATATGTCTTGTCTCCACCGTGGGATAGTGAGAAACGTAATTTCGATCTCTTTGTATGTCTGGAACATGTGAAGAAATTGACAATAAAGCTGACTTTGACTTCAAGTTTCTGCACCCATTCACATCGGGAGTGCAGCTGTGGAGAGTCAAAAGCTTCAGATTCCTGGGTATAAACCTCAGTGAGGATCTGAGCTGGACACACCATATTGGTGTGGTCACAAAGACAGCAGCTCTTATTTCTGCACCGTCTGCGGAAATTTGCCATGGACTACAACATATTGACCAACTTTTACCGCTGTACAATAAAGAGCATTCTGACTGGTGGCATAACAACATGGTATGGTAACATCACTGCCCAGGATCGAAAATCGCTACAAAGAGCACAACGCATTACAAGGACTGAGTTAACATCCATCAAGGACCTCTACAGCCAGCGCAGCAGAAGAAAGGCCAAGCGTATAGTTTCTGACCCCAGTCATCCCAGCCACTGTCTTTTCACCCTCCTGCCTTCTGGCAGACGATACAAGAGCATAAGGACCCGTACCAGCAGATACAGGAATAGTTTTTACTCGCTAGTCATCAGGATGCTGAATCGTCCTTGGAATTCCCCACATAATGGCACTTAATTTTTTGGATTTTGTTTTACCCTCTTCCTCCTCCTCTCTCAATCCTATTCTTTTATTATTAGTGGGTTTGATCCAGCAAGCCCACAGCATGGCTGAAAGCAAGCCCACTATTGTTCTTCTTAAGTTTACTTATTAGTGGGTTTGATCCAGCAAGACCACTATTGTTCTTCTTAAGTTTACTTTATTTATTATTCCTTTTCGAAAGAAGCCCAGTTCAATGCCTTGCCAGCACTAAGTGTAAAGGCAATGTAAAAAAAGATGAGACAGCGCGAAGCGCTGTCTCATCTTTTTTTTAAAGCCAAACCATGTTCATATAGGTCATTAAAAAAATAAATAAATAGTATTTTCCAAATCCATTCAGCCCAGTCCTATGCCCAGCTAGCTCCATTCAAACTTAGTCATGTGTACAGTTGTATAGATTATTACATTGAGAACCACACTTTCATGCAGATATTATGCACATCCACGCATCATTATTATTCAAGTTAAGTTACTCATCATTGCCCGGCAAGAAGTCCACAATCAATTGTCTTGCCACGATCTGTGGAGCTTACAGACAACGTTATATTACTATAGGTTCTGTATGCTATTTAAAGCCGACCTAACGATGAGTCCCTTCATGACGGTGTGTTGCAATGCATTCTGGGTGCTGTGCTGTGATTCGACGGCTCGTCACCTGACCCACCAAACAACAACTCTC
Organism: Alosa pseudoharengus; assembly: GCF_046254945.1. Taxonomy (NCBI): domain Eukaryota; kingdom Metazoa; phylum Chordata; class Actinopteri; order Clupeiformes; family Clupeidae; genus Alosa; species Alosa pseudoharengus. The sequence goes on along the minus strand of NW_027468701.1, from coordinate 1,669,002 downwards.
TGGGATGTGGCGTAAATATCGCGTAAAAACCTTGTTGCCGGAACAACAGGGAAGAGGCAACAGGATAGCAGCACGAAAGATACACAGGATACACACGGAATTTTCATGGACGTCCTCATCAGTCTATGGTCTAACTTATAAACGTGTCGGGTCAACGTCAACGATATGTAAGTTAGGCTAACGTAAACGTTAGCTATTTGCTGTTGTCATATGCTTTACGTGATGGCCATTCATCACACTGAATCAGAATTACCTTAGCTCTCAGTAAGTTACAGTTTATTATAGTCATGTGATTTACATAAAGTAGTAAACAACAGTAGGCCTAATGTTACACGTGTGAACAAGTTAAATTCTACCCCACAAGCCACAATAGGAACGTTCAAGTAAGCGTTAGCACATATACAAACCTTTTAAGGTTAGCTAACATGCTAAGCATTGAAAATGAATGCGTTAGCAATAGCCACTGCTTTTTTTGAGCTGACAAGCCATGGAAATGCGTTAACGTAATCAGCCAAATTGACTCACTTCTTAACCTTGGTATGGTGTTACAAGGATGTGGAGTCGACATGTAAATTGTTAGTATGGTTTTAATGTGTAAACAGACCAACCATGATTTTGCAATGAAGTCATTTTAGGTACTACTTTCACGAAGTCTGTAGTTCTGTCAAAGTTTATCTTATCGTTGAACAGACTACATGGTTATCTTCCTTAGACTTCGTAGATGTAGTTACTACAATTTGGAAGCGAAATTCGAAGTGTAAATATGGTTTTAATGTGTAAACAGACCAACCGCGATTTTGCAATGAAGTGAATGGAGACATTTTAGGTAGCCTACTACTTTCACGAAGTCTGTAGTTCTGTCAAAATTTATCTTATCGTTGAACAGACTACATGGTTATCTTCCTTAGACTTCGTAGATGTAGTTACTACTACAATTTGGAAGCGAAATTCGAAGTGCAAATATGGTTTAAATGTGTAAACAAGACGCCTGATGTTTAATATATGTTAATGAATGGGCACAGTATTATTGTGTACAGTAATGGGCTATCAGTAGTATGAACAGTTCATGTGTTATGTGATTTACATAAACTAGTGAACAACAGAAATGTTAAAAGCTGGTATTGTGTTTCCTGAATTCTTACATTCAGGCATTCAAATGAAATGTAATTAAATAGCATATATATACTCTATCAGTGTATGATGCTTGCATGAGGGAAACATCCCAAAACAACGGCACCCATATAATTGCTGTTGTTTTGAGAAGTATTTCTCATGCAAGCATCATGCAACAATGCAAAAACAAAGAAACTAGTGTAGGTACTACTTTCACGAAGTCTGTAGTTCTGTCAAAATTTATCTTTAATGTGTAAATAGACCAACCGCGATTTTGCAATGAAGTGAATGGAGACTTTTTTGGTAGCCTACTACTTTCACGAAGTCTGTAGTTCTGTCAAAATGTATCTTATCGTTGAACAGACTACATGGTTATCTTCCTTAGACTTCGTAGATGTAGTTACTACTACAATTTGGAAGCGAAATTCGAAGTGCAAATATGGTTTAAATGTGTAAACAAGACGCCTGATGTTTAATATATGTTAATGAATGGGCACAGTATTATTGTGTACAGTAATGGGCTATCAGTAGTATGAACAGTTCATGTGTTATGTGATTTACATAAACTAGTAAACAACAGAAATGTTAAAAGCTGGTATTGTGTTTCCTGAATTCTTACATTCAGGCATCCAAATGAAATGTAATTAAATAGCATATATATACTCTATCAGTGTATGACGCTTGCATGAGGGAAACATCCCAAAACAACGGCACCCATATAATTGCTGTTGTTTTGAGAAGTATTTCTCATGCAAGCATCATGCAACAATTCAAAAACAAAGAAACTAGTGTAGGCCTAATTATATTTTACATTAGTAAAGCAGTACTCTGATGTGCATGCTTTCACAAACTTTTGTGAACAATCTTAGCACTTTAAACATTGACTGTTTTGAAGTGCATGTATAGCAATATAGTATAAAAATAATAATTGTGATATCATTACAATTTGATAGGGGTTGGGAGGAGGGGGTGGGTTCATGTAGGTGGGCCCTATGACCCCAAAGTATGCCTTGACTGGGCCTCAGGTCAAAGAAGTTTGAGAAATGCTGATGTGGACGACAAAGCAGCAAGGAGGCGTCGTGTGATCATTTAAACAAGTTTTATGACAAGGTCGATAAGGGTGGGAAAAATCTTACATTTCTGTGCAAACTTTGCCCGCACTTCAGTCACATTGTCTTTTAAGAAAATGCAGTCCTTTTTTCGGTTCCAGCAGCCAACAACCTCAGAACTGACCCTTCAGGCCTCTCAGGAGGCGCTGGCCTTTAACCGCAGCCAGAAGAGAGTCAGCAGAAATTTGATTGCCTTTAAAAAATCTGACTTCTTAAAAAATCTTAAACTGGCTGCATTACGTGATTATTTCTGAGATTCTGATACGTTTTTAACCATGACCTATACACAGGTCAGCTTAAGATGGCTTACTAGCAACTAACTAATTACCCTAGCAACAACCTAGAAACCACCCCTGTAATGTCAACCTAGCGACCACCATAGCAGCCAGCATAGCAACCATGTTATTTATGCGTTTTAGCTTATTGGATGTTGCGTTAATGCAGACAACTTTTGATACGTGTGCCCGATTTTCATAAATGAGGTACCGTTGGAATCCTTGGATGAGGCCGAGTTCCATGCCACTGATCAAACCCACTCTTGCAGTTCCTCGGAACCGCAATTCTAGTTATATCTTCTTTTTCACCCACTTTTTGGCCGAACTACTGCTCCTAGACCGTTTGAGCTATCGACGCGGTTCGAACTCCAAAAATTCAGGCCCGAACCGGTGTAACTTGCTTGTTAATTTCGTGTCGCTGGCCCTTGTCGTTTTCGCAGTATTCCCGTTTTTCGGCGTTTTTGGGCCCCATTGAAATGAATGGCGGAATGTTCAAGGATTCTAATTCGATTGTGACATCACAGCTCTAATTGTTTAAGCTTGCACCTGGCAGAGTTCTGAGCCATCTGGCAGAGCTCTAATGGGCTGGGCTGGGCTGTCTGTGTATATGAAGGTGTGTGCATGTAACTTTTGACCCGTATGTCCGATTTTCATGAATGAGGTACCGTTGGAATCCTTGGATGAGGCCGAGTTCCATGCCCCTGATCAAACCCACTCTTGCAGTTCCTCGGAACCGCAATTCTAGTTATTCTTGAAGTTGAATGGACACTTCAACACAAGGAATTTCAATGCTGATAAATGCTTATTTATGAGTACGATGATGAAGTTGAACTTGTTTTTTGTAGACATTAATTAAATAAACCTAAATGTAAAAACAAACCCTCTTCTATTATTTTGTTCAGTGATTCATATATTAACATTTTTGTTAAGCATTTTTGTAGCTTTTAGATAATGGTTAAACCATATTGATTCAGTAACATTATTTCAACCTAATGTAGATTCCCATTTAGGTGATGGTTGAAACACCATTGATTCAATGTCAGTATGAAGGCAGCAGCAGAACTACAGTTACACCCCACTAATGATCAGCAGGCAACCTGTAGAGAGAGTCTCAAGTTTTAAATACCTTGGTGTCCACATTACTGAAGACTTAAAATGGACTGTTAACACTCAATATGTTCTGAAGAAGTCCAGACAACGACTCTACTTCCTTCGTCAGCTAAGGAAATTCAAAGTTTCTACATCCATCATGAAGGCCTTCTACACTTCAGCGGTTGAGAGTGTTCTAACTGGTAGCATTATCACCTGGTATGGAAACTCCACAGTTAGAGATTGTAGTACTCTGCAGAGAGTAGTGCGCTCAGCTGAACATACTATAAGAACTCAACTCCCTGCTCTACAAGATATCTATTCCAGAAGAGTACTCCTAAGAGCCCAAAAGATTCTGAAGGACTCTTCTCATCCTAACAATAGATTATTCCTACCGCTGAAATCAAGAAGACGCCTATGTAGTCACAAAGCCAGAACTGAGAGACTCAGGAGAAGTTTTTATCCCCAGGCCATCTGAACTCTGAACTCACACTATACTGACTTTGCACACATTCACTCCTCAGCACTCTCAAACATTTCCCAACTCTTAACTCACACTATACTGACTTTGCACTCATTCACTACTCAGCACTCATGACCCCCCCCCCCCCCCCACACACACACACACACACCTACAAGACTTTTAGCACTTTTACATCCCTCTCCTATGCTACAGACCTTTTATTTATTTTGTTATTTCATCACACGTCAAAACACACACACACATATCTGACTTTCTCCAACTTTTGCACATCTCCATAGAACTTTTTATTTATTATTTTTGATTTCTCCTCCATCTACCCATGTCCTTGATTGCCTAGCCTTTCTGCCCCCCCCCCCCCCCCCCCCCCACACACACACACACACACACCTACAAGACTTTTAGCACTTTTACATCCCTCTCCTATGCTACAGACCTTTTATTTATTTTGTTATTTCATCACACGTCAAAACACACACACACATATCTGACTTTCTCCAACTTTTGCACATCTCCATAGAACTTTTTATTTATTATTTTTGATTTCTCCTCCATCTACCCATGTCCTTGATTGCCTAGCCTTTCTGCCCCCCCCCCCCCCACCCTACCCCCATCCCCAACACACACACAAAAAACACACACACTTACATCATCACCGTCATCACCTCACATACATACAGCACACTGCTTGCTACAGTAAGCCTCCTCTACATACTTGTTGCACACTGCAACCCCCCTCCTCCCTACATGCACAGCACATTGTCTTCAGGATCTTCTCCAACACACATCCTCTACATACTTACAGCACACTGCCCCCACCTACCCACACACACACACAGTCACTGCTCCACTCCCCTCCTGCCCACACACACATCTTCACAGTCATCACTCACATACATCATACATACAGTACTCTGCTTAAAATAGTAAGTCCCTTCACCATACTTGCAGTACACTGCTCCCCCCCCCCCCTACATACACAGCACATTGTCTTCAGGATCTTCTCCAACACACATCCTCTACATACTTACAGCACACTGCCCCCACCTACCCACACACACACACTACACACACACACACACACACACACACAGTCACTGCTCCACTCCCCTCCCGCCCACACACACATCTTCACGGTCATCACTCACATACATCATACATACAGTACTCAGCTTGAAATAGTAAGTCCCTTCACCATACTTGCGTTACACTATCCCATCTCCCCTGTCATCCCCCCAACACACACACCAAGACCCCTGGCAGTTGGGTTAGCCCCTTGAGCCGTGGATCTGCCCAAGGTTTCTTCCTTGGTAAGGGAGTTTTTCCTTGCCCCTGTTGCTCTTGGGTGCTCCTTGTTGGTTCCCCCCCCCCCCCCCCCGCAATCCCAATCCTCCCCCACCTTTCTTATGCAGCCCTTGCCACTTAATCTACTAAACCCCTCTTCTACTGCACAAACCCCCCCCCCCATTAATGCACAAATAGGCTGACACCAGACATAATTTCACTGCATTTCTTACTTCCAGTAACTATATGCATGTGACAATAAACTTCCTGTTATCATGGTCTCCTTGATTGAAAATCCAATGTTGATTCAACAGAAAGTAGAAGGGACACTTTCAACATCGGATCAATGTTAGGCTTCAATGTAGTTTCAACATTTCTGCCAAAACATATTTCAACGTTGATTCAACTGAATTTTGCTATGTGGGGCACCTTTATTGTCTATGGCCCACATTGGCAGGCAATCACAGAGACCTGTCTGATTTCCAGTCAGTCACATGCTCCTCCATTGGCCTCCAGTGATTGCTGGCCCCACAAAGAAGGCGTCGCTATTTACGTACGTTCTCGAGCCCAATGAGGTATCTAGCAAAGATTCTATAGTTAACTTTATCAACCGTCTCTGTATCTAGCTTTCTAATATCTATAATCGAATCCCCATATCCACGCGAGTAAACGGAAAGGGCGGGACTTTGGCTCTTTTAACGTGGGCGCCGAAAAGAAAACAGGAAGGTAACGCAGCTGCCATGCACACGCCATGCATCCGATGTGAATGGATTAGTATACCGTTGCCCATTAAAATGAATGGGAGTAGCTGTCAGTCTCCCCAGGTCTACAAACACGGGCGATAAACGGTAACAAATGCGTCGAAGTGCAACGCTTGTGTTAGCGTTGCCAAGGATGCCTGCTAGCAAAATGTCCATTTAGTGTGAGACGCAAATTATACGAGTTTAGACTATAATAATTACTAACTTGAAAACAACAACCCCAATTTGTAAGGATCATACAGTTGTCAATAAGTTTAGCGTTAACCTGCCCGTGAGGACAGCGGCAACGTTACTGTTCGCTGTCTTAATTTGGTGCCTGACTAGTCACACACACACATTAACCCAGTTCACAAACTGTACAACAAATTATATGTGATCTGCAGTGACGCTCAGACATCTTACCGTTCAAAAGATTGCTGCTGTAGCGGACAAAAACTATTTCAACAGCTTCGACCAGAAACGATATCCCAAGGCGCAATCGTTTTGTTTTAAACCACTTCCGTGCGGGCTCTCTCACTTTCAAATGAATTGACCTCTCCAGAATAAGTCCCGCCTCCGTAACTTCCGTATCCATCCAACTTCCGGGCGTGGATTACGGTGTGTTTCCACACAACGAAATTTCGCGTCGCTCTCATTGAGGTTGAATGGAGACGAAATTCGCCCTAGTTGGGCGAAATGAAAGCGAATCGCCGAGGCAGGCGAAAAAAAGTTGGCCAAAGTTTAACTTTATTTAAATGAGGACCAATCGAGAACCAATCAGGTCCGCGTCTTTGTGTTTGGAGGCGGGAGTTACAAAAAAGTGTGACCAAGATGGCGGAGACTACCTGAGCTGTAACACGAACATTTGTATGTGATTAAAATGTTTCTACACGAACATTGGCACTTGTATCAACACGAATTGTGGTTTATATGCCACACGAACTTAGTCAGAGCACATACACCACTAAATAGACCACTATATATGTTAGTTTAAGCACTCGATCTTTTTAGCTAGCTGACAGGCGGAATGCTAGTATTTTAGGACATTGGATTGCATTGTAAACCTAGCTAGACAGCTAGGCTACATGCTGCAACACAGGTATGAAATATATTATGTCTTTGTGACCTTGTTGTTTCTATGAACATGAATTGTTGTTTATATGCAACATCAACTTAGTCGAGGCATAAAGACCCCTGGATATCTTCATTAAGTACTTAAACATTTGAATTAGCTGATTAGCCTAATTAGCTCGCTTGCCACCACTGGCTAGACACTGCAGTCAAAAGGTTAGCGGTTTCGCCGTCACGCCCCCGAGTTCGACTTCGGTTGAGTCTGACTTGGTCTGGCTTTCTACGTAAACGTGATCTAGCTAGCCGGGAGGAGCTACAACAGAGGGCAGCTCATCCCGGACAGAAAGGCTACAGCAGAGCCCGTCTACGGAGAGCCTTGCCACTCCGTATTAAGTCCCATTGTACCGAATTTTGGATGCAGTTCCACCAGAGTTCCACTGGGGGCGATCGCCATGAGTGCAGAATGAATGGGAGTCAATGGAGCTAGACAGCTAAATTTGTCTCTTCCACCTGATTGTCGTTGACAAATCTCAGATTTGATTGTAGTTTGTATAACTTCAACATGGGTTATAGGTCAAAAGTTGAATGGAGTACTTATGTCCTTTTGATTTCTTACAGGTTGGGTCGTTGTTGCACATAACACGCTAGCATTGTGCTAATGAATGACATCATTGACACATTTGAAAGGCTTTTTAGAACAATTAAAGCCTGTGGTGCAGGTTTTTTTTTTTGTCTTTTCTGGCAATTTTCTAATTGGTAATAAACATTTAAACAATTATAAATTGTATTTGATGTTGTAAAGTATCACAAAAAAGAAATATAATAAGGAAAAGTAGGTGATATTTAACGGTTAGCAACAGGTTTGCGAAGATTCTTATTTCTCCCACAATGCATTCCATGACGTCACATGAGGTACTCGTTTTGGGAAGACATAGGAAAGGCCGCCTTGATACCATTGAGAGAGACGACGATTAGTGAGAGTAGCAGCTAGTGAGAGAGTAACAGTGTCAGATATATAAGTAAATATAAAGATAGAGATAGCCTAGATAGATAGATATATAGAGATAGATAGATAGATAGTGAGAGAGAGATAGCATAGATCAGCGGTTCCCAAACTTTTCCCTCCGCGTACCACCGCCTACATTCCGACTCGGCTCGCGTACCCCCACCATCCGACACATAAACACATAACCCCCCCCCCCCCCCGCGTTGACAATATTTGTCCGTTTCCCGGTTTTAGGTGCGTGCATTTGGTCAGTTAAAAAGTTATGAAAATTAGCCTGCATAGTAGCCTAACTACATCCACATACAATATCTTATCTTATAATAGGCCTACAACAACGCATGACAAGGATGTATTCGTTTGTACAACACTATACAGCCTAGAAAGACTAAACTTAGGCTACCTTTAGTTTGTTAAATGTAAAGCCTAGCTTAATGTTACCTTTCTTTCAAAAACCTGTTATATCCGCGAAACTTTCCCCCCACGGACCATCCAACAAAAGTAACGCATTCTATTAGCTATTCCAGGCGTCATGTTTAATAAGCTGCCCTTTTTTTGATGAACACATACAGAGTTTATAAATGATATCCTTTAATTTCACGTTTTCATATCATTATGACCTGATTCGAAATTATGTATTTATTCATGAATTAATTACAAAAGATTTAAAATTTTCATTTTATAGGCTACCTGTCCGCCATAGCCCTTTTCATCTCGCGTACCCCCTAGAAGCAGCTCGCGTACCACCGGGGGTACGCGTACCACAGTTTGGGAATCCCTGGCATAGATAGATAGTAGTGAGAGATAGCATAGCATAACATAACATAGCTGATGGAGAGAGGGAGAGAGTAGATATATAAATAAATAGATAAAATGGTTTACTACTGTGTTTGTGCCGGGTGCAAGAACTCCAGCAAAACTGGACTTAGGGTCCATTGCTTCCCCAAGGACAAAGGGATCTTCCGAAGCTAGGTGCAATTTGTCAAGGTTAGGTGGGCAGATTTTTCAGCTAGCTCCGTCACCGCCTTCTCGAGAATATGTAGCGCGCATTTCAAGGAGGAGGATTACCACTCAGGGGATGCCAAGATGGTCTCACTTGGTTTAAAGAGTGAGAGGATGGCGAAGTTAATTCCTACTGCTTTGCCGTCTGTGCATGCAAACCTCTCTGCCTGCCCTGTCCCGAGGTCCAGAGACACCGTCTGCCGCAAGCGAGATATTGCCACGGTAAGCATCATGCTAATGTTTACAAGCTGCGCGTTAGCTAGCTCTGTGTGTATTTTGCATACCGTGTTCCCTTTGACACAGCCTCCACAACAATCATGATCAGTCTGACATTAGAGGATATTTCGTGATTCACGAATATGAGCCAAAACAAAATTGCGCTGAAGTAAATGTCCATATCGTCATGAAAGCATCATGGCTAGCGTTGGGATCAGTGGTGGTGATCATCAAGCAGCCTTCACAACTAAACAGTGTGTTTGCGTTTTGTGTTAGACTGCTACGGTTCTCTTTCACATATATTTGTCCATGACCATGTCACCAGGGCTGTAGTGGAGGCTAACGCAAGTAAACACAGTTTACCCACCTCTGATATTTCAGAAACAGAGTTTATCCACTTCTCACTTCAGAGTTTAGCTACCTCCCAATACAGTAAATGCACTACCTCATAGAGTTTATGCACCACATGCACTCTAGACATGTATTACCACTAGTATTGATGTAAACATTTAACAGTAACCTTCAACATCATCAAATATGTTCTGAATGTCTTTCATGTATTTTTGAATACATCGAGTAGCGCATATCAGGGTCCACTGTACTGTAATCTTTTTTCTCTTGTGTACCCTCTTCGCTGACCTTTTTTATATTTGTTTTCACAAGATGTTGACAGACGCCTCACAGCAGGAGACCATGGACAGTGTGATACTGGGGATCAGCCCTTGCCCACCTCCACTTCTGATGCTGGGACACAGGTGTACCAGGCTGGCTTTAGTCTGTTGGTTTGTGATATCATATTTGAGTGTTATACTGTATTGGTTATGTAAGTGGTAATAATTGTCGCTGTACCCCATTCAAGGGGTGCTGCATGTCTGCTCCTCTGTCTGTGTGCTTGGATTTTCTTTTTTGTTGTTATTTGCATGACATTTCTTGTATGTAATTAAAAATAATTTACCAATCATTTTACCTGTGCCTTGTCAACCTGTGAGCGGTGTTGTCTGGGCTCACTGTGTGTCTGCTTGATGTGCTTTTGCATGTATCACTGCATAGTATGCATGCATGAAATATCATGGGTTTGTGTGTGAGAAAGAGAACCATCAGCTGACCCTCAGGTAAGACCACACTATTGCAGGCCAAAGAAACAAGGTGCAAACATTTCGCGTCTAGCCCTTCATCAGTGTTCCTTGTATGTGTACCCCCCCACCCACCCCCATCCCCAACACACACACAAAAAACACACACACTTACATCATCACTGTCATCACCTCACATACATACAGCACACTGCTTGCTACAGTAAGCCTCCTCTACATACTTGCTGCACACTGCCCCCCCCCCCCCTCCCTACATACACAGCACATTGTCTTCAGGATCTTCTCCAACACACATCCTCTACATACTTACAGCACACTGCCCCCACCTACACACACACACACACAGTCACTGCTCCACTCCCCTCCCGCCCACACACACATCTTCACTGTCATCACTCACATACATCATACATACAGTACTCTGCTTGCAATAGTAAGTCCCTTCACCATACTTGCAGTACACTGCTCCCCCCTCTCCCCTACATACACAGCACATTATTTCTCCAACACACATCCCCAACATACTTACAGCACACTGCCCCCCCCCCCCCCCCATACACAGCACATTGTCTCATTAGGAAGCTTCTCCAACACACATATTGCACACTGCCCTCTCCCCACATACACAGTACACTATCCCATCTCCCCTGTCATCCCCCCAACACACACACCAAGACCCCTGGCAGTTGGGTTAGCCCCTTGAGCCGTGGATCTGCCCAAGGTTTCTTTCTTGGTAAGGGAGTTTTCCCTTGCCCCTGTTGCTTATGGGTGCTCCTTGGTGCCCCCCAATCCCAATCCTCCCCCACCTTTCTTATGCAGCCCTTGCCACTTAATCTACTAAACCCCTCTTTTACTGCACTTTTTACCCTCCCCCCCCCCCCCTACATACACAGCACATTATTTCATCAGGAAGCTTCTCCAACACACATCCCCAACATACTTACAGCACACTGCCCCCCCCCCCCCCCCCCATACACAGCACATTGTCTCATGAGGAAGCTTCTCCAACACACATATTGCACACTGCCCTCTCCCCACATACACAGTACACTATCCCATCTCCCCTGTCATCCCCCCAACACACACACCAAGACCCCTGGCAGTTGGGTTAGCCCCTTGAGCCGTGGATCTGCCCAAGGTTTCTTTCTTGGTAAGGGAGTTTTCCCTTGCCCCTGTTGCTTATGGGTGCTCCTTGGTGCCCCCCAATCCCAATCCTCCCCCACCTTTCTTATGCAGCCCTTGCCACTTAATCTACTAAACCCCTCTTCTACTGCACTTTTTACCCTCCCCCCCCCCCCCCTACATACACAGCACATTATTTCATCAGGAAGCTTCTCCAACACACATCCCCAACATACTTACAGCACACTGCCCCCCCCCCCCCCCCCATACACAGCACATTGTCTCATGAGGAAGCTTCTCCAACACACATATTGCACACTGCCCTCTCCCCACATACACAGTACACTATCCCATCTCCCCTGTCATCCCCCCAACACACACACCAAGACCCCTGGCAGTTGGGTTAGCTCCTTGAGCCGTGGATCTGCCCAAGGTTTCTTTCTTGGTAAGGGAGTTTTCCCTTGCCCCTGTTGCTTATGGGTGCTCCTTGGTGCCCCCCAATCCCAATCCTCCCCCACCTTTCTTATGCAGCCCTTGCCACTTAATCTACTAAACCCCTCTTCTACTGCACTTTTTACCCCCCCCCCCCCCATTAATGCACAAATAGGCTGACACCAGACATAATTTCACTGCATTTCTTACTTCCAGTAACTATATGCATGTGACAATAAACTTCCTTGTATCCTTGTATGTTTTGTGCCTAACCATTTTTTTTAATAGAGATTTGTTTACTTCCAACCTGTGTCTTTATCCTTGTTCAGTAAATGTTTAAATGTTCAGTAACCATTACAAGCAATGCCAATAAACTGTTTTTTTTTATTATCAAAATTCATGTGTTCTGTGTACTTTATAACATTTTAAGGGCAATGGAGCGATCACAATAGAATAAGCATAACAATTCTTTTTATTCATTTTCATCTAAACGAGGCCATTGAAAGCCCTGGGGCCTGTACTACGAAGCGGGGTTTCTGGCTTATCTGGGTAACTTCGAGAGTAACTTGATCACGTGTGGCGTAACTTCCCGATTAACCCGTACTATGAAAGGTGGATAGGTTTTAACCGAGGTATGCTGCCATGGCAATTTACGCTGCATCTCAAACCTGCTCCGACCAGGTTATGTTCTTGGTTAACCCGAGGTTTCCGTTAACCACACCCTTTATAAGTACCACCCCTCCACTAACAATTTCTCCCGAGACATGTCGGCGTACCTGGATGATCCATACGACATTGGAGCGCAAATCGTGAGGGACTCTCTTCGCAGGGCGAGGGGTTTTAGAGACCGCCAGAAAATATATATAGCCTACCCGGACGATATTCTCTATGAAGATATAGATTGCCAGCCGAGGGAATTCGTTATCTTTGTCAGATGATCTAGGAAGACGTCTCATAGCAATGCCCGTATACGTGGACATTCATGTATTCAATCGGTGATGCAAGAATACTGTATGTCCTAAAATAAATCGGACATAGGCCTACAGTATGCTGAACATCTGAGCAAGAATAGCCTAAAATAAATCGGACATAGCCTACAGTAGGCCTAATAAATAAAAATCACAATTTTAACAAACTTGTTGAATTGAATGTCATATTACTGTACCCTGCACATAAAGGCTACACATTTCCACAGCACCAGAATCCAACCGAATGCCTCCCTCAACCCCCTCCATAATCGGCCTTCCACTATTATTTGCGATGGCCAACTCCTCTGCTACTGTAAAACACTCTGGTGCCTTACAGTAGTGTTCAAAGACACCTTTTTCTTGTTAGCTGTAAAACAGAGGCCAAGTGAAGGCTATAAGCATAGGCCTACATGTTTTCATAATTAGGAAATATTAATGCAAGCTATGACCATATAAACCACTATTCTGAATAATGTGTTTGTGTTTCATTTTCACCTGCTGCCATGTGCGTTTGGCAATGGTGTTGCATCTGAAATGTTCACAGGATCAGTCAATGGGGCTACTTAAACATTCAATTATCCTTATTACTGTAATCTATATGCCCACTTCTAAATTGTGTTGCATCTGTAGGCATTTCTATGAACTCAAAATAAGTAATTTAATTATTTCAACTCATTAAATACATTCCGCAAGCTATTACTCCTCCGTATTTGAAGAACATGTGGAAATAAAACTTTACTTTTAGGCATTTAGGATCTGCAATACGTTGCCAACAGCTTTGCCAGCATGCTTTGTTCACTGCCGACGTATTTGTCATAATAATTGCCATTCCTCATCCGTAAAATAAGGTGAACGCGTCATCACTGAAAGTGGTGATTTGCGCTGCAACCCGCCCCTTTTATGTGAACGCGCACAAACTCCAATGAGGTTAACCCCGGCTCAACAAATCAACTTCATAATCAGCGTCGTAGTACCGATTAACACCACTAAAGATAACCAGGTTTTGTCAACCCCGGTTTAACAAAGTAACCTTGGGTTACATCTGGGTTAGTTAAGCTCCCTTCGTAGTACAGGCCCCTGATAGGTCTGGGGTCCGTTGCACAAAAGCAGAATTAAGACATCCGGGATAAGTTACTGAGCTGCGCTCAATGAATCCAAAACAAGAGCGTACAGGCTTAATTGGTTGCACAAAGACCAAGCCAGGATGAGCAGACACGGATTCATCAAGCCAGGTGAAACCTATCCTGGATAAGTGCGCGCTCACGGCTCCCTCAAATAGACCCCGCCACCGATCACAGATTCACTGATTCACCATGGCAACTAGCGGCTTCATTGCTTCTTCTACGGTGTGAAGTAGGTAGCGATAGCCTTTTCACAACAGCAACAAACAGCAACACCTCTGTTTAGGAGAATATTGCAACTAGTTCCGCGACCACCACGTGCGAAATGGTTAGGCACTCCCGTGATGTCACATTGTCGCATGACAGGTCGGGAATGGCGAGTATGTAAAAGTTAATTAATGATCACAAACGTTTAAGTAATGACAATGGGTCTAGGTATATGTGATAACAATGTGTAGTGGGCAGTGGAATAATTATTGGTTTCCGTTTGTGGTGACTGCTTACTGAGATAAGGGATGAGATTAAATAGATCCTGGAACTTAGCCTGGTCTGGAGCAGGCTAGCGCCAAAGAATAAATCGCCATGGTAACTTATACCATAACATATCCTGCTGCCCCCTATCCCGCTTTTGTGCAACTGGATCACGGATAAATTGAGCCAGGATAACCAAGATATCCCGGCTTAATCCCTTATCCTAGTTTTGTGCAATAGGCCCCTGGTCACCACTTTGGAATTGTTGTCTGATGGTGAAACCACACAAGAGGGTAGAGGCTTCCTTATACTCCTGCCTAAAACCCCATAAGCCCAGCGTATAGCCTGCCTGTAAACAGTGTACCGGTATTGCATAGGGATAAGTAGGAAAGATTGTTCAGTTTAAAACTGTAAGTAGGTTGGAGACGTCATTTTAAGCCTGTGTCTTATGCATGTTTATTGTGTATGCGACACATCTCCTCTCCTATAACTGTTGGTTCAAAGAACTCAGTGTAAAAAGATTGGTAAAGTAAACATAAACCATGAACATACTCGTGCGTGCTGGCTTGAAGGGGACCATGATCGATCTTGCCTGGAGTGTGAGTATGCTATGTGTAGCACAAACGGATTCAGGCAGCATGCCTCAAATCCAGGACGCTGTGTTAGGCACGTTATTTGCTGGCCGCGGGTTGAGCTCCTCAGCGACCAAAACGCGCTCACCTCCCTACAACACAAGCTCTCCACCACAGTTTCCATGGGACGACACCGCCCACACATACACCTGCCAATTTGCCAAACACAGCGACACAGAAACGCTTATTACTCTCTCCCGGTAAGCGGTACCCTGACGGTGTCAATGACAATGTCAATCTCGGGGAAAACTAGCACTATAATCACACTGAAGACACGACCAGCCTACTCGGCGTCGGCTACGTTTGCAAACAACATTTTCACCGGAGAAAGAGGTAGCTTGAAAGCTTAGAAATAAACATAGGGGTTCACAGGTGGGTCAAGCTACCAGTGGCGGCTGGTGGTATTTTTTTCTAGTGAAGCAGTTATGAAATTATGACCCCCCCCCCCCCCCTCAAGGAAACGAACATTGTGCCTAACACACCTGGCAAAGTTGGTGAGGTTGAATGTATGAGACACATGATGACATTGAACTGTCTGCAATGGCATAAACAAAAGCTATGTTTGATCAGTCAGAGAGCTCAGAGTAATTTGTTGAGAAATCAAGACCTGTTTACCACCATCTCGAAGTACAGGCCACAAATGGGGTGTAGTGGGCCTAAGACTGGACAAGACAGTAAACAAGGTTTATGTATTATTATTATTATTAGTTTGCATATTTTTGTTAGACATATTGCTTGCAGAGACTAGGCTATCTATGGTCATGCCCCCAAAAAAGAGCATCTCCACTTTAGCACTTATTAGTGACTAGGTACGTTTTTGCAGTGTATTAATGCCAAGTTGTTGATGTCCACAACATCTTGAAACAACAACCTTCCAATATTCTAAGCTACTAATTATGCCCCATAAGCAATGTCAAATTCAGTAGCCTATTAAGAGACACATTCTTGCCTCTGGGATATATTAAGAAATTATACCATGACTGTTGCTCTGGCATATGTTTGACCAACCAGTTTGTTTCTGTCACTGCCTTCCTTCTCTACAAAAGTAAAGATCCACTTGGCATTTGCCTCTGATACATTGAAGAATCCTAGATTTTTTTCTAAATCAAATCAGTGTCTATTTCGTTTTTAAATGGTAGTTGAAATTTAGCTTCAAGCAGATTGTTCTGAATTGTCTTTGACAAAGTTGAGGTTTTAAAATGGGAAGCCAAGACGTTAGGCCTATAACACATCCATAACATAGGCTAATGTTATCATAACACATCAATGAACTTACAGGATGGCTACGTTGAGAAGCTGCACTTTCTAATGCATAGCCTACTGTAGCCTACAGTTTATCAAGTTTATCCTTACCGTAGCCAAAGTAGCACCCACGAACTGTGTTAATTTCACAGGAAGTCTCTTGGTCTCCCCTCTGCATTCACTCATAGGTCCTCATTTCAAAAAACTGTAAAGAATCCTGTACGTTGCGGTCAACGATGTTCATCGCCTGAAACTTCCGTCGAAACCATCTTGCTAGGACTTAGCTTCTAGCTTCTAGCGAGTCACTAACGTTAGCTGACTGGTGGGGGAGACCCCTAGCTGATGTTAGAAAACACAGAGCTACACACAATAATCCTAAATAAAACGTTCTCTCCTACACAGAAAAAAATCCGATGTACCTTACAAAATTAATGTAAAACAAACTATGCGAATGAATTACACAATTCATAATGAAACTCTAGTAAGGTCACTGAAGGCAACTGAAAAGTGATGGCAAGCTAATGGAGACAGTGATTGGCCAGAGTGTTGCGTCAATCATATTCAACGGCAGGAAGTGTGAAATTCTGCCCAATCGGTCACTGCTTCACGGGTGGGACTTATCTGCCATAAGGATCGATCAATTGAAACTGAAAAAATCCACGAGCCGCCTGGGGTTTCACTCGATTTACATTGAAGTCAATGGGGAAAGATATCTATGGTAGTGAAGCAAAACGAAAAGTTGGTGAAGCAGTCTGATTCACTGTAATTCTCTGTTTCACCGCGGGTGCGATGGCGCTGTTGTCACTCACAGAACTGATTTCAGGAAAACAGCTTGTTTTAGTAACTGTATTTCTGTTTCAAAGGAGTAAAATTGTGATAATTGTAAGATTTTTTTTGTGTTTTGTTTTTTTACTTTTTTTTGGTGAAGCACTGCTTCACCTGTAGTCTTATAGAAGCCTCCTCTGCGAAGCTACATAGCTAGCATAATATGCCTTCTATTTCTAGATCTTCTGACTAAGTTTAGGGTACTTATCTAAGCCAACGACATAATCACTGTCACTAGATATAAAGAAAACATTGACTTTCACTCGACAGTAAAAAAAGTTGTTATTGTAGGCCTACCCACTGCTATTCATAGACTAGCTCCAGCGCTCGTTGCTGCGCTAGCAACTCACCAGGACACTTCACCAACTCTCCAGTGATTCTCCTCTGACCATGCATTTATTTTTCTTTGATGGCCATCAGCTCTCGGTATTTCCCCATTCGCCCTCTCACGTCTAACCGGTTCAAAATGATATGGCTGTGGGCCATCATAAATGTTAACTGTGGGTCTTGCCACCTCTTCCTCATCCCAGTTAGACGCCAGTGCTAGTTCTAGTAGCTGCTATAAGGCTGAGGCTACTTCCACCAAAGATCTTTTTTATATTTATAGTATAGTATATTTTTTGGGCTTTTTGCCTTTATTTGTATAGGACAGTGAATAGTGAGACAGTAAGTAAGTGGGAGAGAGAGATGGGGTGGGACAGGGATATGACTGCAGGTCGGATTCCTTCTTATCTCTGCTTCCACCCATAGACTGTAAAAGATAGCTTCCACCACGTCTACCTCATATGACGTCATCGCCGAATTGCGTAAAAAATAACCGTTACGGTGTGTTTCCACACAACGAAATTTCGCGTCGCTCTCATTGAGGTTGAATGGAGACGAAATTCGCCCTAGTTGGGCGAAATGAAAGCGAATCGCAGAGGCAGGCGAAACAAAGTTGGCCAAAGTTTAACTTTATTTAAATGAGGACCATTCGAGAACCAATCAGGTCCGCGTCTTTGTGTTTGGAGGCGGGAGTTACAAAAAAGTCTGACCAAGATGGCGGAGACTACCTGAGCTGGAACACGAAAATTTGTATGTGATTAAAATGTTTCTACACGAACATTGGCACTTGTATCAACACGAATTGTGGTTTATATGCCACACGAACTTAGTCAGAGCACATACACCACTAAATAGACCACTATATATGTTAGTTTAAGCACTCGATCATTTTTAGCTAGCTGACAGGCGAAATGCTAGTATTTTAGGACATTGGATTGCATTGTAAACCTAGCTAGACAGCTAGGCTACATGCTGTAACACAGGTATGAAATATATTATGTCTTATTGACCTTGTTGTTTCTATGAACATGAATTGTTGTTTATAGGCAACATCAACTTAGTCGAGGCATAAAGACCCCTGGATATCTTCATTAAGTACTTAAACGTTAGAATTAGCTGATTAGCCTAATTAGCTCGCTTGCCACCACTGGCTAGACACTGCAGTCAAATGGTTAGCGGTTTCGCCGTCACGCCCCCGAGGCGAAATTTCGCTGGCCGAAAATCGCGAGGTGTTTCGCTGTGTGGAAACACACCGTTACTAACAAAAAATTACAAAAACTGGACTTTAACACCATTTTGGAGACATATCTAACTTTATATACATTATATACATATCTTGAGTGCTTAATGTACCCATTAATTGAAAGTGTTGTTTAACCTGCACCACAGGCTTTAAGTGACTTTAAAAAATATAATACTCAACCAAGTGTATTTTCTTTGCCTCCCCTTTCGAATGCAATACTCAAATTACTTGAAAAAAAATTATATCCCAAGAAAAGTGGATTTTGAGGGGTACAGCTCCATAGACCTCCATGCATTCTGCACTCGTGGACGAGCGCCCTCATGTGGAACCACAGAAGGAACTGCAACCAGTTCAGAAACCGGAAGTTTTCCGAGAGTGGCAGTTCTCCCCTTATTAGACATTAGGCGAGTTCGACTTGCGGCAGATCTGTGCAGATCTGACTTGATGTGATGCATGCTGGGTTGAACACAATGCATACTGGGATGGACGCAATGCATACTGGTTAGAAATTCTGTCCGACTTCTGTCAGCCGGGGAGGGACTTACCACCGTGACACCATGTCACATGGCCTTAAAATATTGCGGGAGTCTTAGCCTGCAGACAGATCTTGCAGTTGCCTTCCACGAGCTGCACGAGCTGAAACACGCCCTCATGACGTCAGTTCAAAGACGTGATAGGGCCATTTGGGAGGAATGTCCTCATGACGATTATGACTGGAGGCTCATGCTGCTTCCTTATGTTGGAATATGCGAAAATAAACAGAAATCGAAGGGATACCTTCTTATACGTGATTTCTGCAACAATGGTAGGCTAGCCTACTGAAAACGTTTGGATATTCTGTTATTTTCTGCTGTTGGCTAAATAGATAGACACACATATAGGGGAAACACTTGATATTGAATTTATGTGCTACAATGCAGGCCTGTTAACTGTATGACAACAGTGGTTTATTTAAACTACATCATAAGAATTTATTTCGTCAGTCATCATGCTCATTTTAATGAGTAAGAATTAAAGTTCTGCTGTGTTTATTGCAAACAACATTCCGCGATATCTCCCGCGAGTCACGTCAGGCAGACTGTAGCCTTTCTGTCCGGGATGAGCTGCCCTCTGTTGTAGCTCCTCCCGGCTAGCCTCTGAAGATCACGTTTACGTAGAAAGCCAGACGAAAGTCAGACTCAGTCAAGACGAACAAGCCTATTCTCTGGCTACAGTCTGCCTGACGTGACTCGCGGGAGACATCGCGGGAGATATCGCGGAATGTTGTTTGCAATAAACACAGCAGAACTTTCATTCTTACTCATTAAAATGAGCATGATGACTGACGGAATAAATTCTTATGATGTAGTTTAAATAAACCACTGTTGTCATACAGTTAACAGGCCTGCATTGTAGCACATAAATTCAATATCAAGTGTTTCCCCTATATATGTGTGTCTATCTATTTAGCCAACAGCAGAAAATAACAGAATATCCAAACGTTTTCAGTAGGCTAGCCTACCATTGTTGCAGAAATCACGTATAAGAAGGTATCCCTTCGATTTCTGTTTATTTTCGCATATTCCAACATAAGGAAGCAGCATGAGCCTCTAGTCATAATCGTCATGAGGACATTCCTCCCAAATGGCCCTATCAAGTCTTTGAACTGACGTCATGAGGGCGTGTTTCAGCTCGTGCAGCTCGTGGAAGGCAACTGCAAGATCTGTCTGCAGGCTAAGACTCCCGCGATATTTTAAGGCCATGTGACATGGTGTCACGGTGGTAAGTCCCTCCCCGGCTGACAGAAGTCAGACAGAATTTCTAACCAGTATGCATTGCGTCCATCCCAGTATGCATTGTGTTCAACCCAGCATGCATCACATCAAGTCAGATCTGCACAGATCTGCCGCAAGTCGAACTCGCCTATTGTCTATACACGGGTTTCCCGTTTACCAACAAAACTAGATGCGCGCGCAGCCGTGAGGCAGAAGACGCTTGGTGGCCGTCCACAACGTTATAAACTTAACCTAAATAGTCGGCTGCTGTAAGCTACAATCGGATTTTTTTGTATACCCCTGTTGTCTCAATGATAATAACATCTCATTTCAGACTATATTTTGAAGTTTGACGTTCATTTGAATGATTAATATAACATCGTATTTTGTCATTTTTGGTGAAGACATGCATTCCGTTAGGGATATTGAACATATTTTACATTCTCTAACCATCGTGATTTCGAATTGGTGCAGTTTTCAGCACAAAAACGAATTTTATTCTTTTGCTCTTTTGCATTGCTCTATGCTGTTCTATGGTGCTTTCTGCCTCTTGGTTGCGCACGCATGTTTTCATGACGTTCCATAGAAATCCATGTATGAGAAATAACATGGCGTTTCGAAATATCATACCGGTAAAACATCTGTAGGTAGCGAAGTTGAAAAAGCTGGTGGGCAGATTGGCCTACACACTTCTGCCATATAGTTTCCACTGGATTTTTTGATTGTCGGTTCCGTTTAAGTAGTATACTATAGACTATACTACTTAAACGGCACCGAAAATCAAAAAATCCAGTGGAAACTAGATGGCAGAAGTGTGTAGGCCAATCTGCCCAGCAGCTTTTTCTACTTTGTCACCTACAGAGTTGTGAGGTAACACTTTCTATGAAGGTTGTATTTATAACGCCCTATGAATGCATTCATAATGTTTTATAAGGTGTCTATAAAGCATTGTAATGCTCATTATTACCATCTATATGTATTCACAAGTTGTCATAACCAACTTCATGAGGCATTATGACAGCTTATTATGAATGATAATAATTTTAATCTAAATAATGAATTATAAATATGTCAAGATCTGCCTACTCACTTGTCAGTTTTATGATGCATCATAACCACTTTGCTTTGCTAAATGTGTATAGTGATGCATAAAGAGTTTTGACTTCTACTGTAGTCCTATATATCTATAGCTATAAGCAGGCTTGGAATTTCAACATTCTGGGGGCAAGGCCACTTGGCCTTCAGTTGGGCATATTTGGTGGAGGGCACAAAGGCCACATGTCAGGGCACTAAGGCCAACGTTAACTATACAGTAGTAGGCTATAAAAATGATCAAAGTTGTATTTAGCCTATTCACTGCAGTAGACCTGCATCACTGTATGAAACATTACAAAAACATGAAACATGACACATTACATATAACTGTAAATCATCTGATCATCTAATATTTACAGATATATTTACAGGCTATATTTAACATTTATTTGATATTTGACCTTTTATGAAATCATGTATTGAACAATTTAAGCACAGCTCAGCTTTAAGAAAGTCAAATAGCCTAGATGCATGCTTAGCATTTTGTGATCATTAAGGCTACTTTCACAAACTCTTAGTCAGCTGTCCTCTGATTTACCGATATCTAGGCGACATTTGTAATATTTATTTTGTATTTGGCCCGTTATGAAATAATGTGGAACAATTTAAACACAGTGTAAAACGTAAAGCCCAAATTTGGAGACATCCATGTACTCCAAACTCCATCCACTGCAAATTCAAAAAGGGATTACTCTGGAACGGCTAACAGTACAGGGGACTGCTTTACACCTTTGTGTTCGGTAAGGTCTGCTGTTTATTCTGATATATGGTTTGTCATGTGTTAAACGAGGGGTTCGTGTAGTATTCCGCCGAGATGAATGGGTAGGGAGATGGACGCAAAACCTTCAGTAGAATTTCGGATTAAGTTGAATGATATTATTTACTTTTCTCGCGAACCGTTCATCACAGCAATTAGCGGCTGACATTGTTTAAAAGCTGAGAAAAAGCTCTTTCGTGTGATACTTGTGATGTCTGTGTGATGAGTAGGCTACTTCGCAAGTAGTTCAACTGAGAAGAATGGGTGAATTTGGACGCAACTTTCTCCACTGCGTAATTTGCGATGTGAATGCTAAGATTGTTTTGACAGGCCATAGGCTAAATATATATCGCTATTAGTAGGACGCAAAGCAGAATATTGAAAGAAGGGGGCACCAAGGCCACTGTGGCCTGTAAACCTCTGATTTTCAAAGGGGCGTCACGGCCAATGCAAGGGGCTACGACGGCCATGGCCGTCGTGGCCGCCGTGAAATTCCTACCCTGGCTATAAGTATATGTAATACATTTATAATAATTTATACATCTCCCTATAGCACACAATTATAAACAGCTATGGAATATCATAAGTGTTATTTGTCAGTTCTAAGTAAAGTGACAAGAATATGACCCTATTATCCTACAATGAAATGAGAGCCTGGACAGTAAAGACAAAAGGAATGCATTTAGTTCACTTTATATTCATTTAAACCAAAGGTCTATTTTAATCTTTCATAATGTCCCAAGATAGATTTCAGTGGCATTGTGAGTTTTATTCCAATAATAACCACCACCACAAAATATAGGACCATGCAGTGCCACTTTTTTGGCCTGTCTCATTGTGTTTGTGTAATGTGCTCAGAGCATTGATAATCAGTCTGATTATGTGTGTTGGTTTAAATGAAAATAAAGTGAACTAAATGCATTCCTTTTGTCTTTACTGTCCAGGCTCTCATTTCATTGTGCCTCATTTTGTTTATAATAACCTTATATCTATTTATAACAACACCTCATTTGCTCTACTTTACCTAAAGCTGACAAATAACACCTATGACATTAACATAGTGATTTATAATATTGTGCATATGGGGTAAAGATGCTAGACTCGGTACTTAGTTCATTGCACCCTGTAATTACTCAGTGAACTTATATCGGTTAATAATAGGGTCATATTCTTGTCACTTTACTTAGAGCTGACAAATAACACTTATGATATTCCATAGCTGTTTATAATTGTGTGCTGTACGGAGATGTATAAATTATTATAACTTTATTACATATACTTATAGCTATAGATATAAATAGGACTACAGTAGAAATCAAGACTCTTTATGCATCACTACACATTTAGCAAAGCAAAGTAGTTATGATGCATCATAAAACTGACAAGTGAGTAGGCAGATCTTGACATATTTATAATGCATTATTCAGATTAAAATTATAATCATTCATAATTAGCTGTCATAATGCATCATGAAGTTGGTTATGACCACTTGTGAATACATATAGATGGTAATAATGAGCATTACAATGCTTTATAGACACCTTATAAAACATTATGAATGCATTCATAGGGCGTTATAAATACAACCTTCATAGAAAGTGTTACCGAGTGGGACAGGTACGATCTTTCAAAACGCCATGTTATTTCCCATAGACAAATCACGCCCGGAAGTTGGATGGATACGGAAGTTAGGAGGCGGGATATATTCTAGAGAGGTCTATGGATTGGTCAAAGATTTTACATCACTGTCCTCTTTCCTCTTCCGCTTCTTCTTCTTTTCATTTAAAGTGAGTGATATGTCTTTGTAGAGTTATCTTATCGCCACCTAGTGTGCTGTCTAAGTAAATAGCCTACACTGCAAAAAATGAATTCTAACCAAGTGTTAATAATCTTATAGTAAGATTAAAAAATCTATTTGGTATTGTTTTTAGTATGAAAAGACTTACCTAGCGCCCTCTCAAAAGATCATTTTGACTTAATTTAAGAAGACTTTGACTTATTTTAACGAGTCTTATCAAGACAAATTTGCTCAACGCACTGGCAGACAAATTTGCTTGTTTTAAGGACAAATTTGCTTAACGCACTGGCAGACAAATTTGCTTGTTTTCAGGATGAGATGTCTTAAAATAAGTCAAACTTTTTTTAAAATTAAGTCAAATGATTTCACAAGAAAGCGCTAGGTAAGTCTCTTTATACTGAAAACAATACCAACTAGTTTTTTTTATCTTGATATAAGATTAATAACACTTAGTTAGATTTTGTTAGATAAGCAGTTTTTGCAGTGTATACATAGCCGTAGCCATGATGTCAACATTGGGGGGGACCAAATTTGTGGTGCGGTGTGAATTTCAATACATTTCCTGCCATGCAAACATATTATTAAAATCACAAACAAGTCATTAAGTCGTTAAGTCAGTCAATTAGGATATACAAACCGCGATTCACATTAACTGTAGGCTATCACCGCCATTGTAAAAGTTTTTTCAACTTTTGTGCCGTCGCCACAATTGAATGCTACGTTTTGCCTGCATGAATGCGCGATTGAGTGCGCATCTAAATGTAACATGCAAGATGCAACAACCATTTCTAAGAGGCTTATAAACCGGTTCATTTCTGACATTACTACTAGCATATGAATGCATTATTATTGTTGAAAGACATGTGAAAGAAATGAATGACACAGGCACGCACAAATTCAAATAAAAGGACATACGTTTCACTTTCGCTATAATTGCGAGAAAATAGGCTATATGGAAAATGCTTCAAAGTTCCCTTTGAGTCTGATCAGCTTCAAAAATGAATGGGGTTTCCTTAGACAGTGCTACACCTTTTCAACAAGTTTTGTAAGAATTGTACCGGTATCTTTTGCGATATTGTTGACAGCCCGCACCGCAGTAGGGTGCAGGAAGCTTTTGATAGCGCACGCCTCAAACGATAAACGCAAAACCTCCAGGACAAACCACTCACAGTGTAGGCTACTCTCTCTGAAACCATCAATAGGTCACTAATTTGTGCGTTATTTACGTTTGATTGCATTTCAGATGGTGGGACTTGTTGGTTTCCTGTACGCCTATAGCGTTTTTTTCTTCCTTTATTTTTCTATGTCCGAATATTGGGGGGGACATTTTGGTCACATCTGAATATTATTAGGGGGGACACGTCCCCCCCAAAGTCTATGGTGACTACGGCCCTGCTATACATCAACTTTTTAAAAATCTGTAATACAGCCATATACAGCACGTGGGTAGGTAAAAGAAACCCAGTTTCCTGTTTGACCAAAGATAACTAGACTGCATTTCCGGCGGGAACTGCGAAAGTGTGCTTGCCCTGGTTCGGTCACCAACGTGAGCAGACAGTGACATACGCTATGCTGAACCTGGCTTGATCCAAGCATTCTAACAGTGCCTTTCAGTGTTGGAGCAGTAGCAATACCTCAAAAGCTCTATTCAACTATTGCCTTGTGGGGTGAATGTGGTTCGTTGGATTTTACCTGTGGCCTGCCTTCGAATTTAGCTTCTATGACTAAAATCAAATCAATAAAATAAAACAACAGCAGTGATTGGCTGCAAAAATAAATAATGTCACGCATCTTGCACCTCTCAAACTGGGCTATCAGGTAACCTAGAGAAAAAATTGAAATTATGAAATATGACTAAGGCATTAAAATGCTGCTTGTTTGTCAGGATACTTTTTCACTGATTTATTTTAATATATTCCATCCCCTAATTCTGTTTTACTGGTTTATTTGACAAATAATCTATATGGATTTGCTCTATAAAGACCTTATGTCTGTTTGGGATTGTTTTGAGAGCCTATTGATGTATCTCAGAATAAAGGAATGTCCACAACATTAGTGATGTTTTTTTTGTGTGTGTGAATGTATTTTACTTAACTCATTGAATGTAGCTGGATACTCATGAACGCATGTCTCTAATAGCCACAATAGGAGTAATTTTAGCAACACCGTATTTTGTGTGGCCCAACGACCCAGTGGATCATGAAAATGTGCCAAAATTCACATTCCTTGCTTATTGTTGGTACATTAATCCCATTCAGATTGCCACTTATCTGTGATATAAGAGTTCAGTATAGGTTTAAAGAAGCCCTATGCAACAATTTTAGCAAAAATGACCTTAATTATGCATGTTGAGAGTCGTTCTGATGGTTCTACAACACTTTTTGGGTCGTTTGGTGGGTGCTTCGTCTCCCCCTAGTGCTTCTCCGCGGAAAAACCGAATATGCAACTTTCTGGTCGCGGTCCGAACACAGAAGGGGGCCCAGTACTGAGCCCTGGGGGACCCCTGTGGTGAGCTGGTGAGGTGCAGATAGCTGACCAAGCCATGATCTGTTAAACGAGCGTCCTGTGAGGTAGGATTCAAACCAGGAGAGAGCAGAACTGGAGATTCCCATGTTAGCGAGTATAGAGAGAAGGATGCGGTGATTAACCGTGTCAAAGGCAGCCGATAAGTCAAGCAGAATGAGTACTGATGACCGAGCGGTCGCCCTGGCTTCTTTTAAGGCTTCTGTTACAGACAGCAGAGCCGTTTCGGTAGAGTGGCCGCTTTTGAACCCAGACTGATTTGGATCCAGAAGGTTGTTCTGTGAAAGGAAGTCAAAGACCTGTTTGGAGACTGCTCGCTCAATGCCTTTGGATAGGAAAGGCAGGAGTGAGACAGGGCGGTAGTTCTCGACTTGAGCAGGGTTGAGAGAAGCTTTCTTAAGTAACGGTGTTACCCGGGCCATTTTGAACGCTGTTGTCACACAGCATCACGCGACTTTAATTTGTATTTTTCCAGTGACGCTGCAACGACGCTGCAACGACGCTGCAACAACCGGCAGAGGTCTCAAGTGAGCAGCAGTGTTGGGAGTAATGCATTAAAAAAGTAATGTAATTACAGTAATGCATTGCTTTTTTCTGTAATGCAGTAATGTAAGACATTACCAATACAATTTCAGTAATATTTTACTCGGTACAATTCTCAGTAACTTAAGTTACTTTGCTTTTTAATCCAAAATTGAGAAATGCTCAATTGGCACCAGAGAAGATTATCCAAGAATTAAAAAAAGTAATCTATGCTGGTCCTGGAATTTGATTGCCTTGTTTAGATGACTTGTAGAAAGGGAATTTGAGTTATCTCAGCCATTCATGCAACAGATCTAACATGGTTAGGCTATACTTCTCATTTCAAACAGTGAGAATAACTAAAATGTTGCTTTTACAGACAAAGATCGTAGCCATTATTCTCAAACTATTTGCATTAAGTCTACACCACTGTAAGTGGAAGGAAAGGCAACCAGCAATGATGAGAACCATTTAAAATCAACATACAATTTCACTATGGCTATATTTTACTATGGCTATATTTTACTATATTAATTTGTGAGTGACCTTTGGGGCCTACATTGTCCCATGAGCCATAACTGCAACCATTATATTGTTCTTTTGTTAGCCTTAAGCCTAGCTCAGTCATTATGCCATACCACATCACCTCCTGCTGTGTAATGAGCTGCATTGAACACATGAAGATCTATTGAGAACACCAAATCCATATTTCCTGTTATTTTGGTGAAAGTAATGTAAACGTAGTGTAATGCCTTACAATTCAAAGACAGTAATATTGTAATGTAACAAATTACTTTGAGATGACAGTAACAAGTAATAAATAATGCATTACGCTTTTGAAGTAACTTGCCCAACACTGGTGAGCAGGGTGTCTCGTAAAAAGAAATGGAGCTGGAAAACCCTACACAGACTTCACTACAGACTTTAGCAGACTGGTTTAGAAATAATTTAATAGCCAGAAATATGCCCTGCCCTAATAAAGAAATATTTGGTTAACGGCGAGTGAATCCCGTTTGCAGCCGTAGAAGAAACGCAGGACAAATGAAACATTCTGGTTTTCTCCGAGTGCAACGATGATAGACAGACATCATTTGGACAAAATATAGAGCATATTAACCTCCGTTGCTCAGCCAAATGCCGTCCTGTTACGTCCTGTTATCACGGAGTAACAGGCGATAAGCGATTTTTGATGGTCACAAGTTTACTTTATTAGCATTTATTTTTTTGATTATTAAAGAGTGTTTTTCATTTAAAGGCATGACTTTGTGCTTGTTCAGAAGAGCAATTAATGCTCTCCCCAATCCCAGACGTTCACATTGCATGTTTGTTTGTAATGGATGCAACCGCGAGATACGCTTGTCATAGGCGCCGATACCGTGGGTGCTCCGTCTCTCGGGCACCCACTGAAAACATCGAGCACCCACGTGTGCCAGCTTACAGTCCCGGCTAAATTTATATTAATTTAAAATCAAACATCGCAGTTTATGTTAAATTCAGCATCTCTCATAATGTGATTGGATATGTTGCTGTCAATTCCCTACTCCATATACTAACCACCAATGAGAGCGTCTCTCGTATGAAAATTCCTGACACTTCCCATCTGAAGTCAAGTCAAGTCAAGTTTATTTATATAGCGCATTTCATACACAGAGGTCATTCAATGTGCTTTACATAAACAAAACCAAACAATAATAACAAATAAAGAAAGGCAATAGAGTCAAAGAATAGTTAAAAGGTAAAGATCATAATGAAAAGAAAATATAAAACACAAGGTAAAATAATTTAAAAATAAAGGATAATTAGTAAGCAAAAAACAAAGGCAAAAGTAGTAAAAAAAGTAATGGCAGATTCAGAATTTGTAACTCGGCACAGTTAGCAGAAAGCATCTGAGAACAGTTTGGTCTTAAGTCTAGATTTAAAACTGGCTACAGTTTGGGCCTTTTTGATGTCATCCGAAAGTTGATTCCACAGCTGAGCCGCATAGCAGCTAAAAGCTGCTTCACCATGTTTAGTTCTAACAGTAGGTTTTACTAGCAGGTTTTTCACCTGGGACCTGAGAGGATGAGAAGGTGTGTACTACTGAAGCATGTCTGACAGGTATTTAGGTCCTGCTCCATTTACTGATTTATAAACAAGCAATAGAGCTTTAAAGTCAATTCTGTGACTTACTGGAAGCCAGTGCAAGGACTTCAATCAAGTTATTTTGGATGATTTGTCCAAGTGGGAGCATATAGAGGTTGAATAATAGTGGCCCTAAGATCGACCCCTGGGGAACACCACAGGTCAAGGACGTTGGTGTTGAGGTACAGTTTCCGATGGCAACAAAGAAGCTCCTTTCTTGTAGATATGATTTTAGCCAGCTGATAACTATGCCTGTAAATCCAACCCAGTGTTCCAGTCTGTGTAGTAAAATATTGTGATCGATCAACAGTGTCAAATGCTGCACTAAGGTCCAGTAGCACTAGGACTGATGTTTTACCTGAATCTGTGTTTAGGCGTATGCCATTGGAAACTTTAATGAGAGCTGTTTCAGTGCTGTGATTTGCCCGAAAACCAGACTGAAAGTAATCAAAATACCCATTTGATGTTAGGAAGGTGGTTAATTGATTAAAGACTACTTTTTCAATAATTTTGCCAAAAAAAGGTAGATTGGACATGGGCCTGTAATTGTTTAGCATGGAGGCATCCAGGTTATTCTTCTTGAGAAGTGGCTTTACAACAGCTTTTTTCAGTGACTTAGGAAAAGTGCCAGACAGCAGTGATACATTTACAATTTGAAGGACATCCGCCGCTATGAGATGAAAAACAGTTTTGAAGAAATTGGTAGGCAGTGTCTAAGACACATGTGGAAGAGCTGAGATTCTGTACCGTTTTTTAAGTGTTTCGTAGTCTATCAAGCTGAACTCTGACATTAAGTTTAGTTTCCGTCTGTTTGTTGCTGGAAGTTCAGGTTGTTGAATTTGTAATTGAGCAGATATGTTGAGTCTGATTTGGCAATTTTACCTTTAAAAAAGATGAAAACTCATTGCATTTATTAGTTGAGAGAAGTTCAGGCGCTAATTGTGAGGGGGGATTTGTTAATTTATCAACAGTTGAAAATAGAATACGAGTGTTATTTGAACTTCTATTGATAATGTTAGAAAAAAAGGACTGTCTTGCTTTGCATATTTCAGAGTTATATGTGCGGAGCATCTCTTTATGGATTTCATAGTGGATCTGAAGTTTGTATTTACGCCATTTTCTTTCAGTCTTCCTACATTCTCTTTTTAGAAGTTTAACTGCTGGATTTTGCCTCCATGGTGCTTTCTGTTTGTCCTTAACTTTCTTGAATTGTAATGGAGCAATGTCATCCATAATGTTTGCCATTTTTGCATTAAAGTGATCAAATAAGTCTTCTACAGAGTCTGACAGTTGACTTGACTTTAGTGAAAGTGCTTGCTCAAAGAGAGCACTTGTTTGATCATTTATGATTCCCCTTTTTACAATCATAGCTGTGTTTTGAGTGTGTGGGGCAGGGTAGGAATTTCACGGCGGCCACGACGGCCATGGCCGTCGTAGCCCCTTGCATTGGCCGTGACGACCCTTTGAAAATCAGAGGTTTACAGGCCACAGTGGCCTTGGTGCCCCCTTCTTTCAATATTCTGCTTTGCGTCCTACTAATAGCGATATATATTTAGCCTATGGCCTGTCAAAACAATCTTAGCATTCACAGCGCAAATTACGCAGTGGAGAAAGTTGCGTCCAAATTCACCCATTCTTCTCAGTTGAACTACTTGCGAAGTAGCCTACTCATCACACAGACATCACAAGTATCACACGAAAGAGCTTTTTCTCAGCTTTTAAACAATGTCAGCCGCTAATTGCTGTGATGAACGGTTCGCGAGAAAAGTAAATAATATCATTCAACTTAATCCGAAATTCTACTGAAGGTTTTGCGTCCATCTCCCTACCCATTCATCTCGGCGGAATACTACACGAACCCCTCGTTTAACACATGACAAACCATATATCAGAATAAACAGCAGACCTTACCGAACACAAAGGTGTAAAGCAGTCCCCTGTACTGTTAGCCGTTCCAGAGTAATCCCGTTTTGAATTTGCAGTGGATGGAGTTTGGAGTACATGGATGTCTCCAAATTTGGGCTTTACGTTTTACACTGTGTTTAAATTGTTCCACATTATTTCATAACGGGCCAAATACAAAATAAATATTACAAATGTCGCCTAGATATCGGTAAATCAGAGGACAGCTGACTAAGAGTTTGTGAAAGTAGCCTTAATGATCACAAAATGCTAAGCATGCATCTAGGCTATTTGACTTTCTTAAAGCTGAGCTGTGCTTAAATTGTTCAATACATGATTTCATAAAAGGTCAAATATCAAATAAATGTTAAATATAGCCTGTAAATATATCTGTAAATATTAGATGATCAGATGATTTACAGTTATATGTAATGTGTCATGTTTCATGTTTTTGTAATGTTTCATACAGTGATGCAGGTCTACTGCAGTGAATAGGCTAAATACAACTTTGATCATTTTTATAGCCTACTACTGTATAGTTAACGTTGGCCTTAGTGCCCTGACATGTGGCCTTTGTGCCCTCCACCAAATATGCCCAACTGAAGGCCAAGTGGCCTTGCCCCCAGAATGTTGAAATTCCAAGCCTGGTGTGGGGACATAGACACATCAAAGAACACGCAGAAATGATCAGATAAGGCCAGGTCTTTAACAGCTGTAGAGACATCGAGACCCTTTGTGATAACAAGGTCGAGGGTATGGCCAAGAGAGTGTGTTGGCCCCTGTACATGCTGTGTTAGGGAGAAAGTATCGATTAGTGCAATGAATTCCTTGGCGTAATTGTTTTCAGGATTATCCACATGCAAGTTTAGATCCCCTGATATAATAAGACAGTCAAACTCTATGCAAACGACTGATAGCAGTTCACCTAGCTCTTCAAGAAAAACTTTTGCTGAATGTTTTGGAGGCCTGTAAATTGTCAGTAATAAAATCTGAGGAGAAGACTTAATGCATGCACACAGATATTCAAATGAAGTAAAGTCACCGAATGACGACTGATTGCACTGAAAAGACGTCTTAAAGATTGTGGCTATCCCCCCACCTTTTTTATTTGCTCTGGTAGCACACAAAAAATGAAATTTGGGGGAGCTGATTCAATGAGAGTAGCAGCACTGTTTGCTTGATCTAACCATGTCTCAGTTAAAAGTAAAAAATCAAGGTTGTGTGTGCAAATTCATTAATTAAGAATGATTTGTTTGAAAGAGATCTGATATTTAGGAGTGCTAGTTTTGCTGTAAGTGTTGGGGAAAAATGGTCCATGGGGGAAATCTGAAGTTGAATTGGTACGGATAGGAGATTGGACTGGTTTACCCTATAAGCTCGATGCATTTGTGTTCTATTTCTTGTCAATACAGGAATAGAGAATGTCATGGGCTTACTGGGTCCCGGCATGTTCTCAAAACTACTGTCAGTACCATTTATATTGCAGGGACCCTGAGAATATCATACAATACAGTCATCATCATCATCAAATAATTGTCCACTGCAGCTGCTATATGCCAGCTGACAATATGAACTAAGAGGTTGTTGCTGCTTAAGAGATCTAACAAGGTGGGATGTTGATGGGTATACCGTTGAAGGTCTTGGTTTACCAACAAGGTGGGATGTTGATGGGTATACAGTTGAAGGTCTTGGTTTACCAACAAGGTGGGATGTTGATGGGTATACAGTTGAAGGTCTTGGTCTACCAACAAGGTGGGATGTTGATGGGTATACAGTTGAAGGTCTTGGTCTACCAACAAGGTGGGATGTTGATGGGTATACAGTTGAAGGTCTTGGGCTACTAACAAGTTGCAGGGCTACTGGCAGCAGTCCTCCCATTCTTGCAGGGAAAATCATGTGCTGGGGTGGGGATGGTGATGGGTATACAGGGGATCCTGGGGAGTTTTAGCGGGTGGGGGAGTGTTGGGATGGGGATATATATACAGGGGGGTTTGGGTGGCCTGGGGAATTTGATCGGGTGGGGACGTGATTGGGTGTAGGTGATGATGGGAAATCAAGGAAGATGGGGTTGAATATTGGTTCAGAGTCTCCATCTGCCTGCTGAGGCCCTGGGGAGTTTGTTGCAGACGCTCCGCTTTCAGCATGTATTCCAGTAGTGTATTCCAAGTTGTTGTGTCTTTGTGGTGACAAGGAGTCGACGGAGGTGGGGAGGGGTATTGGTACTGGTGTTACAACATGACCCTTTCTGGCTGGGCATTGAGCTGGTTGTTTATGTTTCTCCAAGGTCTGCATTTCAGTGGAGGCTACCGGGTGATTACCAGAGGGCCCCACAGCAGGGGGGGGGGGGGGGGGTGGGCATATCTCTGTTTGATGTTGATGTCATCCGCTTGTTCCGTCTGTATGGCCACTGAGCGCCCCAGTCCAACTCAGCTCTGTACTATTTGGTCTGAAGTATTCCCTGCGATTCCAAAAAAGGTTAAAATTGTCAATAAAATTCATTCCAACTGAAAAGCATGTTTTTGCGAGCCAGGTGTTTAAACTGAATAGTCTGGAAAATACAAAGCTTCCCTCTGCTGGGAGTGGGCCACTGATGAAAATTTGTATTCCAAGCTCATATAGGGCTGAGAAAAGTTCCTTGAAATCTTCTTTGACATACAGCTGTTCTCTTTAGATGTCATTTGCTCCAACATGCACAATGATGCGCTTGATAGTTGCATATTTCGACACCAGTTCTGCAAGCTTGTTTTTTGTGTCAAGCATTTGGAAAACAACATACAATCATCCTTTCCCCATTTATATGTCTCACAGCAGAGTCGCCTAGAATGAGGGTTATGGGATGAATAGGTGTTGAGTGCTGCTTCTTGTCTGTGCCCATCTTTCTATTGTTGGGGTTTGATCGCTGCCTGCTTTGGGTCTGTTCCCTGGGAAATTCCTCTGTCACGTCCCGGAGGCATTCAAATCTGTTCCATAGTGTTAGGGGCTGTGGGCTTCCCTTAGAGCCACAAGCCCTGTAGTAGTTTGCTGATCTGTCTGTATTTCTGATACGAGGCCTGAAGTTAACATCTGAATTTACTGGTGTTGAGGTAATTACAGTTCTTGTTTTACGTTTTTTGGTCTGGCACCTTGCCTGTGCCAAGGCTCTGTACTCACATTTTCCTTTGTGAGGTCGATGCATTCATCTGCTGTATTAGCAGTGACATTAGACTGCTGGGTGACATTCTCTGCATTTCCAGTAGTTGCTGTACTCACTTCATGAGATGCCTCTCGTAGTTCATCTGTCTTTGATGGAAGGGCATGCATCTTTGATTCCAAAGTAGAAATCCTCTGTTCTAGCTCAGTACATTTTGGCCATGATCTCCTGGGTCTCTGGCCGGAGGAATGCATTTTTGTTTTAATCCAACTTCAAGGTGAATTGCCGTTCAGTTTTTGCTCGTTGACTTGGCTGGCTCATTTAAAGTAAAAAACTAACCACTAAAGTTTCAGATCTAAATGTACTGGTTTCACTGTCTTTGCTAAACTAGCTTGTAAATGAAATAAAAGAATGAAAAAGAGTGGAAATTGCTAAAAGGACAGTTGAAGCAGGAGCAGTGTGAAATGCGTCCTACTCGCTTGAGCAGGAGGAGGAAGGAGGTCTAAGAACACTAAGAACATGTAAGGTCTAAGAACACTAAGAACATGTAATGTGTATCTGAAGAATTAACGCAAGGCTTTGTCGGGTCTTCTTCAGCCCCGAATGTTTAAAATGTATATAGTCCTGAATATCATTTTAAAAGTAGTCTGACAAAGCTTATTGTTTTGTGACACAGCTAAACACTGCTACCTCATAGAACGTCTATAACATAGCCTAGGTGGTCGCAACTCACAAAAGTAAAGCAGATAGAAAGAACTCACGCAAATCTAGCCTACAACAGCAGACAGCTTCATGCGCAGGGGAGAGAGCGAGAGCGCGCGCACAGGTGCTTTATGATTGTTGGCTTCTGATGGTATCTTGCTAATTCACTGAACTGCATTAGGTGACACAAATGGTATTGCCTTTATCTTATAACTCCTTGTCTGAGCTACTACCAGGCCTATGTTTTTTAAAAGTCAGATGTTCCCTGACAAAGACATTCGAAAATTAAGAATGTTTATTGACTTGAAAAATACACTAATTTTTGCAAACTCCCTTCATTCAACCCTTGAAGACATTGCGGTCTGGTGCGCTATCAGTGTTGCGCGGTTTGGTCACAAGCGGTCCGCGGTCGCCTGATATTTTAATCAACCCGACCGCAACTTGCGAATATTAATTAGGACAAAATTATACCCGACCCGCGATCCGACCCACTTATTTACAAAATGTGTGCTTTTGGTTATAGCCTGCATGCAGTGTGACAGTAGGCCATTTCTGTAAAAGAAACAAATTTATTTGCGTAACTTTATGCAGTAGAACTACACGCAGTAGGCATGCAGGACATAATGTTTGCGCAGGAGAGAGAATGAGAATAAGAGCGCAAGCACGCACGCAACCACCAAGGATTAGAACACTAGGATAAGATTTGAAGGCCATGGACATACAGTGGGCATCGCTTTCAAATGGCCACTTCAGTCGCGCATTACGAGGCGTGAAGCTGCGTGAAGCTTTAGTACCACTTTCAGCCACTGTGCGTCGCTCTGCCACTGTACATCGCTCTGTCAGTAGCCTGAGGCTAGGCTACCTTTAAACGTAATTGTTACCGAGAGGAATCCCAGCCTACGAATTCAATAACAAAATAAATCGTAATTAAACATTACCTCGATTAAGACTACTTGGGTATGGCTTGACTACACGGTGGTAGCAAAAATCGAAATCTGCTTTTGATAGCCTACCGGTGCCGCTCCACAAAACGAAAAAATATCTTAATTTGCTGTCTATGTTATTGTCAGTGTTGGGGGTAACGGAACTACGCAAAACAGTGTCTTCATTTGCCCTACTTCTTGACTGCAATGTAGTCAATTGACTGCTTGACATGTCATTTTTATTTTTCTGTACAATAAACAAATACATCTGCTTTATGCCGCAGAATTACATTCATATTTGGCTGACTGCAGACGAGCCACTTCCCTCCCCATATTCCAAGATTAAGATAGTAGCCTATTAGGGGTGTAAAGATTAACCGATACGTATCGGTATCCGTTTTTAACGTGTAAGATACGGCTACATCGATATGTGAAGCCCCGTATCGGAATAAAACTGAAATGAACCGGTCGTTATATCGATTTACTTGTTACAAATCGGTTCATAACCTTTTCTGCTCGCTCAGACTCTGATTTACGTTGCAAGCAGCGCGTTCATCCCACTTCCTGTTTTGAAACTACACGTGGCACGGATTTGTGGGTAATGAAGTTCGTTTTGGGCTACACTCATTGCCCAAAGTAGTCAAAGAACTTCATTACCCATACATCTACTGCAACTTAAGCACGTGACAACTCGCACTCTGTCGGTGTTTGACACTTTTTACTCTTTTGTTTGTCAAAATCTAGCGCGAAATTAAACACTTACTATAGCATTCCTAAACGGCAACGATAGTCTGTAGAGTAGCCTTACGTTTGATGAAGGGATTTCCTTAAAGTTAAAGAATAATTTGACCCTTGCTGCTAAAACGATAAAGGCTACAAATTATTATTATTTTGCTCATATTCACTCAGACTTGATTTTATTTTGGTATTGTCTTACCTCAACAATAGGCTACAGCTCCTTGAAAACAATCAGATATAACTCTAGAAAATCTATAAAGTCTATAAAAATGTGGCTGCTTTGTTTGGCTGAAATGACTATTCTTTTTTTCATTTCAATATAATATATGATACAAACCTCAGTTTAGATAATCATATTCACACATTTGTATTTGCCTAATTGACATGACCATGATAATTGATAATATAAAATTAATGTGCACCTTAAGCAAATGATAAAAAATCTTTCAGAATGCTTTCCATTCTTCAACTGCATCGAACTGCATCGAATCGAATCGTACTGAATCGTTTTTTATGAACATGTATCTTTTCTTGTATCGAATCGTGCCCATCAGGGCCGTAGTCACCATAGACATTGAGGGGGACGTGTCCCCCCCAATATTCAAATATGACCAAAATGTCCCCCCCAATATTCGGACATAGAAAAATAAAGAAAGAATAAAGCGCTATACTAGGCCTACAGGAAACCAACACGTATCTGAAATGTAATCAAACGTAAATAACGCACAAATTAGTGACCTATGGTTCCAGAGTAGTCTACACCCCTGAGTGGTTTGTCCTGGTGATTTTCCGTTTTTCGTTAGTGGCGTTCGCTATCAAAAGCTTCCATTTACTGCACCCTACTGCGGTGAGGTAGGGCTGTCAACAATATCGCAAAAGCTACCGGAACAATTTTCACAAAACTTCTTGGAAAGGTGTAGCACAGGCTAAGGAAATCCCATACATGTTTGGAGCCGATCAGACTGAAAGGGAACATTTTCCATATTGTAGCCTATTCTCGCAATGATAGCGAAAGTGAAACGTTTTATTTTAAATGATGAATTTGTGCAAGCCTGTGTCATTTCTTTCACGTCTTTCAACATAAATAATGCATTCATATGCTAGTAGTAATGCCAGAAATTACCGTGTGTAGGCCTCTTAGAAATGATTGTTGCATCTTGCATATTATATTTAGATGCGCACTCAATCGCGCATCCATGCAGGCAAAACGTGATCAAATGTGGCGACAATACGTGATAGCAGTTAATGTGAATCGCGGAAATAACCAAAGAAAGGAATTTGCACCTCCATTCACCAATTAAAGGCTGTAGTAGGCCTAGTGTTTCTACATGTTGGCACAAAACGTCATTTCTGTCAGAAGCCAGTCTATAATGCATACAGGGGTACATGAGGTGAGTCAGACAGAAGAGGGGCCTGTCTCAGTAGCCTTTTCCTGAATCCTGTCCCTTTCAAACTATGTTAAAATTGTGTGATTAGCCGCCAGCATAATAAAATCTAAATTAAAAGACAAAATCTTATTAGGCTCCAAACATGAGTCTAAGCCTTAGTTTAAAAAAAATCTTCAGGTGTAAGTAATAAGTCAAAGAACCACATTCTGTGTTATGTAGAGGTTATCAAAAGATACTCTAGTTTGTAATTTCTTTTAAAGTATACATTTTGAACACAAATGGAGTCACGGGTCCAGGGATGGACCAGTTGCTTCTTCTCCACCCTTCTCTTTTCACGGGTGGGGGGCGCATTCTGTTTGGGGGTCCCTCAGACCCCACCACAGATTTGGTCCCCCCCAATGTTGACATCATGACTACGGCCTTGGTGCCCATGTATCTAGATGTGAATCGTATCGTCTTTTACATGAGAGATTCACACCCCTATAGCCTATACAAAAAGCACTTCATACTATCATAAAAAATCGTTAAAACGAATAGCTATTTGCAATTTGCCAAAACACTGGTCCTCATTTTGCGAATGCGAGGACAATATGCCTGTTGCATTTAGTTAGATGTCCGAGTCACGCATGTTTGAAAACCACTGGCTCTAGCGTAACCACTCTAGCGCCACCAACAGGCCAAAGTTGGACTTGCGTTCACGCACGTAACTTTTGACCCGTATGCCCGATTTTGACAAATGAGGTATCGTTGGAATCCTTGGACCAAGCCGAGTTCAACGCTATGACGTCATTTTCCGCCATGATGGATTTTCCGCCATTTTGGATTTCATCAAAATCACTTAAAATGTATCAGGGGTCACATATTTTGTCCAATCGACACCAAACTTCACAGATATCATCTACAGACCATGCCTCATTAATGCATTGCTTTTTGTCTCCGGAACTAAAACCGTTCGCGCGTAACAGCCAATCGAAATTTGCGGCGAAGCCGCCAAACAGGAAGTGAGCTCATATCTCAGCAACCCAAGTTCCATGTCAAACAACCCAAGATTGGCTGAGTTACAAGGTCAAGTTTCACATCAAAACATAACTGATTTTGTGTGGCTGAACCAGGGCTGAGTGTCGCCGCCCCCTCACCCAGCCAACCCACCGCTGCAATCGCCCCTGCCCGCCCCTGCCCGTCCCACCCCGCCCCACCCTTGCACGCACGCATTAGAATTAACTGGATGGAACTCGCTGTCAACAGTTTCACATCAAAAATAAAAGTTCGATTGAGATATGATCATGCTTGCTGTGATTTCAATGCCCCGATAGAGGTCAAAGGTCACCAAATTATTTGTGCATCATCAGGATGAACCAGATGGTTCTATGGGCTGCCATTGACCTCCATTGCAGAATAATGCAGCAACTACAGGCCAAAATACATTTTTGCCAATTACAGAGCCCCCTAGAGGTCAAAGGTCACCAAATTTCTTGAGCGTCCTCCTGGTGGGTCCAGAGGACCATGTACTAAGTTTGGTTTTGATACATGACTGCTTAATGCTATATGCCTGATGCCACGGCATTGAGTTGCATGGCAAATCTGGACTTCTGGACTGCTGAACTGCCTGCTTGGCCCCCTCATTGCTGCTTGCAGCTATATTTGGGGGCCAAGCAGCGAAGCTGCGAAGGCACCCATTGTGTTTCTAGCTTTTCCTATTATTATTACACATCTTTCCTCTGCCATTGGAGTCTATGGCAGCCCATAGAACCGTCTGGTGAAAAGTTGTAAAATTTGGCACACTAATTAGGCAGTGCCCCATGATTAATTTCACCAAGTTTCAAGTCCGCACCCCCAGCGCTCTAGCGCCACCAACAGGCCAAAGTTGGACATGCATTTACGCACGTAACTTCTGACCCGTTGGCTCGATTTTGAAAAATTAGTTATCCTTGTAATCCTTGGACTAAGCCGAGTTCAACGCACCCTATGACGTCATTTTCCGCCATGATGGATTTTCCGCCATTTTGGATTTCATCAAAATCACTTAAAACGTATCAGAGGTCACAAATTTTGTCCGATCGACACCAAACTTCACAGATATCATCTACAGACCATGCCTCATTAATGCATTGCTTTTTGTCTTCGGAACTAAAACCGTTCGCGTGTAACAGCCAATCGAAATGTGCGGCGAAGCCGCCAAACAGGAAGTGAGCTCATATCTAAGCAACCCATTCATCTATCATAACCAAACTTAGTCCATGGACTCAGGACCCAATCAGGGGGACGCTCAAGAAATCTGGTGACCTTTGACCTCTAGGGGGCGCTGTAATTAAGAAACATGCCTTTTGACCTGTAGCAGCAGTTGTGCTTAGAATTAAAATGTACTAGTGGTGTCTGGTAATACTGTTGGATGTCCTTAGGCCGACCCAGGCCAACTTGTGATGTCATCGTAATGGATTCGGCCGCCATGTTAGATTTAATCAAAAACATCAAAAAGTTTTCACAGGTCACAAATTTCAGCGGATCCTCACCAAAATTGGCAGAGACCATCTTCAGACCATGCCTTATCAGTGTATTGATTTCTGGAACAATTGACAGAAGCATTCGCCCTTAACACCCAATCGAAGTTGGTGGCGAAGCCGCCAAACAGGAAGTGACCTCATATCTCAGCAACCCAGCCATGTATCATAACCAAACTTACTACATAGATTCATGACCCCACTAGGAGGACTCTCAACAAATTTGGTGACCTTTGACCTCTAGTGGGGTGCTGCAATTAGCAATATTGCATTTTGATCTGTAGTTGCTGATGTGTTTTATCAATCTTTTATTTTTTGATGTGAAACTGATGACAACATGTTCCATCCAGTTAATTCTAATGCTTACTGGCAAGGGCGGGGCGGGACGGGGTGGGACGGGCAGGGGTGATTAAGTGGGGGGGGCTGGCTGGCGGAGGCGGTGGCAATACTCAGCCCTGTTTCAGCCCTACAAAATCAGTTATGTTTGATGTGACACTTGTTGAAAATGTTGATCGCGAGTGTCTGCTGAGATCTATCTTGTTGCCGTGGCAACTCCGGCCTATTCTGCTTGGCCCCCTCATTGCTGCTTGCAGCTATATTTATTATTTAACATCTTTCTTCCGCCATGGGAGTCTATGGCAGCCCATAGAACCGTCTGGTAAAAAGTTGTGAAATTTGGCACACTGATTGGGGACACTCCAATATTTTATTTCACCAAGTTTCATGCCTCCCTGTCGAACCCTCTAGCGCCACCAACAGGCCAAAGTTGGACGTGCGTTCACACACGTAACTTTTGACCCGTTTGCCCGATTGTCAAAAATGTGGTATCGTTGGAATCCTTGGACCAAGCCGAGTTCAACGCACTCTATGACGTCAATTTCCGCCATGATGGATTTTCCGCCATTTTGGATTTTGTCAAAAACCTTTTCAACAAATTTCATCTGATTTTCACCAAAATTGGCACAGACCATCTTCAGACCAGGCCTTATCAGTGTTTAATTTTCTGGAACGATTGACAAAAGCATTCGCCCGTAACAGCCAATCGAAATTGGTGGCGAAGCCGCCAAACAGGAAATGACTTTGTAACTCAGCCAATCTTGGGTTGTTTGGCATGGAACTTGCTGTGACTGCTTAATGCTATATACCTGATGATTAGGGACAGTCCCATGATTAAAGTCACCAAGTTTCATGATGGCACCTCAAGCACTCTAGCGCCACCAACAGGCCAAAGTTGGACGTGCGTTCACGTACGTAACTTTTGAGCCGTATGGCCAATTGTCAAAAATGAGGTATCGTTGGAATCCTTCGACCAAGCCGAGTTCAACGCACCCTATGACGTAAATTTCCGCCATGACGGATTTTCCGCCATTTTGGATTTCATCAAAATCACTTAAAACGTATCAGAGGTCACAAATTTTGTCCGATCGACACCAAACTTCACAGATATCATCTACAGACCATGCCTCATTAATGCATTGCTTTTTGTCTTCGGAACTAAAACCGTTCGCGCGTAACAGCCAATCGAAATTTGCGGCGAAGCCGCCAAACAGGAAGTGAGCTCATATCTCAGCAACGCTTTCATGTATCAAAACCAAACTTAGTACATGGCCCTCAGGACCAACCAGGAGGACGCTCAAGAAATTTGGTGACCTTTGACCTCTAGGGGGCTCTGTAATTGGCAAAAATGTATTTTGGCCTGTAGTTGCTGCATTATTCTGCAATGCAGGTCAATGCCAGCCCATAGAACCGTCTGGTTCATCCTGATGATGCACAAATAATTTGGTGACCTTTGACCTCTATGGGGGCATTGAAATCACAGCAATCAATCAATCTTTTATTTTTGATGTCAAACTGATGACAGCGAGTTCCATTCCAGTTAATTCTAAAGCGTGCGTGAGAGTGGGGCAGGGTGGGACGGGCAGGGGCGGTTGCAGCGGTGGGCTGGCTGGGGGAGGGGGCGGCAACACTCAGCCCTGGTTCAGCCCCACAAAATCAGTTATGTTTTGATGTGAAACTTGACCTTGTAACTCAGCCAATCTTGGGTTGTTTGACATGGAACTTGCTGTAACTGCTTAATGCTATATGCCTGATGCCACGGCATTGAGTTGCATGGCAAATCTGGACTGCTGAACTGCCTGCTTGGCCCCCACATTGCTGCTTACAGCTATATTTACACTTGTTACTGTTAAACGTAGGCCTACCTGGTATCATTACAAACATTATTCTGTGTCCTAAAACTGGCATATTTTATGGCATTGTGTCATGTAAGTTCGTTGCAAAATCTAGAGAAATGTGTGAGGTGGTCAGCGGGGGACAATTGAGACACACATTGGATTGTGTTATTACTTGAACATTCCACACTATCCACAGCTGTGGTAGGCCTATCAGGGGCAGGAGGATTACTGTTAGCGCAGGCTTTATATAAAATTCTTCAACAGAAGGCCTCGAATGTTGTATTGTTTGTGGAGCGCTTTGCTTCGCTTCTGTAATCTCGGCTTCATTGAAAATGAGGGCTTCCCTCAATGACCCTCCGAGAATAAATAAAGGTTGAATGAATGAATGATTGAATGAATGCAGGCTTGCCCAAAATAAAGGCATGTGGTTTGCGCAGCCT
The DNA here is from genome assembly GCF_046254945.1 of Alosa pseudoharengus. Classification (NCBI taxonomy): domain Eukaryota; kingdom Metazoa; phylum Chordata; class Actinopteri; order Clupeiformes; family Clupeidae; genus Alosa; species Alosa pseudoharengus. The sequence goes on along the minus strand of NW_027468701.1, from coordinate 1,625,680 downwards.
ACAGTAAATAACAGACCCGCCAGAATGTGTGTTATGATGCTTTTTTACGAGCAAGATGTTTTTGGTACCCTACACACACTGCATGTTCTTAAATAACAATGATCATCAGTAATATTCGACCATTAATTTGGGTAAATGGGCGTGACCACCTTGATTGGCTGATGATTGTAACGCGGGCATGATTCCAAACACCTCCCTTAAGATGATGAGTGACAGGTCTCAGAATGCGTGCGCTACACGAGGACGGAAGATGATGAATAACTGGGGCCGTGAGGCTATTCACAAAGGCTTTTATCTTGCTACTAGGAGTAGGTTACTCCTAAATCGCACTTAAAGATTTTAGCTTGGAGTTTTCTCTTAAAAGTTATTCACAAAGCCTTTCAGACACCGGCACAAAAGTAGCCTCCCGTAATACTCCCATTTTATTCAAAGGTAGAACGCTACTGACAACTCCAGACTTACACGCATGCTTGCACCGAATACAAGCTGAAGTGCAAAACGAAAGTAGGCCTAACGTTTGCCTACTGCCCCCATCAATGCAGATATTTCAAATAAAAACTAAAAGTATAAAACATATATCCTTGATTAGCCTATGTTGGGTTTTGTGGAAGAGAAAATGGACTGTTTCAGTAGTAGTATTAGGCAGTATGCAGTCAGATAGGTCACCATGGGCATATTTGGTTTAGCTATAGATGGATTCACAAATAAATAAATTAGCCTACATTTGGCAGGATACTTGATATACAGGCTAAATGCAAATATGGTATTATATTATTTTACATTAACAAAATGTAGGAAAATAGAACAGACTGAAAGTAAAGTAGTATAGGCACTGATCTTTAAAATCCTGTTTCCTGTAGCCTAAATGTTGTCAGTCAACCTTAATATTCGCAATTGGTGCACTGGCATGTTTAACTGTTAGCCGAGTATAATGTTAGATTATGTGTAAATTACAGAACTGACTGTGCGCCCAAATTTTTGTCTGTGCTCCTAAATTTTTTAACTTGGGCGCACAAGTGCTCCTGAATGTTTTTTTTAGTGTAGAGCCCTGGTCTTCGTGGGTATGGATGACGTCATTACTCATACACAAGCTTGACTGAAGTGACCACCTTGATTGGCTGACGATTGTAACGCAGGAATTCCAAACACCTCTCTTCCGATGATGAGTGACAGGTGACAGGTCCGAGAATGCGTGCGCTACACAAGTAGTGCGAAGGATGGAAGATGATTAATAACTGAATAAAAAGGCCTAGCCTAAATGAATAAAGAGTAAGGCAAAACAAATAGCCTAGTAGCCTAATGAAACAGGCCTATGGATTGATGCAGTAGCCTACCTTTGCAACATTATTAAATTAATCTGTCACCATAGGCTACGTTTGCAAAGAGAACATTTTAATTTGATTCACAATGAAACGTTACATTTCATTTACATGTTAACAATGAGTAGTTTTGGTTGTGTTTGGGTGGCGTTATTGCATCCCTTTTATGAATGCAAAATTGTTCCCTCGCGATTGGAAGCTCCTGTAGGCTACGCATTTCAAAACATCGCAACGTAAAATGCCACAAAAAAGCTGTTTATGAATAGGCCTTAGTGAGTTAGGAGTCCTCTCAACTTAAGCGGTCCCAGACTTAGGTGCTACTTTTAGGTCTAAAATGCTTTGTGAATTACTTTTTGTGAAAAAATTAGAGGAGTCCTAAAGTTAGGAGTGACACACCCATTATTTTTAGGAGTTGCTCCTAAATTCGCCAGTTAGGAGCTACTTTTAGCCTTAAAATTCTTTGTGAATACGGCCCCTGAATAAAAAGGCCTAGCCTAAATGAATCAAGGCAAAACAAATAGCCTAGTAGCCTAATGAAACATACGGATTGATGTAGTATCTTTGTAACATTATATTAAATTATTCTGTTACTATGCCTACGTTTGCAAAAGAGAACATTTTAATTTGATTCGCAATAATGTTACATTTACATGTTGACAATGATTAGCCTAGTTTTGGTTGTTGTTGGCGGCGTTATTGCATGTTAGTTATGCCTACAATGCAAAATTGCTTCCTCACGATTGGAAGCTCCTGTAGCTGCATAGGATTTCAAAACACGGCAAAATGCCGCAGGTTTGTGAATAGGTCTGTGAGTAAGGAGTCCTCTTGACTTCTTTTAAGCTGTCAGAGGTGGGAAGGTGTGATTTGTTGGGGGCAGGGCCGATTAACTGGGCACAAATGTCTGATGGCCCCCCTTCCCCCCAGCCAACGTGAATCGGGTGGTTAGTTAATAGGCCTATCGTGAAGATTTTTCTTGCCATCTAAGGCACGAACGCATCTGTGAGGCCAAGCCTCACCAAGTAGCTCGTTTGTTTACAACTAACATTCCATTTAATTAAACTGCTTTATAGGCTATGCCGAAATAGTTTTCAACATTTTGAATATTAGTGTCGGGTGAATTGAAATGTTCTCAAAGTAGCCTTATGGCTGAAAGCTGCTTGGGACCCCCCCGTCAAGCAATATAACCATACAAACGCGCTTCTTGCACTCATTGTTTCAAAATTAGTAATTTTTGGCTTTGTCAGAACTGAAGAGCTGTGGACGGCACGGCAGGGTATGCCCGATGAAAATAAATTAACGCAACGCAACACAACACAACACAGACCCCGCTTCTCTCGCGTCAATCACTGACATGAACGAAACACAGAACCCGCTTCTCTCACGGCAGTCACTGACAGTAACCTAGAATAAATGCATGGGGAAAAACACTTCCCCATGACAAAGACATCGTAAAACACAAAGTTAATATTTTGTCACTAGCAACATACATCTGTCCTTTGTCAAATGTATTATGTTCCAAGTAGCCTATGCGTAATTCTGCTTCATAAAGTTCAGAAAAATATAAATAGCCAGTTAGGGTCTACTGTACAGTGCAGAGTTGGTAAGTTATGGTAGGCCAACTTGCAGTGAACATACAAACAGGGGAAATTCTTTCTCTTGTAGCTGAGTAGCCTCAGGTGCACACGTAGACCAAAGGCCGAACATGCAAGCGCCAATGAATCGTGCTCTCACGACAATCACGCCGTTAAAAGCAAGGAAAACGATGATTTGAAGACATCTGTTTCGTTGGAAGGGCAAGGGGTAGCAACAGGGCAACACAGAGACAGGCCCGATGGCAGGGCTGTTATGAGAGTATTAAAATATGGGATATTCTACGGGAAAACATTAAAACGGCAAGACAGCGGGGGAAAGTTCAAATACGTGATAAACACGGAAAAAGTTGGCATGCATTGTTTCGGTCCCCGTGCACAGGGATTATGTCATATTATTAATCACATATGATTATTTGTGAAATTGTGCAAACAGGCGCAACACATTTGAAAAGGAAGTAGCATGCAAGCTCACGGGGAAGATTGATTTAAGAACGTTATCACAGTGTGTGGCTGTGGCGCGGGCGGAAGACAGCGACAATTGGCAGGGGAGGGTCATGTCTTTTTGAACAATTCTGTCGGAGCGTCATTGAACAATTTCTAGCAGGCAAGAGAGGATCATGCAACTTTTGACTGAAGCACTCAAAATTCCTCCGGTGGCCCCTTCAATAAATAACGAACAGTCCCTATATTGCTGCTGGGCTATAATGTCTTGGTTCATGTCTGTTAACAACTCATTGCCGTCAAACGCATAGCCTATCTCGCGGTTGCATCCATTACAAACAAAAAATGTGAACGTCTGGGATTGGGTAGAGCACTAAATGCTCTACTGAATAAGCACGAAGTCAAACCTTTAAATGAAAAACACTCTTTAATAATCAAAAAAAAAAAAAACGCTAATGAAGTAAACTGTGACCATCAAAAATCGTTTATCGTCTGTAACTCCGTGATAACAGACGTAACAGGAAGGCATTTGGCTGAGCAACGGAGGTTAATATGCTCTATATTTTGTCCAAATGATGTCTGTCTATCATCGTTGCACTCGGAGAAAACCAGAATGTTTAATTTGTCCTGCGTTTCTTCTACGGCTGCAAACGGGATTCACCAAATATTTCTTTATTAGGGCAGGGAAGGCATATTTCTGGCTATTAAATTATTTCTAAACCAGTCTGCTAAAGTTTGTAATGAAGTCTGTGTAGGGTTTTCCAGGCTCCATTTCTTTTTACGAGACACCCTGCTCACTTGAGCCATCTACCGGTTGTTTGAGTTGTTGCAGCGTCTTACTGGAAAAATACAAATTAAAGTCGCGTGATACCGCGTGATCCCACGCGCGGACCGCGAGTGAAGCTGGCCAAGTCGAAGCACTGCCCACTGTACTTATATTTAATTTATATTACTCTAAACCACCTTCTGAAAACATACGTCTTTACTGCACTATATCTTTTGTCCTGTCTATGCACCACCTACTTTGTAGATCACATTGCACTTTTTCTGCTTTTTTGCACTTCTGGTTAGACACAAACTGCATTTCGTTGTCTCTGTAGTTGTAGAGAACGTTTCAGAAATTATTTATTGTGCGAATGGGTAAGCAAAACCATAGGTTTTGGTGAACGGAGATGCAGATCACCCTAATTCATTTGTTTGCGCAACAGCCCATTCTGCGTTCACTCCAGCAAGAGTGAAATAAATGTTTTAAAGCAACACCAACGAGTTTTTTGTACCTTAAAATAATGTTTCCAAAATCGTTTCAGTGGTTCATCAACTCGTAACAGGGTGAATGGCAATTCTGCATTCGCTTCGTGGCCCTCTATCGGCTATAACCGCACTATGTAAGTTTGCCAGATCGGGTAGCGGATCTGTAGTTCGATGGAATGAGACATAAGAAACTACAAATTTGACTGGCATCTGATGTCGCAATACATCATACTTTTATAAGTCATGCAAAATATTCTACCTTGTCTGTGGACATAGTTATTTGCAAAGCCGGTGCTGGATAAACAAATAGCGTGCGTGCGACACAGGGAAAGTTCTTTAGTGTTGCTTTTTAAAGCTGTGTTATCACCATAGGTTATTTGCTACGATATTTACCTCTGTTACAACAAGTTGTGACTTATGCCCATTCAGCTTGGAGAAAACATCATACTATCCATAGAAATCAATAGAAATGTAAAGTTGAGTCTATTGTCCATTAGAAATGGACTGATATTTCTCAGGAATGCTTTCACAGCTGACGTCTGACTACCCATAACCTGCACTGGATTTTAACAATGAAAATGTGCTTTTATTAGTGCAAAAGACACTTTTTTGTGAAGTGACAATACTTTTGACCACGTCAGTTTGACAGTATTACACTTCCTGCAGCATTTTGGTCATATTTTGTGTTGAATTTGGGGAAACCAATTGTTGTTTCATTTGTGTTGAGCTATTGAAATTGTCCTGTTTTTTTGTTTCCTCAACAAAACTCCAAAAGTGTCTGTATTTTGCTTAAAAAACTAAAATTCTAAAGGGGTGACAAGACTTTTGTCAGGGACTATAGTAAGTCATGGATTTTTTATTTGTTGTTGTTCTGGGCCCATGGACTATGTAGGGTTATCCACTTTCTATGCTCTGGCTTTTTCTCTACCTCATTTACATGTCCAATCCTATTTCATTGTTTGAATTGCAGGTGGCAACTTCTGATTCAAATGAGCATTTATTCCAGCCATTAGCCTTGGGTTTCACTTTGTTTTTCCAACTGACATTGAGAATGTGTCTGGACAAAGTCAATACAATAATTTCTGTTACATCAGTGACAAAAGATTATGTTGCTTTTTCCATTGTTGTCATTCAGACGAAGATCAAGCCATATGCTAACACAAGTTTATAACTTCTAGAGTAGTTCCAAAGGGTTCTTTTTCTTGCCATTGCACACCCTAATCTAACCAATTTAACTAACAAACACAATTTATTTGAATTTAGCTAAATTCAATTCCATTTATTTATAAGTGTCAAGGCTATAAAGTTCCCATGGGAAAACAAATGCAACTGGCATGGTATTTCAAACAATCCAGAAACCAAAAATATTTTCACCAATTATAAATAAAAACAAATCATGTAATTTGATACCACTGAAACCTATGCAAATGTAACAGCACATAAATTCCTGTGTACAATTTGCACAGAGGAAATAAATATTCTGCAATTAAATAAAAGTCATGAATACTTTTAGAACAGCTTACACACGTATCTTCTCTTCTCTTATATTCCCTCTCAAACACAGTGTATGACCCACAAAGGAAAACATGACAACACTTAATAGATGGAATACAAATAATTACATTATAAAGGACCTGTTTTTTTTTTCTGTAAATGCAAATAGTAGTCTCATTACTCAGTGAAACTTCATGAAGATGAGAGGTAAGTGTTGATTCAAGAACAAGGGTCAAGGAATTGCAAAGACATCCTTAAAAGTGGGTATATGTCCCCTATAGCCTTTCAATACAAATATCCATATGTGGCCTCTTTTTCCACTTTTAAAAGTGAAACAGTGGTTTCACTGTTAAAAAAGGAGTTTACACTTTTCATCATAATAAAATTTGTAAAACGTCTAAAACATTTGATTAAAAAACAATTTGCTTTGATGTCATTCCCTTTTCTCTTTGCTTTTCTTGAGCCAATGTACCATTGTCGACAACTTTATTCTCTGGTATTTAAATACAATAATGAATATTGTTTGAGAGCACATCCCTTTTTACCTGACCATTTCAAGGTGTACTAAATGTTAATTTGACCTGTTCTGCTAATCACAAGTTCGTCTCCATGTAACAATGCTAAAAATGGTTGCAACTATGCAGGTAACAGCTAATTTCAATATTTCATAGAGCAAACGCTTAAAGTACCATCCTAGGAGAACTTGCATCTAAGTTCAGCTCTTTTACAAAAGAAGCCTTTAAGTGTTGGGCTGAACATGCAGACCCTGGTTCAGAAGGACAGGATTGCCCTCTGGATGATCTCAACGCACTCCCTGATCTCATCCTCTTTGATGGTGAGGGGTGGGGCCAGTCTGATGATGTCACCATGAGTGGGCTTCGCCAGCAGGCCATTGTCACGGAGACGAAGGCAAACTCTCCATGCATCATAGTCTAAAAGAAACAATATATGAACAATGACATTTTCAGTAATTCATTAAAGCAACCACAAAGTAGTTCCAATAACTGGAGTGGCTTTGCTGAAATTTCACAAGAAATGTGCACTTTGTGAAAAAATTTGGTACACAACGTATAGCCAAAGAGTCCAAAAAATTAGAAATTGATCCAGTGGGCAGTCGTGGCCTACTGGTTAGGGCTCGGGCTTGTAACCGGAGGGTTGCCGGTTCGATTCCCGACCAGTAGGAACGGCTGAAATGCTCGAGTAAGGCACCTAACCCCTTACTGCTCCCTGAGCGCCGCTATAGCAAGGCAGCTCACTGCTCTGGGTTAGTGTGTGCTTCACCTCACTGTGTGTTCACTGTGTGCTCTGTGTGTTCACTAATTCACGGATGGAATAAATGCAGAAACCAAATTCCTTGTATACGCAAGTTTTATTTTAGTTTTATTTCAGTATCCTAAGTTTTATTTCAGTGTCAAGTTTTATTTCAGTAAGTTTTATTTCAGTGTAAGTTTATTTTCCTTTTTCAAATTTATGTTAAGTTCTAATTGAATTAGTATATATTATTTGATTGTTAAATTATTATGTCTTATTTGCATTTTCATTTATGTTGATATTGTACAGCACTTTGTAACTTTGTTTTGAAAAGTGCTATATAAATAGAGATTATTATTATTATTAATATTATTATTATTATTATTATTATTATTATTATTATATTTGGCCGAGAAACCTGATTTACGTTTTTACGATTTACATCCATCATGAATTTTCAAAATGCTGGCCAAGGCACCAATCATTGAAAACATGTCAATTGAATTTTCTTATGTGTTGACTATAATATGATATTGGTAATCTAGTTGGTAAAAGATCATTCCAGTCCCTTTTCTGGTTTGTTTTGGATGAACTAGAGTGGTGGACGATGGGTCCTGTCTCGACTATCTAACTAGTTTTGAATCGCCTTTGACTGTTTCAGAGTGGCTGGCTATGGGCATGCACAAACATGTCCTTAAAACAACCCTTAACGTTTGTTTTTAAAACTATGCAACTCACTGAGGTTGTAACAAAGGTAGCCTAGGCCTACATGTCGCTCTTAAGTTAAAGTGCAATTCCAGCGAAAATTGCCTTCAGATGTGTCGGTAACCAGTTGATCCAATATTAGTTGTGCAGATGTATAATCCATCTTATTAACACCAATTGAATTGAAATAGAAATTGTAAAGATTTACTTTTTTGTAATTATTTCATATTTAGTGTAGTCATTCCATATCAGAACCCCTGAAGTACACCAAATGCAAGCATGAAACTTCAGAGTGTTACCTTTAATTTGAGGCCAAGATTATGCTTCTAAGGGGTTCATACAGTAAGCATCTGATTGTCAGTATGCATTTTAGATAACCCAGTCCTATGGGGAGTTTCTATAGGGCATTTTACAAAACACATGAGCATACCTTGGCAAATAATGGTCTAAAGTACTCATATTGTCATTCTATATTGATCTACTTTTGCACACAGCTTCACAAGACCTGATGCTAGGGCTCAGTTGTGTTTCTAAGTCATATCAAGTCAAGACCTAGAGGGTTGAAATGTGGTCAGTTCAGAGATGCTTGTTATCCGGTAGAAAAAGAAAACAATATTCTAGCCTCTGTAATTCTGTGTCAGTACATCACACAATTCTAATTGTTTTCCAAAAACTACAATGTCTCAGCTTTCCAAAGAGATCAGGCATTTGATTATTGGTCAAAGTATATAGGAGCAATGCCCTCCTAAGTAGATGATGTGCAAAAAGTATAAGTATAGTATATACTCTTTTGATCCCGTGAGGGAAATTTGGTGTCTGCATTTATCCCAATCTGTGAATTAGTGAAACACACTCAGCTGCAGTGAGCTGCCTGCTACAACAGCGGCGCTCGGCGCCCCTGTTAGGTGCCTTGCTCAAGGGCACTTCAGCCGTGCCTACTGGTCGGGGTTCGAACCGGCAACCCTGCGGTTACAAGTCCGAAGCGCTAACCAGTAGGCCACGGCTGCCCCAAAAGTAGGCCACGGCTGCCCCATTAAATTAAGGATAAGATCAAATTCTTTCATTGAGCTGCGCTTTTTAACTGCGCAGCCTTTCCTTGCCCCGCCCCGCTCTCTCTCATAACGAACCCACTGCAGCGCTGCCCCTCTTTTGCATGTGCATTTAACAAAACATTAAGACTGTTGAAGGATTGCTGTTGTCACATAGAAGCAGGCGGGCTAAATTGCTATTAAATCCGCTTAGCATCGTGACCATTCTGCACTAATATGTTAAAAACTGCTGCATTCAAGTTAACTCTACTAAGGTCTTATCACAACATAGTTTAGTCTCCTCAATGCACTAAGTTAAGTTATGCAATCAAGCCGTATCTCAAAGCTAACGTTAGAATACTGGATGTCGAGTTTAGCATGCTTAGTTACAGCTGCTTGTCAATTTCGATTAGGTAACTCATGCAGGGCTCATTTTGTTGACTGACACTGAACTCTTGACACCTGATGGAAATGGAAAAGTGTTTTCCAAGACTCTTATACGGAGCCCGTGAGGTGACGTGAAAAAAAAAAAAAACGAAAGTAAAAAAAAAAAAACTGAGAAAAGGTATGTACTTGGGACAAACACTGACTAGGTTTGCGAGATCTTGAGTTTGTTTTGCGAGATCTCGAGTTTCTTTTGCGAGATCTTGACTTTCTTTTGCGAGATATTGAGTTTGTTTTACGAGATCTCAAGTTTCTTTTGCGAGACCTCCAGTTTCTTTTGATCGGCTGATAAGTGGCAGGCTCGACTAAGAACTCCAGGGGAGACGTGCTTGATTCTTGCTGGTTCCATAGTGAGAGCGGCGCGGCCAGAGACATTTTGGGCGCTACGGCATATTAAATATTATAAATAGTTTTTCTGCGTGAGAAATACAATGTGTGGCGGGAGTGCGTGACAAAAGACCGAAATGAGTGACTGTCACGCTCAATGCGTGACACTTGAGAGGCCTGTAGCATTTTTTTTAACTAGTAATATTGTTCAAAACAGCACCAAACCTCGTCAGTAGCTTGCTTAGAGTCTCTACACATAAAAGGAAACACCAACAACCTAGTTAGCGAATGCAGTGTTTATTACAGAAGACTGTTAAGAACACTTACGGCAGTCGCGCTATCCGGAGAAATTCTTTGGTCACCTCTATTAACAATTTACAGCTCCCCAATAGTTTATATGTGTTGAATGGATGTCAATGGGAGCCGCAAATCGTTAATAGAGGTGACCAAAGAATTTCTCCGCATAGCGTGACTGCGGTGCTGGTAGGGAGTTGGTAAGTGTTCTTAACAGTCTTAACAGCTTACTGCCCAAGTGCCCATAGATACTCCACTGTTTGCGATTTGGGGCTATAGCATATACCAGGCCAAGCTCTGTAGTGATTGATCAACGGAAATTACTGTCTCCACGGCTTATTTGATGTGTTTTAATGCAGAAAAACACCCTTGGGTCAATTTTCGCTGGAATTACACTTTAAATTATTAACAAACTAGAACATATTTTTTAATTTTGTTTCAACTTTCATGGAGTAAACATGTATGACTCCTTTCTGGCTAAATTTACAATTTAATTTTTTAAATTTAAAATTCTTACGTCTTTGTGTAAATCGAGTTTGAACAGAGAGAATAAAAAGTGTTATGATTGTGCCAGTTCTCCCCTATTATCACATAATAAACAAATGGAATGTTGGAGCATTGCGTTCCCCAACACAAATGCGAAAGGTCCTCTTTTGATGAAACAATGTCATAAGATGGTTCATCACATTACACATCACAACATTACACACTACGTGCACGCATGTGCAGGCCAATTAGTCCATGGGCCAGATGAGATGTCGGTACCACTCAAGGTGGCAAAGGTTGCTTATACTTTTTGAAAAGATACATGTCTGCAGTTAACATTTTTGTATGATGCCACCTTGAGTGGTACCAACATCTCATTTGGTCCATGTACTAAATAGGGGGATTCGACTTCATGTAGCCGCCTGCAGACGTCTTATACTGACTGCATAACGTGATTATTTCTGAGATTCTGATATGCTTTCAACCCGGAATTGTTCATGTCATCTTAAGACAGGGGTGGGCAAACTTTTTGGCTGAAGGGCCATATTGGGTTTTGAAAATGGGCCGGCGGGTGTCATAATACCAGTTTCGGCCATGGGAGGCGGTATGCGGGCAACATAACCGCCAGCCAAACTGCAATGCACGAATAACTCGCATGGCTTGTGGGCGTACTTGAATCAATGAGTATACACCTGTCGGGCTGTGGCTAGTAATTTAGCATGCTAATTCAGGTTGCTATCTCTACAGCACTATACCTTGTCATTTTTTTAATGACATCATCGCCCTTATTTCTTCTCATTCTTTTGATGAGTGTAGCTAATTTTTTTGGATATTTTTACCCTAATTCTTACGCATGGCACCTTAAAGAATAATTCACGTTTAGTTCTCAATGAGCTAGTGTACCTATGGCTGTGCCCTCTAACAGTTTATATATTGTCAGTAGTGGGAACTACTGTTGCCTTAATGATTTCCTTTTAAAAGTTTCTTATAAGAAGGAGATATCAATTCTCAACAATGACAGCTGGAACCTGCGGCTCTCTCTCCCTCTCGTGATCGCAGACGCGGTCCCAATCAAATGGAGTAGCATAACGTTCAGGTTAGATCTGCTGCAAAGGAGATAACTAAGATTAGGCCCATCATCTTTATTTAACATTATGTTTTGACATTGACATTGTAAACGTTCTCTAAGGAGAGTGAAAAGCAATTTGCAGTAAAGCTAACCAACGTCGTTTCTATCGCAGGAAAAAAATAGCAAGCAACCTGATAACCAAATTAAATGCTCGGCGGGCCGGATGAAAGTGCTTGGTGGGCCGGATCCGACCCGCGGGCCGCAGTTTGCCCACCCGTCTTAAGACCTCTGCAGGTGGCAATATTTGCAGGCGGCAACAAATGTTTCACAGATTTTTTTATTTTTTTTTGCGGTGATTACTGTGACGAGCTGTGTAGGCGTCATGTGACTGCGGTAGTAATGCAGTTACCGTACCATCCCACCCAGTGTTGGGAAAGTTACTTTAAAAAAGTAATTAGTTATAGTTACTCACTACTTGTTCCAAAAAGTAAGTGAGTTAGTAACTGAATTACTCTAGGCATAAAAAAAAAGGTTTGGTTCCTGTTGGTTGTCAGTTGAGGCCATGGGTCGGTAGGGATTTTTTTTTTTTCCCCAGTGGCAGTAAGGGATAGGTAGAAAATCAGTCCCTCCAGGATTTCACAAGGTTTTTTGAGACTGTTGCGACCTAAAATGCCTGGATGGAAGTTGCGGTGTTTTTAGCTGTTTGTTGTGGAGAAATTGCGGGAGGAAGTGAAAATTACAGAGCCCCCAAGGGGACATGAAAAAAAAAATCTAAAGTTTAGTTTCATGTGCTCACGTCAAACTTTCATGTGCTCAAGTGAAAGTTTCATGATATCACACTGATAATCTTGATGCTTATTAAAAAAGGATAATCAAAGGTAAACAGTAAGGATTACAGAAAATCAAAGTACCGTGTTTTCCGGACTATAAGTCGCACTTTTTTTCATAGTTTGGCTGGTCCTGCGACTTATAGTCAGGTGCGACTTATATATGAAAAAAATTATATAATTGAACATGTTTTTAAATGTTAATTTATATTAACTGACATGAACCCTACATGAAACATTATCGTCTACAGCCTTGAGAGAGCGCTCTCAAAGGCACAAGTCGTGAAACACACGTGCATACTTAAATCCTCAAATTACTGCCGGGATTCTATTTATAGCTGGGCATCAGATTCAGACAAATAAAAGCCAGTATAATTTTGTTTCAATTTAACTCATAAAATAGCTCTTCTTAATAATTTATATTGTTGGTTGGTTTAATATTGTTGCCAACAAAGTCATTGTCCTACACCATGAGTCTCCAACACATTGCTCTCAAGCTACCAGTAGCACGCAGCCCCAGGTTAACCTACATTTAAACACAATTGTTGCTGCCAGGCATCAGCCTACGAATTTTATAAAAAGTAAATCATGCATAATTTAAAAAATAACTAAATTTAGGCTATCTTAGACCTCTTTGGCTATACGGAATAAGGTTTCCCTTGCAGCACAGCACACGTTCCATGAATGAATGAATGAATGAAAGCGGATGCCTTATCTCACAATAAGCGGATGGACATCCCGACACTCTTTCATACATGAAACTTAATAGTGACCCAATGCCATTGATAGCCTACCGGTATGCTGCTCCAAACGAAAAGTATAGGCCTATGTCTCACAGTTAAACGCAAGAAATGAAGGCCTATAGCTGACTCGAAGGCTACAAGCCATGGTCCAAATAAAGGTGCTGTGCCCAGCCATAAATTCAGGATTCACGATAGTCTGTCCCCTAAACATTCCTCACCCGTTATCTGGACATGCATGAAAACATTTGAAAACAAAACTCACTACCATGTTATATTTGATCGCTGTTTTGCTACTAATTATCTTTCACGTGAATACGCACAGAAAGTGAAAGTAGGCCTATGCGCTCCGTGTCTGTAGCTGTCTGTTCACGTCCGCAATCGATTATAACGTTCCTCAAATGGAGAACACATCCATGTTCTCTCGCGTTATATTATAGGCTGTCATGCTTCTGTGTTTGCGGTTCCTGATCGCTAAACGTTTGTTTTCCTTTCCTGTCGATAGCGGTTGATGTAGAAGCACGTAATAGGCTATAATAATTTGACTTTAGCGGTGACAAATCCTGCTGAGAGAGAGAGAGAGCAAAGAGAGAGAGGCACCCCCAAAGTGGTCCTGTGCGCGCGTGTGTGTGTCTCTGCATGGGGTTCAATTGAAGTCAGAGTTGGTCCGCTTTCAGGCCGCTCCATTATTAGATTAACGTCAGACAGCGCTGTAAAATGTGTGGGAATTTCTCGCATTATAATGGCTAGCGTTTTTAGCGACTTTTATTAGTAGGCTATGCTCAATACTTATACTAAACTAATAATTTAGGCCCTGTTTTAAATGCGCATCTTTTTTTCTCTCGCTCTCTCGTCGAGCATTTGTTCTGCTGCCAGCTTGTGCCAATACGCTATATCGTCCAAAATGCTTGATTGCATTGCATTCTCCACATTTTTAGCTAAAATTTCATGTACCACATCAGCCTTTTTGTTCAGTGAATCTTTTATAAATTGCTTTACAATAGCGTCGGGCACTTGTCAGCAGCCTTCGGCTTGCCTCTTGCCACTATTCACTCCTTCGTCTTCAAGATTCCCTGTAGAATTCTCAATATTTTTGGCCTCAATGTGTTCAGTTACATAGTCTGTCTGTTCTTAGTCTTGGATTTTGTGAAATAAATTTCTAAATATCACCTGCTTGCTGCAGCTTCGGTCTGCACGTCCTTTTAAAACCGCATATTTTTCTCTCTCGAGCATTTAATCTGCTGCCGGCTTGTCTCTCCACATCGTCCAAAATGCTTGATTGCATTGCATTCTCCACATTTTTAGGTACATTTTCATGTACCATATAAGCATTTTTGTTCAGTGAATCTTTAGTAAATTGCTTTACAATTACCGTCGGGCCTATATGCCTACCTCAGCTTCGGTCACGTCCTTTTAAACCCGTCTTTTTCTCTATCGTGAGCATTTAATCTGCTGCCAGCTTGTGACTCCACATCGCCCAAAATGCTTGATTGCATTGCATTCTCCAAATTTTTAGCAAAATTTTCATGTATCATATCAGCATTTTTGTTCAGTGAATCTTTTGTAAATTGCTTTACAATTACCGTTGGGCCTATATGCCTATTGCCTGGCTTGCCTCAGCTTCGGTAACGTCCTTTTAAAACCGTCTTTTTCTCTATCGTGAGCATATAATCTGCTGCCAGCTTGTGACTCCACATCGCCCAAAATGCTTGATTGCATTGCATTCTCCACATTTTTAGCAAAATTTTCATGTATCATATCAGCATTTTTGTTCAGTGAATCTTTTGTAAATTGCTTTACAATTACCGTCGGGCCTGGCCTATCGCCTGGCTTGCTTCAGTCAAGTCTAAAACTGCATATTTTTCTCTCTTGTGAGCATTTAATCTGCTGCCAGCCTGTGACTCCACATCTCCCAAAATGCTTGATTGCATTGTATTCTCCACATTTTAGATACATTTTGGTGTACCACATGGTATTTTCTTTCAGTGAATCTTTTGCTTTGCAATGACCTTCCTGCCCTCCTCTTGGCTGCCTTCACTCCTTCGTCTTCATTAACATTAATCTTTATTGACCTCAATAATCCAGTTACATAGTCTCTGTTTTTGGTTTTGGATTTTGTGAAATACATTTCTAAATAAATGCGACTTATAGTCCGGTGCGACTTATATATGTTTTTTTCCTGTTCATGACGCATTTTTTGACTAATGCGACTTATACTCAGGAGCGACTTATAGTCCGGAAAATACCGTAGGCCTACTTTATTTGTGAAAATGCTTTGACTGAGGTAATTCACAAAGCAGTATAACCTTTCGTAGAACTGTCCAAAAAAGACAGTCACCTAAAGAGATGGCATCATGTCATATGTTTCAATACATTCATATATTTTGTAATTCATATTAAGTTTATATATTTTTAATAATTCATAGTCTGTGGCCTGCATAATTACTAATAGCCAAGTAAGTATCTAGTAATTTCATATTGATTTAAACTATTAAGGACGTGAGAGTAGCCTAATTACATTTCTGAGTGGATTGGAAGGCTTGCATATCACTGTGTTCAGCTACGAGTGTAAATCACTTTTTGCATAGTGCATTACGATATGTGGATGCAATTGGGAATGTTTTCTATGTCATTAGTTAAAATAAATGTTAAAAAAACAACTCGAATGAAATCATTCTTGGATCATAGAAGAGGTAAATGTCTTGCAATTTTATTAATTTCTATGATTTTGGTAGCACTACTCAAACTACAGTGTGTCCCAATTAAGAATTGACACTTCATTCACCATCAAGGTGATTCACGCAGCTGGGTGAAATGTAAGTACAACTGCAGCCGCTTGGGGGCAGCATAGTCCACTGTGGCGTTCCACGGTCGAACCGGACGGAGCATTCGACAGCAAGGGCTGTTGGCCAAGTTTTCAGTGCGTTTCTCTGTGTTTTTAGCAGCCTCTGCAACATGCTAGTCCACTGTAGCCTATAAGCTTTGTACATAATGTTAAACATAGTTTTGGATTCAGTGGCAAGATGTCTTGATTGTACAGTGCCTGTCTCTCAGTAATGTTTTAAAATGAGAGCTTCGTCAGCTGGCAGTAGGCTACTTTGTCGGCAGTCATGAGAAGTTCGCTTGCTAACAGAACATAAATATGCTGCCCAGAAACCTCGTGAATAGTTCTGATTTGTTTTACTACACTAACGAGGTTAAATATAGCCTTTGCCTACAGCATCTCCTTAACAGTAATGTTAACAAAATGACAGCATTCATATGACAAAGGAAAACGAATTCGGTCACTCAAGACTGTGCCACAGCAACCAGTGTAGGCTACAGTCCTACCCAATAGGCCTACTCGAAGCAGATAGCGTTGTCCTACGGTCGAGTGGGTTAATGCACGTATTTCCAGAACAGGTCTGCAACTTTCAGGCAGTTCTGAGTTCGAATCTAGGCAGGAGCAGAGCCATATAAAGGCCTAGGCCTATTGTACAATGATTGCAATACAAAAATATGCGCGTGTTAGTTTGGTTAGTTTTGTGATGTTTTGCACTTTTGCCTCATGTGTTTTCAGGTTTGAGGGCTTTTTTGGCAAGATTGACCTTGGTTAGACTCTGCATATGTTATTTCTCCGTATGGAAAATAAAGTAAATTTTCGACACACGTCTGTTATTAGTTCAATAACAAGTGTTCCTTGTTAAAACATGTGACTAGTGAAACTCAAATTATTTTAGAAATATTTAGCCAAAGCCAAAAAGTGTTAGAGAGAAGGAGAGACGCCGGTGCAGCTCAGATGTGTTCTTAATTTTCTTTATTCTTTAGTATAAGGTGCAGAACATTATTAAACGTTCGTTAGTCAAAAACATCGACACATCAAAACGTTAGTCAAAGTTTAATAATGTTCTGCACCTTTTACTAAAGAATAAAGAAAATTAAGAAGACATCTGAGCTGCACCGGCGTCTCCTCTCTAAAATATCTGTCCTGGCCTGGTTGCACCGGATTGTCGCCAAACGACAGAAGCGCGGAGAACCCTCCTTTGTCTACCAAAAAGTGTTACTTTGTGCCCCGCGCTCCCCCACTGCTTGTGAAAGAAGGGGGCGGGGGAGGGGGGCTTAACGTGAAAAAGCTTAATGTCCCAAAACGGCAACAAGTCATAATGGTAGGCTACAGGAAGTGGGGGGAGGGTATGGGATGACCAGAGCCGTCTTCGCTGTGCTATTCAGAATACATCTTCTATTGTCTTTCCAGGCGCACACAGCTCGTTACCATATAGCCTATCGAGTGCCTTAACAGATAGGCTCTGCTTTGGGTTTGGCCTCACAGCGAACTCAACCCTCTTGTTGCTTGCAGTTTGTTAAATAAAGCGATGCAGATGACATTATTTATTTCTGATTAATTGAGTCTTTTGATGTCTTTTGCAACATCTGCTTGTTAGGCTGGGCCAGAGATGGGACCAAGTCACTGTTTGGCAAGTCACAAGTAAGTCCCAAGTCTTAGCAGTCAAGTCCAAGTCAAGTCCCAAGTAAATACAGAGAAGGGCAAGTCGAGTCCAAGTTCAAGTCACATCAAAGCCAAGTCGAGTCCAAGTCCAAGTCCCAATCTTTTTCAAGTCCTAAACAAGTAATCAGGTACTCTTCACTTAATAATGCCATTATTAGACTATCGATCATAATTTTAGCACTTACATCTAATCCACAGTATTTTTTTTATAAATACAGATTAAAACATGTTCAATGTTTCTGTCTTGCAATCTTTTACGACATGCGCATACCTGTGTAATATACACATGTGCATACCTGAGTAATCTGTACAAAACGTATAGCTACATGACACTCAGCACAGCTGCAAATATATATATTGTTTTTCCAAATTGCAGAGCCCACTGTAAGGATGAGTAATAATTTGACTGATGGCATTTCACTGCGCCAAGCCACAGATTTGCCTGCAAACAATTATTATTATTATTATTATTATTATTATTATTATATTATTATCGGTATTATATTATTATTATCGGTATTATATTATTATTAGGCTGTCTGCCAGTGGCGACTCATAAGGGAAGCCAAGGTCAACACTTTTATATTATTTAAAAGATAATAATGACAGTAATTTTGTTTTAAAGTATTAATTTCTTAAGAAATACTACACATTTGATGCTGTTTATATTATTTGTAAATGGTGCACTGTCACTTTAAGCCCATTGTGCCACTGTCCACACGTTCTCATAATGATCTTTTTTTACCAGCTCCATTCAGCCTATGGCTAGTCCACAAACTCAAACATTGTTTGTGCCACATGTATAGCACAATATTAACAATGATAAGCATGATATTAAGTTGGGACAAACAGCTTTCATTCCTTTGGAAAGAGAAGCATGTATGACATGACGCTTGCTTGACATTTTCTGTTTGCAATTAAAAGTGAATTAGCCTATGAGCCTGGTAGCCAGTAGCCACCTAGCTACAGTAGCTGAGTGGAATGCGTTTCAATCTGCATATCATGTGCTTCATGTAAATAAATTATAGAATACTTCAAGATTCACCAGTTCCATTACACAAAGGCAAAGACAACTCTTCTTGTCCACTTTCCAAATCACAGTGAGTGCAGCTAGTATGTCATAGTGACCTGGATCTCATAGTTTATAACAGTAGGCTAGTGAGAACCGGATAAATTCGCAATCTCCTCTAATCTCGTATTTGTTGCCTTCACGATTTCCTTTTATACGTTCCTTATATTTAAAAGAAAATATCAATTATCATCAACAATGACAAGCCAGCTGGAACCTACTCGTTTTCTCTCCCTCTCGTGCGTGCTTAGATGCGTTCTTAATTAAATGCAGTAGGCTAGCATAAGTTCAAGTTGGATCTTCATGGAGAGGTCTCGAAAAGTATCATCTTTATGTAACATGCTGTTGGTGCATTTTAACATTAAACGTTCTCTAACAAGAGTGCAAATCAGTTTGCAGTAAAGCTACTATTTATTGGCTAAATATTGGTCCTTCCTCGGTCTCTTGGTGCCCTACACACAGTGCGTAACACGTGTGGGGGTAGCGGCAGCACTGAACTGTGCTCTGGCCACTTGTCTCCGCTATTTTTATTTTTAATTTTTTTTTTAGTCGCGGAGGAAAGCGTCTCTGGGGTGACTGGTCCACGATCAGGAAATTTAGTTTTTGATTCGAGACATGTCAAGTCATCACAAGTCAAAGAGGCAAAGTCCGAGTCAAGTCTCGAGTGAATAGTATTCAAGTCCAAGTCGAGTCGCAAGTCATGCAGATTTTTATCAAGTCAAGTCTGAAGTCATTAAAATCATGACTCGAGTCTGACTCGAGTCCAAGTCATGTGACTCGAGTCCACATGTCTGGGCTGGGCTACTGTGAATGTCCTGTACAGGTAAATGTTCAACAATTGCTGGTGTAGGCCTACAGGCTATAATCAATTAGGGACTGTTCGTTATTTATTTAAGGGGCTACCGGAGGAGTTTTGGGAGCGTTAGTCAAAAAAGAAGTGACCCTCCCTCACCAGCAAGAAATTTTTCTATGACCCTCCAAAGTGATTGAGAAAAAACGCATGACCCTCCCCAGTCCCAACAATTTATTGATGCCTTCTGTAGGCTACTGGGTCAATTTGGGAGCTTGCATGCTACGACAGCTTCCTTGAAATGCCTGGAAAAGGCTGTCGTTTGCACAATTTCACAAATAATCACCGGGACCGAAACAAACCTGTCAACTTTTCCCGGGTTTATCGCGTATTTTAACTTTATCCTCGCTGTCTTAGGAGGAGCTGCAGGGCCGTCGCAAGGGGGTGCGAGGCTCTGTGCGAACTTGACAGATGGTGCGAGGCCCTGTGCGAACTTGACAGATGCATGAACTTACATGCATGAAATCATGCAATAGCTTACTTTACACATAGCCAAGGCTACCGTCGGTGCATTTTAGTAGCCTAGTCTAATAAGCTACACCAGCTTGTCTTTAAGAGGGGAAATTGTATAGCCTATAACATTAGCTGAGTCACATATTTGGCCATATGGTGTTTATCATAGGCTACATCACGAAACCAAATAGTGTAAAAAACAGGGGAAATTAATTGGGCATGAATCATTGTGCTGAACGGTATTTGTCAATGAGCAGAAACACACACGACATTCAAACTGTTGATAAGATGTGCACTATGGAAACTGGTCTGTAGGCATTGGACAAATAAATGACACTGACTCGCCATATCCTGACTCATTCTGAAACATTGTCTTGCTTTGCCGCAAACTCAGCAATGAAATCATAGGCCAGTTTGCAGGTAGCATAACGTCTTTTTCAATTCATAGAAGGGAGAGCCCAGTCTCTCCTGTGACATTGAGGTGCGCAAATAGTTTTTAATAGCCTGTTCAACTTCGAAAAGCTTCACCCGATGCCAGTCACTGATCGCAATTTCAAATTTCGGAAAGCTTCGTTCAATCTTTTTAAGTTTTAAGTGCAGTAGGCCCCTATCTGCCCCCTTTGGAATTATATCTCGAGCCTATTATAAGGTCCAGTGCGTTATGTCCTGGGATTCGGACGTGCTCAAAAAGAAAAGAAAAAACACTTTTTTTATAGATGGTTATGAGGAGCAATATGAATCTGAACTCTGTGTCATTCAGACTCAACCCTCTTGTTGCTTTGATATCTTTTTCGTTGTCGTTTGAACGTCGACAAGCAGGCATGTTGTGGTTGCAATTTAATTGAAATTTCTACAGTAGGCCTACAACATGCAACATGCTTGTTAGGCTGGGCTACTGTCTTGTACAGGTAAATGTTCAACAATTGCTGGTGTGCAGGCTATAATCAATTAGCTAAATCATTTATCCAGCTGTTTAAAAAAAAATTTGTGCTACATTCAAACGCAAAAGGTGCTTTGATATCTTTTTCGTTTGAACGTCGGCAAGCAGGCATGCTGCGGTTGCAAAGAATAAGGATAATTGGTTTTATCTGCGGATTTATTTTTTGCATTATTTTGAATATGACTCGCTCCAGTCTCAACAGCACGTCTACTTTTTCCACACGCATCTAAGTTCTAACACACATCCCCTCTTGCTTTCTCTCTTTCCATCCCTGCGCACAGGGCTTTCTTAAAGGAGCTGCACCATTTTACAACAATTGCATCTACATTTTCATATTAGAATGTTTTGTCTGTTTAAGTGTAAGCTTAAACTACCGTGATCAATTTAAGTTCCCGTGCCCCCGCTGAGAGTCTCATTCGCTTATCGTTACACTATCAAATCTATAAGTAACCGTGACAAATAGGGTATAAGATATATAAACTCAAGCTATTGTATTATCATATATGTTTGGTAATGGCCCACTGCGCCATGGAAGCAGTTAAGTCAAGTCGCAGCAAAAATAATAGTGGCAGAACTCCCAAGTGACACCTTGTGGTTGTTTGTGTCAACTGCAGTTTGTGCCATTTCTGCTGAGAAAATGGGGTGCGTGACTCATGAAGGAACCCGTCCAAACTTAACTGGGACCCACTGTAAGCCCACAAGCTAGCAATCTACATATCCAGGTAAACGTTTGCCAATGGGTTGCATAGCCTACTCAAATGTCAGTAAACCAAGTAGGCCTTAATTAACTTACTTTCATAGCCTAGGTAGGTTAGCAACACAAGGTTGAGAGATGCAAGTAAGCAGATCATTAACATTAGCCTTCTATTTACTGTCATCAAAACTGCAGAGGAATGAACACGTTAGGGCAGTCTTTGGTGTCATATGCAGAAGTAAGTGTGCCATCTGGCTCAATATTCTGCGCGAGGGACTGTTGTGGTAGGTGAAATTTCACAGTGAAACTACGATTGATTGGTCAAATTTGCGAAAAAGTTGCGGTGTTTGGACAAAATTGCGAGTGCCTTGGTAAGTGACGAAAACAATCGTCTTCGTGAACAGTTTTTTTATGCCCTATAAGATAAGAGTAACTCGTTACCAGGGAAAGTAACTATTTGCGTTACTGTTAAAAAAAAAAGTTGCGTGTGCCGCGTGTGCTGGCAAGTGTGTAAAAACACTGGCTCTGATTGGCCATCATGAAACATGACTCTGCCTTAGCCAATCATAATCGCTTACGTCGTTATTAACCCACCTCCTCACTAGCTGTGAGCCAGAGGTGCTTTCGGATTAAACAGTTTATTCAATCAATGCATAGTAACGCACCACATTTAACGTCCAGTAACGACGGGAAAAGTAATTAGTTAGATTACCCTGTTACTGAAAAAATAACCTCGTTACCTAACGCTGTTCTTTTAAACGGTGTTATTCCAAACACTGGTCCCACCCAAATCATATTTTCTGAAAGCATATACCCTCAAGATGTCAACTAACATGGGTTTTAACATTTCCCACTTTCCTTATGACTTTGCTGCCCATACATAATAGATAAATCGGGTGTATGGATACCTTTATATTGAGTGCTTCAGTTGTGAGTTCCATATGTCCATGATGCATTTTAGTGTTATTTCATAATTTTAGGGGCAATGCCGCTTGGCCTTTAGTTGGGCATATTTGGCGGGGGGCACAAAGACCACACGTCACAGCACCAAGGCCAAAGTTAACTATACAGTAGGCTACAGACAAATGATCCAAGTTATATTTAGCCTATTCACAGCAGTAGACTTACATCACTGTATGAAACATTATAAAAACATGAAACATGACATACATAGAGCTGTAAATCATCTGATTTTAATATTCACAGATATCTAGGCTATATTTAACATTTATTTTCTTTCAGATTTTCAGATTTTTCTGGAACGGCTAACTGTACAGGGGAATGCTTTACAGCTTTGCGTTCGGTAAGGTCTGCTGTTCATTTTGATAGTTTTTAGAATTGTATGATTAAATATGATTTTCTCCTGAACCGTTTACCACAGCGGCTAACATAGTTTAAAAGCTGAGAAAAAGCTCTTTCATGTGATGTGATACATGTGATATCTGTGTAGGCTACTTCGCCCATAGTTCAACAGAAGAATGGGTGAATTTCTTCTTATCGTGCGCGGTCACTTTCTCCACTGCGTAAAAGACTAAATAAATTTGCGCTGTGAATGCTAAGATTATTTTGACAGGGCATAGGCTAAATACAAATCGCTATTAGTGGGATGCAAAGCAAAATATTGAAAGAAGGGGGCACCAAGGCCACAGTGGCCTGTGAACCTCCGATTTTCAAAGGGGTATCACGGCCAACGCAACGCCATGGCCGTCGTGGCCGCCATGAAATTCCAACTCTCCATATAGCTATCAGAAAATAACAATAAAGTTTGGTGTCCTCAGTTGGCACCGATCGGCCCAAAATGGGGCTCTAACTCATGTTTTGATTTCCCCTGGTTTAAAAGAGGGCATTGGAGTAAAAGACTAAACCTATCAAGATCTTGTTATACAGAAAGTTTGCTTTAATAGTTTTCTTGTTTTGAAAAAACTTTGGAATGCAAACGTTGTGTAATCACTAATGACGCAAACCACATAATTTCAATTGTCATTTGTTTGACGGCCTGCTATAGCCTCATATAACTTGAAAGAATTTGACCTTTACCTTTGACCCCATGACCTTTAGTACCTAATCATTGCATGTAGGCTTTATTAACTCATTAACTTTATTAACTAATTTCATGAAGTAACGAGTAAGTATACCAAGTTTGATAAAGATCCTCTAACCAGCTTGGGAGATATTGCCTAACATCATGATGTTCTAACATACCATTTTGGCCCAATATCCATTGTATTGTGGTACAAAAGAAAACTACTTCCACCCTGGTAAGGATTGGCATTATAGGCAATACCTGAAATACCTTCAACCATAATTCGCTCAGACTACCAGAGCTGTTTTTGGCTATAAGTGTACCAAATTTCATTCTTTTATTACAAAGTGCACTCAGGTTATTTGCCCCACTATTACTTTCAGATAAAATGCATTCATTCAGTACATCAGATAAAATGCATTCATTCATTTCATTTGACAGGTGACAAAGATGTTTTTTACTGCTATGCAGTATGTACAGTGGGCAGTGCTTCGACTTGGCCAGCTTCACTCGCGGTCCGCGCGTGGGATCACGCGGTATCACGCGACTTTAATTTGTATTTTCCCAGTGAGACGCTGCAACAACCCAAACAACCGGTAGATGGCTCAAGTGAGCAGGGTGTCTCGTAAAAAGAAATGGAGCCTGGAAAACTCTACACAGACTTCACTACAGACTTTAGCAGACTGGTTTAGAAATAATTTAATAGCCAGAAATATGCCTGCCCTGCCCTAATAAAGAAATATTTGGTTAACTGCGAGTGAATCCCGTTTGCAGCCGTAGAAGAAACGCAGGACAAATTAAACATTCTGGTTTTCTCCGAGTGCAACGATGATAGACAGACATCATTTGGACAAAATATAGAGCATATTAACCTCCGTTGCTCAGCCAAATGCCTTCCTGTTACGTCCTGTTATCACAGAGTTACAGGCAATAAACAATTTTTTAAGGTCACAAGTTTACTTCATTAGCGGTTTATTTTTTTGATTATTAAAGAGTGTTTTTCATTTAAAGGATTGACTTCGTGCTTATTCAGTAGAGCATTTAGTGCTCTTCCCAATCCCAGACGTTCACATTGCATGTTTGTTTGTAATGGATGCAACCGCGAGATAGGCTACGCGTTTGACGGCAATGAGTTGTGAACGGACATGAACCAAGACATATAGCCCAGCAGCAATCTAGGGACTGTTCGTTATTTATTGAAGGGGCCACCAGAGGAATTTTGAGTGCTTCAGTCAAAAGTTGCATGACCCTCCCTTGCCTGCTAGAAATTGTTCAATGACCCTCCGACAGAATTGTTAAAAAAGACATGGCCCTCCCCTTGCCAATTGTCGCATGTCTTCCGCCCGCGATCTTCTAGCGATCTTCAGTGTCAATACATCATAGTAGGCTATTCAGTAGCCTTCTGGCAGACTTATTTCGCATATTTCTGAACGTCATCGAACATAAAAACATTGTAACATTTTCAGTCCCTCTCAACATTTTAGTGCGGGAACTTCCGCAGGGAAAACAGCGCTGAACCAAACATGAAACGCGTTCAGAGCAGCATATCGTCTTACTTTAAACACCTAGTAGTTTGCGGAGGACGAACGAGAAAGCACTCGTTTGATAAATCAGCCAGTAGGCTAGGCCTAGTAGACAAATAACTTACAGAAATAATCTGTACAGCAAAAACAAATGTTGGTGGGTATTTAAACTATCTAGCGGGTGTTTTAACAGCTGCAAGAAATAGAAGCTTATGGCCCATATGTTCGTAAATTATTTTCATAAAACTTCAAGTTGCCCTATAACTTCACTCTCCAAACTCTTCACTGCAGTGTAGCCAATTAACTGACAGCATGATAGTAAGCTATTTATTTTCTGTAGGCTTCAATAAACACATTTATTTTTTCAACTTTTACAATATTACGCACTTGGCTACTGAACGCAAATCTGCAGGAGAGAGAATGCACGCAGCCTACGCAGCGTGTAGCGCAATGTGTAGGCTATTTGTATACCAACTAACACTGTTAGCCAATTCACTAACTCAAGACTTCAGTGTCATCATATACAACATTTTACATAACAAATACAGAAAGGATGGAGGCAGCAAAGGTAGAGGAGTCATTTCAGATGGGTGAACAAGGTGAATGTATGTTTCTCAAAACATAGTCCAACCCTGCATTAGAAGAGCTGAGCACACTCGCTGTTTAAAGTCATACACAACGGTAAACTAAAACTAAGCTAAAGGTAAATGTTACAAAGTTGGCAAAATTAATATAGGCTATTATTAGCCATGAAATTACTAGGCTATGAATCGTTCGTTCATTTTTTTTTTTTTTTTGGGGGGGGGGGGGGGTTACAAACATATTCAAAATCATCCCCCCCTCTGTTTTTTACACAAATCGCACCCTGGGTATCACTAATACCTATTAAATAAATGTAAAGGACACAGAACTGTAAGCTCAAATTCAAAAACGTTTGAAGTCTACCCAAACATATGCAAAGGGAATATATATAAATTGTGTTGCATATAGCCAGCTTAATTAATGTCAATTTAAAGATTATGATTAGCAGTTTCTATGCATTTTTCCATTGAGTTACAGGAAGCCACGTTGTTGTTTAAACTATTGTTGCTTCTAGCCCACGTTACCTCCAGTTTCACTTGCTGCAGGGACGCACACATTGCATGATCGATCATAAGCGTTCTATCTCCGATGTAGAACTCAAATGTGTCTTGACGCCGCCGTTTGTAAGATCAGATCAAATAAAACGTTCTAAATGGAACGCGATGTAATTAAGCTGTTCCTTTCCAAGCGTCTTGGAGACGTACTGTATGTGTGCTGACTGGGCTATGTCTATATAGTTGACACCAAATGAATAAGTATTGTAATTATGTTATTGGTAGTCGGAGGAGGAGTTACACACACACACACAACTCGGGATTTACTTTTCACAGTTTATTCACAAGAATTAGGCCTAATTAATACACCACTACCTCCCACACACAACCACCCCGCATTTATACAACCCGCTTAAACTAGCCCTCTCTATGGCCGAGTTAAACTAGGGGAAGGGACTGGCCATTAACCCCGGCCGGGGGCTAAACTCAAAGCGCGCACACACACACACACACACACACACACACACACACACACACACACAGTAGGCCACACTAGACTGCAATAACAAGGCAATCAGTAGACTGAGCTAGATCACAGGGTTCTATGACCGGCTTTGAGAAAGTACTGGTTTAGTCCGTACAGCAGCTCCAGCCTGGAGCGTTATGAGACTGACCGTAAGTGTCCAGAGATAATTCAGAGTCCGCAAGTAGCCTAATCCACAGAGTTCGCAAGTATCCACAGTGTTTGCAAGTAATCCACAATGTTCGCAAGTAATCCACAACGTTCGCAAGTAATCCACAACGTCTGGCGTGCTGCGGAATGCCCCCCGTCCAGCCGCACTAATCAACACGCCAAGAGTCCTGTCGTGTCCAAATTCAGCCTCTCTTTATCTCCCCTTTACCAGCAACAATCACACGCCCCCAACAAGCCACAGGTGTCCCACCTCACCTGCAGCCTACTGCAATTAATCCACATGGTGGGGGCGTAGCCGTTGTGGCCAATAAACGCCATTCACTACAGTATGCTGCAAATGAGCAGATGTGTGAAGCACCGGGCATAACTTAATTTCGCGGCTACGTGGAGCAGTAGTAGGTTCATTGTTGAGGAGGCCCATAGTTTGAGAAAAGCTGCAGATCATAGGCAGAGAAAGCATAATGCTCTGAGAACAGTAGCCAAAGGTTTTCCTGCAGAAACAGGTGCCTTGGTGCACGCACCCCGCTTTCACTTTGACTCCCTGCATTGTGGCAAAAACTGTCAGTCAGACAGTGAATTTTGGTTTACTAAATTAGCATAATGCGGTAACAATTATCATTTCAATTCTATCTGAAATCTGCTCACTGCAGACGTTACAATGTACACTTTGAATTTGATCAGAGCGGCTCTGGTTCTTCACCTAACTTGGTGTGATTGGCTGGATGACCGTTCAATCAAATCAACAGACCTATTTGTGTCTCTGTGTGTTCGTTATAGATACGGTTCCAACTCTTTACGGGAGCGTTTATTTCCATATTTTACTTTCAATTTAATCTGACAAAAAGTGTGGGGGTGTTCCAGCAAAACTGTGTACGTTATAACACCCACATCCCCCACGCTTGCTACGCGCCTGCGTGTGTGCGTGTCTGCACGCAGGTGTCTCCCTCTCCCTCCCGTGTCATAGGCCTATGTAATGTGTCCAGAAAACCCACAACACGCAACAGTGATAGAGCAATCATAGTATCATGATACGATTGCCATCTGGCGGTAGTGGTTTGTGGGCCTATTGGGGTCAAGTAGGAAGCCCAGCAAGTTCCAAAAGTAGAAAAAAAGTTTTGCGAGATCTCGCAAAACTTTGCGAGATCCCGCAATGAGATCCCGCAAAAGTGCATCGTTTTTTTTTTCTTCATGTTTTTTTTCCCCATTACTTTTTTTTTTTTTTCTAACCCATGTTTTTTTTCCCCATGTCACCCGGAGGGCTCCGTACATTTTAGACCTAAAAGTAGCACCTAAAAGTCTGGGACAGCTTAAAAGAATTCGAGAGGACTCCTAACTCACTAAGACCTATTCATAAACAGCTTTTTGTGGCATTTTACGCTGCGATGTTTTGAAATGCGCTATGCGGCAACAGGAGCTTCCAATCGTGAGGGAACAATTTTGCATTCATAAAAGGAATGCAATAACACCACCAACAACAACCAAAACTACTCATTGTTAACATGTAAATTAAATGTAACATTTCATTGTGAATCAAATTAAAATGTTCTCTTTGCAAACGTAGCCTAGGCATATGGTGACAGATTAATTTAATAATGTTGCAAAGGTACTGCATCAATCCATAGGCCTATGTTTCATTAGGCTACTAGGCTATTTGTTTTGCCTTACTATTTATTCATTTAGGCTAGGCCTTTTTATTCAGTTATTAATCATCTTCCGTCCTTCTCACTACTTGTGTAGCGCACGCATTCTCCGACCTGTCACCTGTCACTCATCATCGGAAGGGAGGTGTTTGGAATCATTCCCGCGTTACAATCGTCAACCAATCAAGGTGGTCACTTCAGTCAAGCTCGTGCATGAGTAATGACGTCATCTATAGCAACGAAGACTCACTCCTAGTTTAGGAGTTGTCTGAAAGGCTTTGTGAATAACTTTTAAGAGAAAACTCCAAGCTAAAATCTTTTAGTGCGATTTAGGAGTAGCCTACTCCTAGTGGTAAGATAAAAGCCTTTCTGAATAGCCTACGGCCCCAGTTATTCATCATCTTCCGTCCTTGTGTAGCGCACGCATTCTGAGACCTGTCACCTGTCACTCAT
This sequence comes from Alosa pseudoharengus, assembly GCF_046254945.1. Taxonomy (NCBI): domain Eukaryota; kingdom Metazoa; phylum Chordata; class Actinopteri; order Clupeiformes; family Clupeidae; genus Alosa; species Alosa pseudoharengus. Next base: position 1,596,511 of record NW_027468701.1, on the reverse strand, counting down.
TATCGTAAGGGAGGTGTTTGGAATCATGCCCGCGTTACAATCATCAGCCAATCAAGGTGGTCACGCTTGCCCATTTACACAAATTAATGGTCGAATATTACTGATGATCATTGTTATTTAAGAACATGCAGTGTGCGTAGGGCACCAAAAACATCTTGCTTGTAAAAAAGCATCATACCGCACATTGTGGCGGGTCTGTTATTTACTGTAGGCTGCGCACACCACAGGGCAAGCCTGCATTCGAGGCCTTCTGTTGAAGAATTTTATATAAAGCCTGCGCTAACAGTAATCCTCCTGCCCCTGATAGGCCTACCACAGCTGTGGATATGTGTGGAATGTTCAAATAATAACACAATCCAATGTGTGTCTCAATTGTCCCCCGTGTTTCTCTAGATTTTGCAACGAATTTACATGACACAATGCCATAAAATATGCCAGTTTTAGGACACAGAATAATGTTTGTAATGATACCAGTTAGGCCTACGTTTAACAGTAACAAGTGTAATGAGCTATTCATTGTCGAAGGTGCATGGTCAAGTGAAATTCTTACTTTGGAAAACAAACATTTGCCGATATCATCGCCGATCATCAGAATATTGCTCTGGACCGCAGGTAACTTGTTAAGCCAGTGGTTCTCAAACTTTTATTTAATTCCCCACTTTGATCAAGGGGCATGACTGATGATAGTGGAGATAACGTGTTATCCCGAGGCCTTTGCCAGTCATCATCTCCGACGGTAGTCTAGGCCTACCCTATTAAAAATATAAGTTTTCGATGTCCCAAACGGAGAGACATAGGCTACTTTATTATTTTTAACGATCTCTATGCTACTCACAAAAATGTAGGCATGGGGACATGATGAAGTAGGCTATCCAACTGTCGTGTGTTAAATTATTGTGATTATGAGCCAGTGGTTTTCAAACATGCGTGACTCGGACATCTAACTAAATGCAACAGGCTCATATCGTCCTCGCATTCGCAAAATGAGGACCAGTGTTTTGTCAAATTGCAAATAGCTATTCGTTTTAACGAATTTTTTATGACAGTATGCATAGGCTACTTTTGTATAGGCTACTATCTTAATCTTGGAATATCGAGAGGGAAGTAGCGCGTCTGCAGTCAGCCAAATATGAATGTAATTCTGCGGCATAAAGCAGATGTATTTGTTTATTGTACAGAAAAATAAAAATGACATGTCAAGCAGTCAATTGACTACATTGCAGTCAAGAAGTAGGGCAAATTAAGACACCTCTCGGTAACAATTATGTTTGGTAGCCTCCTGCTTTTTCAGAGGGGGCGGCAGTCAGGCTACTGACAGAACGATGTACAGTGGCAGAGCGACGCACAGTGGCTGAAAGTGGTACTAAAGCTTCACGCAGCTTCACGCCTCGTAATGCGCGACTGAAGTGGCCATTTGAAAGTGATGCCCACTGTACACTGATCTAGTAGTGTCTGATTTACATGGTTGGTACCTTTAGTTTCCTTTATAACAATGGCGTTCAGCAATCCTTTCCCTCTGACAGTGGTCACAACATCATTAGGTAGCTTCATCAGTTCAGTCCTAAGCAGCTGGCCCATCTTGTCAGAATTTTCAGCCAGTTTTTCCTCCTCCAGGACCTGCAATTAGAAAAGACGCAGTATTGAATATATGTGTAAGTCAATGGAAGACAACACACCATGTTCAACTCGATTTCTACACAAAGCACCTTTAAAGGCCTTTCCCAAGCACACAATGCAATCTGAAAATTGCTGCCCTGATTAAAAAAACAATGCAGTTGAAGTGGAGTGAAATGGAAATTTGGTAACACTTTATTTTAATGTGTCACTTTTACAGTGTACCTACCTAATTAGGTACAGTGGTACAACCTGTGTAACAACATGTACTATCAGGTACTATCATTGTACTTGCATTATGTATTTGTGGGTACCTACATATAGTTGTTACATTGTAATACTGAGTGCTTTTACAAAACTTTGCCAATTTGCCTACATTTTCATCAGAGGCAAAGAGCTGACCTGAGACCTGCTGGATGGGGTAAATCTGGTCATGATAGATTTGATAAACAAATCATTCTTAGTTCCAGTCAAGGCCTCATTGTCTTCAGTGTACATGTAACAGCTGTGCTGCTACAACCTTGTTACTCTTTGATACAGTGGAATAAACCTATTAAGTGTACCAGTTAATTACTTACATACATATGACATGTATGTTATGTCTTCGATGTCTTGGAGCAGGTCTACTAATTCACATGTACTGTGTGGTGTAACAGCAGACACGTTTCAACACATCAATTACAGGATGCATGACATCATTGACAGGATGTATATAATATGTCCATGTAAGTACTTAACTGGTGCACTTTATTTTAATGGGTTTATTCCACTGTATCAAAAGAGTAATACATGTGTACCAACACAGTTGATACATGTACTACAGTATGTAGGGTAATGGCAGACATGTTCCAAGACACCAATGACACAACATACATGTAATATGTAATTGTAAGTACTTAACTGGTACACTTCATTTTAATGGGTTTGAGCCACTGTATCAAAGAGCAATAAGTGTGTACCAACACAGTTGATATATGTACTATGTAGTGAATTAGTAGACCTGTTCCAAGACATCGAAGACACAACACAACATACATGTCATATGTACATGTAAGTAATTAACTGGTACACTTAATAGGTTTATTCTACTGTATCAAAGAGTAACAAGGTTGTAGCAGCACAGGTTGGAGCTAAGAATGGTTTGTATATCAAATCTATCATGACCAGATTTACCCCATCCAGCAGGTCTCAGGTCAGCTCTTTGCCTCGGATGAAAATTTAGACAAATTGGCAAAGTTTTGTAAAAGCACTCAGTATTACAATGTAACAACTATATGTAGGTACCCACAAATACATAATGCAAGTACAATGATAGTACCTGACAGTACATGTTGTTACACAGGTTGTACCACTGTACCTAATTAGGTAGGTACACTGTAACAGCGACACATTAAAATAAAGTGTTACCAAAGTCTTCTTAAATTAAGTCAAAATGATCTTTCGAGAGAGCACTAGGTTAGTCTCTTCATACTAAAAACAATACCAAATAGATTTTTTACACTATGCAAGATTTTCACCTTTATATAACCTTTACAAAGCCTATTTGATGGTAAACAAACTTGTAATAGCATAGCCGTAGCGAGTCACTAACAAGAGAACCAGCCAGGCAACTTCAAAAAGTCGACCCGAAGAAGATCTTGCGAGAACCGTGAAACATTACCTTGTCAGTAGATATAGCTCTTTGGAGATTAATCCTTCGCCTCCACAACAAACAAGCTACAAAAAGTAGGCTATTTAAAACAGCAGAGTAAAATATAAATATATTGCGACTCTAGGGGGCGCTCTACAGTCGCCAAAAATAACTGAAAATGGTATACCTTTATATAACACCTTTAATATAAGATTAACAACACTTGGTTAGATTTTATTTTTTTGCAATGTGTCAGGTGAGTTTTGAACCTGGATCTCCTGTGATGCAGGTGGATGACTTACCATTGACCTATGGATCAGCTTAGAGTCAAGGTTTGAGTGTGAGAGTATATCATAATTCATGTATGCAGACTGCAAAAATGTGTGTTCAGGGTACCCCCAGGAGTTTCTACAAGCCAAAGTAAACAGGCCACAACCAGGGTAGCCTACTTCAGGGGTGCAGTGTGTGTGTGTGTGTGTGTGTGTGTGTGTGTGTGTGTGTGTGAATGTGGAGGGTAGGATGCTTAAAGAGTAAAGAATATCACACGGATGCTTTGCACATTATCGTTTGGGTGTGTGCAATCCACATTGACTTTTAATTTGAACATGGTTCAGGGCTTAAAACAAAGACAATTTCTGTGCCTGAAGTTATCAGGCATTTTTGAAGAGGTCATAGGCTTTATGGACACCTGTTAGCATAGCCTAGTAGCCTACTAGAACAGTGGTTCTCAAACTGGGGTGCGCGCCCCCTGGGGAATGTAAGAACAAAAGAGGTCTTTGTTCTGTATATTGACACAAACTACATTGTGAGCAGTTTATGCTTAATGACTCCCCATTTATGCATGCAAAACATTTTACAAATATGATCAGTTACTTTACTTTAAGCCTTTGAAGCCTAAACCATGCTCTTCCTTACTTGAGGCACTTTTGTTGAAATGCAAGAAATTGAAGACTGAAACTAGGGTGTAGTAGCAGGTGTTTGGGAATGAACTTTAGCTCAGATGCTCACATTTATTTCGTGTAGACTTTTAGTGGTCTTAATGCAACATTTTACAAAGCACTGACAGGGCCACCAAGGACTGTGAGCGAGTCAATATCATCTGGGATCAACCATTTCATAGGACCTAAAATGGTCTCCCCATATTGACTGTATCTACTCAGCCATCATTCAGTCTGTCATCTGTACCTCCATCACTGTCTGGTTTGGGTCAGCTACCAAACGGGACAGGGCCAGACTGCAATGGACAATTAGGGCTGCATAGAGGATCATTGGAGCGGACCTTCCCTTCATCCAGGACCTGTACCGGTCCAAGGTCAGGAAAAAGGCAGCAAAAATCTCTGCCGACCCCTCACATCCTGGTCACAAACTTAATTAAACCTCCTTCCCTCTGGTAGGCAAACGGGGCACTGTTTGCCAAAACCAGCTGATACAAAGACAAAATAGTGTCCAAACAAATTGGTGCCTTCTTGCATATGAACAAAATCCAAGAATTATATCAGTCTGGCTTCAGAGCTCACCACAGTACTGAATCAGCCTCAGCCTACTAAGGAAATCTGTGCAACTTGGGTGGTTCCAGTTCATTGAATAAACGCTCATGCCACTAACCTACCACTTCATTTTATGCCTCAATGTTTGATGACGCCAAATTAGCAAATATTTCCTGATTGGGGAAACGTTTGTTTTTTCCTTTTTCTAGTGGCCTGCGGTTCCATGATTAATTATGCTGCAAATCAGACCAGTGACGGAAGCACCGGACATTTGACCAGCAGTCTTCTCTAGCCTAACCCCCACCCCACGATTTACACAAGTCACCCAAGTTAAAAAGCAAGCTGTTTGCATCTATGGTGGTGTGTGTGTGTGTGTGTGTGTGTGTGTGTGTGTGTGTGTGTGGGGGGGGGGGGGGGGGGGGGGGGTGGGGGTATTGTGCATGTGCGATGCGCTTCTTGGACCCCTAATAACACTTCGTTAGACAGGCTGCAATGTATAGAATAATATCCATTTGGGAGCAAACACTGGCCCTCTAAATTCCCGATTTTACCGATTACGAGTTCGTGACTGTACATTTGTGAGCCAATTTATTGGTGATGATCATATCTGTAAAATTAAATGTTGACTGACAGGTGATGTGGAAGAAAACTCACTTCTAAAGCAGCAATAGCAACTCTGCAGGCCAAAGGGTTTCCTCCATAAGTGGAGCCATGCTCTCCAGGTTTGATGGTCAACATCACCTCATCATCGCAAAGCACAGCTGATACCTAACACACAAACACACACATATTCAACACTAAGAACAGAAACACTAAGAACAGAAACAGAAAATCATTTTCATCAAAGAACAGGCAAACAAGGAAATCAACAATGCAACACTGATTATCTGTCATTGCATGGAGTTTACCAACAATCAGAGCATTTACATTTGAATGACTTACGATGGTCTACAGTTTTACCCCTGCTATAGACCATGACTTGTGCATTTTGTGGCTTTGGGTGCACCGATGCTACCAGGGCTCAACATTAACTTTTAACTTTTTTAGCTTGGCAACCAGGCATGAGGTTTGGTTGCCATCATTAAGTGCCTGTTATTTGTTTACATACTAAAATAATGATAACAAGGGGGGGCGGAGCCATGGGTGTGAAGGAGTAGACATGTTTGGCGAGAGCTCCAGAAACTTCCATCTAAAACCTCTTTTTTTGGCACTTAATGTTTATTTATCAAACTCACTGACTTGAACTTGGTTCGAATAGGAAACTATGAAAGGAAAGGGTAAGAAAAATAACAATTCCACCACTTCAGAGGGTGGTGGTGGCGATGCCAGTCCCATCCTTGATGAAGAGAATGGTGAGGCAGGTGGGAGTATTGAATATTATTGCTGGTAACTGTGCTCCATAGGGCAGCATTATATAGATGAAGATAATTTAAATAAACTTGCCCAACTATATATTTGTTGGTTATAAAAATGAATAGGCCTACAAGAGACACACAGTTGCTGGTTGTTTATGTTGCTTATGCTGCGGTCTTCATTTGGTGGACAGTACTGCCGTGCAAAGGCAAAAGGCCGTAACTTCAATTTTGTCAAAAATGAGTTTTTGTCATTTTTGGAACAATGGGCATCAATTTTATCATGTGGACAAATATCTTGAGTCAATTTTGTTGTTTTCTTATAAAAATAAGATGCTGTTTTTGCCGTAACTTCAAAAAGCAGAGGGAAAAACCAAGGCAGAAGCCCGTAACATCAGTTGCGGTTCTTTAGCTTTGTTTCGCGGCTCTATAGAACGCTGGAATTAAGTTACAGTGTACCGTAATTTCAGTGCAGCAAACCATATTAACATTGGTGGTGGGTAAAACAAAGGCAGAGTGTCTTATGCCTATGTATCGTATGTAGGCCTAATTGAAGCACTTCATCCACACTTCAATAAAGTGAAAAGAAAATGTTGCAGTGGTTGTTTTACTATCTAGCATTAACTACTTCAGATTTTGTGAAATTCAGCTAGGATGTAGCCTAGTTAGCTAGCGATGCACAACTGTTCCTGATCCACAAATAGCCTACATGATCGATGCTGTGCCAGGCAACTGTAAGACACCATAAATGTCTCAAAGCCTGGATACTATTAACTAGTAGCCTAGTACACGTTTTCTCGTGCCATACAGGGTGGCTAGTGGCCTGCCAATCTGCAAGTCCACTCACTGGCAGAAAACAAAGCGAGTGGGTTGGGGACGCCTCAGATACACCTCCCCGTCCCTCCCCGGCGAGGAGAACATGTCGCACACAAACCAACCCCGCAGATAGAACTTAGATCGCAGCTTACCTTTAAAAAAATCCATGGAAAACAACATCCACTGGGAAAACAACATCCACTGAGAAGACAAATCCATTGTTTAAATCCATCACAAGTTTTCAGCAAGCCCATTCGCAATATAATTATGTGCAGGCTAGCTAGCCTAAAATCTATCAAAGTGCAACGTTGTTCGGATGTTGTCATTCAATTTTAAGTGTCGCTATGGGTAAGCTATTAGCTAAAGCTAGACAGTGTTGGTTGCAAAATATTTGACTCCCATAAGAACAAAACTACACAGCATGTCCTTAAGTCGATGTCCCTTTAATTTGTCAAGAAAGAAAAACAATCAATGTGTGACTCCTCCGCAGCCCGCACGACACAGACAGTAAATTATTATGTGTCGATGAGTAGCAAAATTCCTGTAATTGCATACGTTTCCAATGGCATTGGCTTGGATAATGTTGTGGCTGTTTTTTTGGTTTTCTGGCTCTTAAAGTGTTATTTTACAATTAAGTACAACGATAAAGTTTTAAAATGTTCCAGTGTAGCCTTCTCATTATTTTGTATTCTGAAATATTCTGTTGATGGAGGCCTAATATTAAGCCTTACTAGACAAAACTCACTAAATGTTATCTTAAGGCTATCATTGTCATCATATAAATGTTTCTATAGAGTGATAAAAGTCCAAATGGTCAATAAATTAGAAGTTAAGGTATTTTGCCTTTGTATGACCCATTATTGTTTTGCAGATAATGCAAAGGCAGAATACAGTAACTTCCAAATAAGGGTCAAAGGTCAAGTTTGAGCTGATTTTTTTTCATGTAGATACATGTATTCATTATGACAATTACTTGGCAAATTTTCAGTGTCCTACCTATCATACAATTGGCTGGACAACAAAAAAACTTTAAAGTCATTTTTCTCAGTTGCACACTCTGGCGAGTTAAGGTCTTTTGCCTTTGTAGGGCAGAGTAGGCCTAAGCTACTAAATAAAGCTGTCTTTATAAGGTAACTGTAAACGTAAATCAGACTTGCCAGACTTTCATTCAAAACTGTCTCTTACTGGAGTAGGAAGTAATCAACATCACAGGTGGAGACTTCCTTTTATAGCCAACTGTAAACCAGAGGCATAGTTTACCATTGAAAAAAGTTTGCAAGTTGCTATCTGTTGATGCGAAGTAAAGTTAAAGTGTGGCACACTGTGGCCACTGGCACGGGATGCTAATTGATGCTGATAAATTAGCTCTAACAACTTTCAAAATGCAAAGCCTACTTATTGTGTTCATTTAAGCCAGTTGTGGTTTATGTTACAATTAGATTCACAAGTTTGGCACACTGTAGTCATTCGTTCTGCACCTCATGGATGTGATCCGAGAACCACCAGACACTGTCATTTATTTGGCCATCTTGTGAAATTGTGTGCTACATTTTAAAGAGAGTGATTATGGTGCTTATGTGATGAGTGATGACGAGTTTCGAAGTAATGACACGTTCATGAATAATTTAAAGATGATTGTGTTTGTGTTGGAGATTCAACATAACATGAGGGTAATTTGTAACATGCGTAGCCTATCCCTGTCTGGACGATTAGGGCAACCGTATACGCAACAGTAATTGTACTATTTCAACTAGTGCCAGGGAATATATGACTAAAATTGGATAGAATAATAGCCTAATTAGCCTACTCCCAGAAAAGTTAAGACTAACAGGTTCATCTTAGGCTCGATTTTGCCACGGACATGTCTGACCGACTGCTCCACTCCTCAGTCAGTTTTAAAGTTACCTCTCCTTGATAATGAATAATCTATAAAACTGCATATCTTTATTTCGTCTGGACTATTATGGCAACTGTGTAGGCCTATAATAGTTTTTCAAAGAATGTATTATTAATATAGAAGTTATACTAAACCAGAAACTGACTTTATAATAGGGTTTAGATTACGTTCTCTTTTGCATACTTCCAACATGGCCGCCACCCACTTTATGATGCCAGGTGGCGACACCTAATGTTCCCAGGATCCTATATTCCAAGGATCCTACGTTCCCCAGATTAACATGGTAGGTAATGGGAACATGAAAAAGGGTCCTATGTTGCCCAGTTAGATGGTCCAATGTACCCGGGGTCCTATCTTCTTTGTGTTATTAATTAATATACATTAAATCCATATTAATTAGATCCTTCCTATCAGTCTGCAAAGAAAAAAAATCAGATATTGCAGACACATTTACAGTATGTCAATGGAGTTTTCTTTTTGATTTGTGCAAAACAAAAAGTATATTTAAGTATAAGTATTTTATTTGATTCAGAGGCCATGACTCTTATGACAATATGTGGTTATAGTATGTGTATAGTTGTTTTGAAACCTCCTATAATAGGAAAGCCTGAATAATACTAAATGAAATACTTTCAACTTAAAATGTGTCCTGACTCCTACATAATAGGAGGGTAAATGGCTGAATCCCCTCAGGCCTAAGCACAGAACCCTAAAATCTTAACTAATATCCATTGATAAGTGATGGAGTTTGAGAGGCTGTAAGGGTTCAAATTGCTAATAACAGGAATGGCACATCACCTGTGACATATTGTTAAATTGACAACACCAAAAACGTGTAGCATCCCTTTGGGTAACCCTGTGTTTTATGAATTATGAATTGTTGGTAATTCCTTTGGGTAAAGTCTGCATAAATGTAGACTTATGGAAAGGGCACAGGGTGCGAGTGAGTACTCGTGCACTTCACAATTTCTAAGCCCTCAAGTTTGCCGGAATCAAAATCTGTGAGGGGGTACATTTAGATTTAGCCACTGTGTGTTAGAAAATTGAACTGGGGATTATGGAACACAGGGCCCTGGGAACATGGGTATGCTCCCCATTTTTGGTAACGGTTGTACCTCCTAAGAGCAACATGTGTGATGTGTATTTGATAAGCATTTATCTGTTTTTTACCCATTGTAGTTCACAAGAAAGCGATTGAAGTGGCCCACATGCAGAGGGCCCTATCATGACATTCTAAAGTGCATCGTCACTCGTCAAAAGTCTATTCAAATTTAGTAGGATGTCCAGTTCACATTGGGAGGGTTTTCGTCCTCAAAAGTGGAGCGCATGGCGTAACAAGGTGTTCCTAGGTCTTTTAATCAGTCATATGGGTGTGTTTGGGGCGTAACATCATTTTAAACCAATGAGAATGACATCTGTCATTCCCTTTAACGGCGCAACGCGCGATATGTCAGATAAATGCATCGGTATTTTGGCATTCAACGGCGCATTTGAAGGAGGCTGCTTGCGAGACCGTATGGAATAGTCATTCTTAAACCATGCTTTACTAAAACTTAGCATAGCCTTCACGCATTTGCACTCGTCTATTATTTGAACTCATTGGCAAAGTGAAACTAACTTCACCAAGGAGTCAGTCAACGACAAGACAGTTATATGCAGTTACTTTCACTATTGACTGACAATGGGTTACCATCGAAAACATAGGCTGGAAAAAGCAACACTTACCCTAATGTTGCTCAAATGACTGAATAAAACAACATTTATCCTGCAGAGGAGTTGCTTATATCTCGTGACAGTGCGTCTTCAGCTGTGCTCCATACGTGTCTCTCGCCTCTCCCCTAATCACTTTTAACCGTCATTACCAATTTGCAAATGATGGTGAATAACTACTCATCATGAGATGTACAGTATTTCGTAATATCTTTATTCTAATTATGTTTAACATTGTAATCGTGCAATTTGTAATGCTTTGCATGGACGTGCGCTGGTGTGCGTTCATGAATGATAGAAGGATGGTGCGTGCACCTGCCAATATGACTGTTGACATGCGCTCTTAAAATAGCATATGAACAACTCGCCATTGACTTCTGACCAGGTTTAGGTGGTGTATGATAGCGATTTTTAGAGAACGCGCCAGGGCCCGCCCTAGGTTGTTAATTGCCACACCCCTGGGCGCAATGCTTAAAAAATAAAGGTGCAAAATACCGAATTCAACTTCGCGCGACTGAAAAACGAACTGTACGCCATGCGCTGGTGCCCCAAAATATAGCCCCTAATGGACAAATCTAGCTTAGTTGACAGAGTATCAGCAGCATTCATTTAAGTCTAAGTAGCTATCTGTTAGCTAGTTAGCGATTTAGCTAACGTGAACTGGCAAGCTAGTCTGATATGCATTTCAACATGAGTTCAACATGGGATGGGATAACATTGGGATTACACAAAACTATAAAATGATCTAAACTTCATTCACTCTCGGTGTATAGATCAGGACAGACTTGCGGAACAGGCTGCAGGTCAACAGTCTGACAGCCTGCATGAAGACAAGCATTAATGGTCCAATAGTAAAACAGTGCAATTACCAAAGGGCCCTTGAAATGATCTTTTTAAAGCCAAGGAGGATGGCTTGTAACAATGCTAGTTGTCAGCTCTGCCATAAGTAGTGACTGATCATATTTGCACATTTTGTTGTTTTGCACTTTCTTTTGCACTTGTTCTTTAGTTTGTAATAGTCTTTGTTAAAATTGCACAAATTAAACAAATATTTTGAAATATTTGTATACTGTTGTATAGTTTGTTTGGTGTTGTTACTTTGTTCTTTGTTAACTGTTATTTTGAGAAGCTGGTTATTTATTTATAATGTAGTGTTTAATAAATAATTGTTTATTTATTAAACACTACAACTTTAGTGTATCGCACAAACAAGACGCCAACACCCACACCCCCCCACCGACGGCAACCGATACCAGACCCCCCCCGGGACCTACGACCTACCACCTTGACTAACACATTTCCTGCGGGAAACCCTGAAGTATGCAGCCCATTTATCCTTAGCTTGTGCAATGATTGATAACAAACTTTGCCAGCGTTTCCCATACATTGACTTATTTCCCGGAAGTTAACAATAAATAATAGCAGCAGTGCAGTTACAACAGTATAGACCAGGGCTATTGAATTAGTTTGTAATGGGGGCCAGTTCATGAAAAGTATCACAACTGAGGGGCCGGAGAAATGCGGCTTGAAATATGAGTAATCACATTAACAGCTGTATATACAAATAAAGTACAACAGCAGCAATATGGGTGTTCAAATGTTGTATTTTGTACATGCATAACAACATCATTAGCCGGTTGTTGGTGGCTAATATGGAAAGAAATCTGTGATAACAGATAACACAAATGGAATCTGTGCTTTGCACGGTAACTGCTATAGGTCCAAGATTTCCAGTGAGTACAAACAGGATTCAAACACTGTTCAGGTGAATTAAATGTGTAATCAGTCGCATATGTAGCTCTTCTGACTTATAGGCCTAGGCCTACTTGTTACATTTGACGTTCCCAACATTTAAATGAGATGACCGTGACCTCTAGAATTTTTTTAGAAGTGGGGGCAGGCCAGTTATAATAGCCTAATAATAATAACACGGGGGTCCGGGGGTGTCTCCCCCGGGATTTTTTTCTTTTCTGGTTGCTAATTACACTATTTTAACATGTTTTGAGAGGGACAGGCCCATCTTTTTTCTGACGCACCTCACGTTACCCCATGCATTAAACCAAATGTCACTGCTTGAATAAATGAAAAACATAGCCTACTGAACATGGGCATCGTCATAGTTCACGATGACAATTTAAACGTTTAGCCTACTTGGTTTCTGACAGAAATTACGTTTTGTGCCAACATATTGTAGAAACACAACCACGGCCTTTATTTGGTGAACGGAGGTGCAAATCATCTCCTTTACTTTCTTTGGTTATTATAAAGTCTACTATTCACTTTAAAGTTTTGCCGTTGCCACATTTACAAATATGCAATTTACCTTCATTAGGCTATCAGTGATACTTTTTGCTTCGAATCGCATGAGTGCGCATTTAATGCAACATGCCACATGATTTCCAAGAGGCTAGACAGGCTCATTTCTGACTTCACTAGACTATTATTGCATTTGTTTATGTTGTAAGACGTGAAGAAATGAAGGACATCGGCAATAGCCAGACTACTATATAGAAATATTTTGAAATTCCCTTTGAGTCAGATCTGCTCCACCTTTCCACCAAGTTTTGCAGAAATTGTGCCCGTGTTTTTTTGCGATATTGTTGACAGAAACTATTTGTGTGGTGCAACCTGTTAAATAAAGCTCCAACGTGCCAATTTAGGTTGAAACTAGACTATGGCACTTACGTTCAGCTTATGTACAAATGTAATGAATTGTAATGTAGCCTATAACTTGTGCAATGGGCTGAGGTGCAGTGGCTGCAGGACTAAAGCGAGCGAGAGATGCAAGAGTGGAGAACAGCTCATGCGCTTGCTAGAGATTACATTTTTTTTAAAGGGCCAGTACAAATGACCTCGAGGGCCGGACCTGGTGCCGCCAATTGAAGAGCCCTGGTATAGACTGTTTGTAGCCAACATTTCAGACTCAGAATTACATTATTGGCTCATCCGAATAATATAATAACAGTAATAGTAGTAAAGTAATAGTATTAATAGCCTATATAATAATAAACTATTTATGTAGGCCTATCGACTATGACAGCTTTTCTGTTGCTCAGTTTTTATCAGTTCCTTATCAAATAAATTAAAAGAGGCTAAAAGCCCAATAAATGTGCGTAATAGTCACGTAATAGTCTAATATAAGATAACCCTTGCCTATCGAATTTCAATTAGGCAGCACTAGGCTACACCACGAACAAGCTGTCATTAACAAGTTTTTGCTTTTGTACAACTTTTATGACGTGATGTTTCTTGGGCATTTAGTGGGATATAGTGCAACTGCTTCCCCAAAACAATTCCTCCATAACTGTGGATTTAATCGTTTGATATGTGGATAACTTTCAGTGGACTAAACAAATAAAAGGTAAAGATTTTGTTATCACAAAGCTAGCTGGTTCGTTAAATATGGCGAAGCATATTTACAGCCAACTTTGTTTGCAGCAGTGAAGCTAAGTTTGTTGTTAACATTGTTGGTAACGTAAACGTTTCTTCAGTTAGGAGCAGGACTGTTTTGGTTTTCATTTTGCATTCATTTTCATTGGCAAAAGCTAGCCTAATATGCATGACAACTATAGATTTGAGGAAGCTGCAGCTGTTAGCATCAGCATGGTCATATTAACACAGCAGGGCACACAGTGAAGGATCGTGTAAAATCCCCATCCCCAGAAAGTTTCAAACCAAGCTTGCGATGATATTATGCATGATCACTGATCAAATTGCTATTTTCTGGGCACAACCATTTCCAGGTTCATCTGTCTGAATCTCAAGCTCTTTAGCCTAGCATCTTAATTCACAGCACTGTGAATGACAAACGATGACAAAATGCTGTTCATGTATGAGTTCATAGCCTGGTTATTTATCGAAGGACTAGGTCACGTTTTATATTTTATTATGATCACTCGCATTACCATGGGGTTACTGTGTAGGTAATGCTACGGTTAACTTAACATGCCCACCATAAGAGATGTAAGAAAACTTTTCAACTTATTTTTTTATTCTCCCGAGACCCTAGGCTAGGCTACTTAAGGTAATTTGCTCAATACCTCAGATCAGTGAAGAACTACCAGAGAAAACGCTGGGGAAGAAAACTCAAACAAGTGTTGGACTTAGACTAACTGTGTTACAGTTTCTCATTGCAAAATTAAAATTTCACTGGAGCTCCATGCGCTTTTGTAGGCTACACACCGTCTCAAAAACACTGTTTACAGCTCTTCGAGTTTAATTTAATATTGTTGTAATGGTAGGATAACTACACAGTTTACACAATAATTACACTGTGTTATAAATATTGTATATCAATGTATTGGCTGTCAATTACCCAAAATCGTGGCTGTCTCTCATTGAACAGTAGCCTATTTAATGCATTCTAATCGATTGTAAAAAGATTGCAAAATGTTTTTATTCATATTTTCATCATATTGGGTTCCAACTTCACAATAATATCAGTGTAGTACTCACAGGATAAACTCCACCTGACAGGGCCTTTCCAAGAACCACCAAGTCAGGACGAACAGACTCGTGATCAACTGCCAACCGCCTGCCAGTGCGGGCCAACCCAGTCTGCACTTCATCAGCAATGAACAGCACCTGAAAAAAGATTACCTTAATTAATCCTATGGGGACAACAGAAACACAGATAAACTGTTGCAAACCATCCTTTTACACCAGAACAAGGCAACAGCCTAAGCAACACTTGTCTTAACTATGAAAAATAATAATTTCATCATTTCATAGCTCTCTAACTGTGGATATATGTGCACATTTACGCAGCCTCTACTTGTCTCTCTCTCTAGCAACAGACACGCGCTTACTCTGTATGCACATAAATCCAAACATTCACAATTTTATGCAATGACTGTTGTTGGCACATAAAAGAACGACTGGCTAAGTCGCTATTAAATCCAGTTAGTATCATTAGCCTACCATTACCTAGCACTCTCTCGAAAGATCATTTTGACTTAATTTAGGAAGACTTCGACTTATTTTAAGGAGTCTTATCAAATTTGCTTAATGCACTGGCAGACAAATTTGCTTGTTTTCAGTCAAAGAGTCAAACACTTCTCTTTATACTGAAAACAATATTAACTAGTAATTTTTTGATCTTAATATAAGATTAATAACACTTGGTTAGATTTTATTAGATAAGCATAACTTATAACTTATTTAAATTACTTATGGGGAAAAAAACACTTGAAATCATGCATTGAAGACTCAAACATTCCCAGGAGGTGTATGCGGGAGAAGCCCCTGGCTGCAGCAGAACAAGTGTCACGTGATCACTAGTGGGTCACAACGTTGTCCCACGCATGCCTAATGTTTATTTTGTGCAGCGAGAGTAGCCTACTTGGGATTTTATGCGGCTACTTTTGTCAAGTATCTGTTCAAGTAGCATTGATGAGACCGTCACGTTTTTTCCTACACGGTATTATATGGAGAGAAAACATTAGCCTTTGAGTATTTTAATAGTCAGTTGTAAACAAAGAACTATTCTCAAGTAACTCTTTTGTAAATGGACTGAAGTTCGTTCTAAATATCTACGTTTACCGATTATGCTAACCGTTAGCATCTCTATGGGATTTCTCATATACATTAGCCATAAGCTAACGCATTAGCTTCGTAACTTGGAATGCTAGCCTACATGAGTGCTCTTAAACAAAACATAGAAGTAAATAACTGATATGTACTCTGTTGGTCTGCTTAGTTTTACAGTGAATCCTATGTAACGGTTTGAAAGGAACTTCAGCTTCAGACTTTCTCTTGGGCCTATTCATCTTCTCTAATGTAGCTGGCTAGACCATGTCATTGCCACACACCCAAGTGGGGGCAGAATTGGAAACGTGTCAGAGTGACAATGCATTGGTTGATTTGGTTAAAAAGTCACAGGTTAGGTTATTGGTTATTATTGTAATGATGCTATTCATAAATAATGAGCTGTAAAGTAACTCAGACTTCTAGAATTCTAGAATACTGCACCCCCTCACTGCCAGAGCAACATTCGGTAACGCTTTAGAATAACATGTGCTTATTAGGTATTAACAGTGCATAATAAGCAGTTAACAATTCATTACTAACTGTTGTTATCCTTTAATAACATTAACTAACTGTTAACATGCAGCTTGTAAGTGTTAATAAGCAGCCTTATAAGTTACTTACAAGCATATTTGTTAACAGTTGTAAGTGTTAACAAGCAGCTTGTTAATGCTTGTTAATGGTGTATAAGACAAAGAGGTGGATAACTAATACGCTTATAAGACCTTTCTTACCTATTTGTAGTAAATTTTGCAGCCCCCCAATCTAAAGCGAGGACCATGTAGCCTATAGTTCCACAAGCCCAACCTTCTATCTCTCTATATACTGTATCTCTCCATCTAGCTTGGTTTAGCTGTGAGAAATGCACCTTCAAAATTGTTGCTGTGAGCAGGAATCGAACCCCAGTCTCCTGCATCAGAGAGTGCATCGCTACTTCTTGAGCTACACTACTTTTCTTATACAGCTGATGAAATTGTTTATGTTGATTCTATATTCCGAAGTGCTATATCACACTAGCTATGCTTTTTACAAATATGTTTCTGATGGAAAAGTGGTGTTTAATTAATGCAGAAACAGAACACGAATGTTTGCCTCTGTTCAAGGCAAACTGAAACATGTTTCAAATCGATCACGAACGTTCGCCTATGTTTGCAACTTTGAACCAGAGCTTTGAATGCACCCACTTATCGTCTTTAAGCCTCGGTTGCTAGGTAACCAAACTATATACAAAGCTGGCATATCTTTAGACTGCTGACAAACTGTTTTATGCGTTCACTGAACAAAGATTAAGGAAATTAAACACCACTTTTCCATCAGAAACATATTTGTAAAAAGCATAGCTAGTATGATATAGAACATCGGAATATAGAATCAAAATGAACATTTTCATCAACAAGTAGCGATGCACTCTTTGACGTGGGAGACCGGGGTTCGATTCCTGCTCACTGCAACAATTTTGAAGGTGCATTTCTCACAGCTAAACCAAGCTAGGTGGAGAGATACAGTATATAGAGAGATAGAAGGTTGGGCTTGTGGAACTATAGGCTACATGGTCCTCGCTTTAGATTGGGGGGCTGCAAAATGTACTACAAATAGGTAAGAATGGTCTTATAAGCGTATTAGTTATCCACCTCTGTCTTATACACCATTAACAAGCATTAACAAGCTGCTTGTTAACACTTACAACTTTTAACAAATATGCTTGTAAGTAACTTAAAAGGCTGCTTATTAAAACTTACAAGCTGCATGTTAACAGTTAGTTAATGTTATTAAAGGATAACAACAGTTAACTAACTGTTAGTAATTAATTGTTAACTGCTTATTATGCACTGTTAATACCTAATAAGCACATGTTATTCTAAAGCGTTACCCAACATTCTAAATCCCCCAAAAATCTGCTGGATATTGTCAAACTGTGTATAAAGTACCTGTTTTCTGGTTTTTCACTACTTTTTGATAGCTACAGTCAAATAACAAAGGATGTTACACCACTACCTCTATTTAGGGCTCCAAAAAACATTGTGTATGTCATTGTGGTTACAAACAGCAGTTGCACAATACAATTTGTAATATGTACTAATGAATTATCACCTCAAAAACACACACAATAGATAATATTCATAGGAAGATATGTAATTTAATCAATTAATAATATATTATTACATATGCACACATCTCATTACATCATTACAAAATGATTGAGTAGCAAACTTATAACATACAACGTGACAAACGGTAGGCGGTTTCAATTCAGATAAATCAGGTAGTCTAACAAACAGTGACATGTTAATCATGTAGTAATAATGATGCATGTCATTATTTATGCTGTTCCTTTGCAATTAAATTCAGGTCCAGAAAGGTTTAGAATGACTAAACATAAACACCCCTGTAGTAATATTGAACAATAAATATGAATGATAAGTCCTTTCGGTAACACTCCATAATAAGGTGCCATAATAAATAGCAAACTAGTAATTACCTAACCCTTTGTTAATATTTGTTAATTGTTACTAAAATATCTATTTGGCACAAGTTAATAGTTTGTTCATCATTAATTCAATATTAGTTGTTTGCATAAAATCTGTATGTTAATATTTTAACAAATCTATTAACTAATATTGTATTAATATTTGTTAATAGTTAACTAAATGTCTTTTTGGCACTAATTAACAGTTATTTCTTACATCATTTAAATGTTAACTGTTTATTTACAAACTATATACTAATATAAAAGTTAATGACATATTATTTATCTAGCTTTTCTGATTAGCTTTGTGGAGAATTTATGGAATTTATGGTTTATGGCTTTATGGTCTTGTGGGGTGTATAAGGCACACCTCTTCTTCTACTTCATCCTTATTGGATACCTTTGTGGTTGGCTGTCCTGTAATTGGTGACCCTGTCTAGTGTTTGAAAGTAGTGTACTCTTTGCCTTTGGAAGAAGGCTACTATTTGGTTGCTGCTTGAATTTGGTGAAATTCAGGGGAGGGGTGTAACAGAGTTAGAGATATAGGGCCCTATTTTAATGGTCTAAAACGGAAGTGTCTTTGCGCAAAACGCAATTCACTTTGTGGGCGGATCTCGGGCGCTGATGCTATTTTACCGGCGGGATATTTGACTGTTGCGCCCGACGCAAATCTAAAATGGGGTTGTCTGAAGTAGCTACATTAATCATGGGTGTGGTTTGGGCGTAACGTGCAATAAACCAATCAGAGCGTCATCTCACATTCCCTTTAACAACAGGCACGCTTGTTCCATAGCTGATTGCTATTATGGTGGCGTATTTGCCAGGCGCAGCCAGGAGCGTTCACAGCGCTATAATCACTGTTCAGTTGGGAACAGTTAGCTATTGATTTTTCATCTTGACAAAATGTAATACAGAATTGTCACAAAGACATACTTTCCGATGTTTTGGGATCATTCTCACTGAATCACGAGGTTATGAATGCATGGTGATATATTTGCAATGTACAATGTAATCTAACATTACCTCTCTATAGACAATGCATATCTTCTGTCAGTTAATCTATTCTCTCCCGTGCTGCCGCTGGGGCATTTGGGTTAAATGGCATCGGCATGCAGTTCAACGTCACGTCTCCTTAAGTCCTCTAACATTTCCTAATTTATGTCATCAACACATCAGTGATTCGTGAAAATGTGTACGCTAGATTTATGCCTATTTTTTCACATGGACACCACACTGATTTCCCTCGAGTGGTAATATTTTTCTTTGAAATTATGTATGGTTTACAGAAATGGGAACTACATTGTATAGATGAGAGGAGCGTTGCGTTGCGCAGCACAGGCGGCCAAGCAAGGGCTTCGTTTAAGTTGACCTAACTTTCAACTCTGCACAGTATCCCATTAACTGCGTGACCGTAGACTATTTACAATATTTTCTGTAAAGCAGTTTGTAAACACGTTATCATCAACTTAATTCACACACAACATTTATTTGAGCAGGAGAGAGAATAACAATGAATGGATGCAGCAACTACAGAAATTGTACAGAAATTGTAACCATACTTGCTGCTTTCTTGTACTATCTGTTGCTGGTTAACAGCACATGAAAAGCTGATTTAAGCTAATTCACTAACTCAAGACTTCAAGGCCATCATGGATATAAAACGTTTTTTGAAAATAACGAAAGGATGGAGGGAACATAGCAAAGCTTGGAGTTATTTCAGATGGGCTACAACAAGGTAGGCAAAATTATGGTGCTTAAAACCTTACACAACGGTAAATTGGAACAAAACTAAAAGTAACTTTAGCCTTTATAGGGCTGTAGCCTATAAAGTTGTCCAGATTAATAGGTCGTAATTAGGCGTTGTTGTAAAGATATTGCATGTAGATGTTGTACTACAGTGGGCAGTGCTTCGACTTGGCCAGCTTCACTCGCGGTCCGCGCGTGGGATCACGCGATATCACGCAACTTTAATTTGTATTTTCCCAGTGAGACGCTGCAACAACCCAAACAACCGGTAGATGGCTCAAGTGAGTAGGGTGTCTCGTAAAAAGAAATGGAGCCTGGAAAACCCTACACAGACTTCACTACAGACTTTAGCAGACTGGTTTAGAAATAATTTAATAGCCAGAAATATGCCTGCCCTGCCCTAATAAAGAAATATTTGGTTAACTGCGAGTGAATCCCGTTTGCAGCCGTAGAAGAAACGCAGGACAAATTAAACATTCTGGTTTTCTCCGAGTGCAACGATGATAGACAGACATCATTTGGACAAAATATAGAGCATATTAACCTCGTTGCTCAGCCAAATGCCTTTCTGTTACGTCCTGTTATCACGGAGTTACAGGCATAAACGATTTTTTAAGGTCACAAGTTTACTTCATTAGCGGTTTATTTTTTTGATTATTAAAGAGTGTTTTTCATTTAAAGGTTTGACTTCGTGCTTATTCAGTAGAGCATTTAGTGCTCTTCCCAATCCCAGACGTTCACATTGCATGTTTGTTTGTAATGGATGCAACCGCGAGATAGGCTACGCGTTGGACGGCAATGAGTTGTGAACGGACATGAACCAAGACATATAGCCCAGCAGCAATCTAGGGACTGTTCGTTATTTATTGAAGGGGCCACCGGATGAATTTTGAGTGCTTCAGTCAAAAGTTGCATGACCCTCCCTTGCCTGCTAGAAATTGTTCAATGACCCTCCGACAGAATTGTTAAAAAAGACATGACCCTCCCCTTGCCGTCTTCCGCCCGCGCTGCTTTGCGCCACAGCCACACACTGTGATAACGTTCTTAAATCAATCTTTCGTGAGCTTGCATGCTACCAGTCCTTCCTTTTCAAATGTGTTGCGCCTGTTTGCACAATTTCACAAATAATCATATGTGATTAATAATATGACAAATAATCCCTGTGCATGGGGACCGAAACAATGCATGCCAACTTTTTCCGTGTTTATCACGTATTTTAACTTTCCCCCGCTGTCTTGCCGTAGAATAGGCTATCCCAGATTTTAATACTCTCATAACAACCCTGCCATCGGGCCTGTCTCTGTGTTGCCCTGTTGCTACCCCTTGCCATTCCAACGAAACAGATGTCTTCAAATCATCGTTTTCCTTGCTTGAATGTCATAAACATACAACTTTAGACAGCAGAATTACGCATAGGCTACTTGGAACATAACACATTGACAAAGGACAGATGTATCATAACACCCCCAATTATCACCACTTTTGTTCAGAAATTCTAAAACAACGATGTTTTTTAACACTTCAAAATAACATTTGCTAAATTAACCTTACATTTTTCAGTAGCCATAGGTGTGTAGATTTGAACAAAATCTGGTTTGGTTCTTAACGGCACATGGACGGTTAGACCGAGAATTCTTGTCGTGAAATTAAAATTCCACTGGAGCTCCAAGTGGTTGTGTACACGCAGCCTTACAACACTGTTTACAGCTCTTTGAGTCACGGTAAAATGTCATTTTTGGTACATAGCTAATTTAGATACACCTATGGTGTTGGTGGTTGCGTCTCTTTAGGAGTCCGCTGTCTTGGTTTGTATAGAAATGGATATAAGTGACACATACACGCAAGACGGTGGAAATACGGGACCGACGGTAATAGGGGGAGTTCCGATATGTTGCTAGTGACAAAATATTAACTTTCAGTGTTTTACGATGTCTTTGTCATGGGGAAGTGTTTTTCCCCATGCATTTATTCTAGGCTACTGCAGTGACTGCCGTGAGAGAAGCGGGTTCTGTGTTTTGTTCATGTCAGTGACTGACGCGAGAGAAGCGGTGTCTGTGTTGTGTTGCATTGCGTTGCGTTAATTTATTTTCATTGGGCATACCGTGCCGTGCCGTCCACAGCTCTTCAGTTCAGTTTTTTGAAACAATGAGTGCAGGAAGCGCGTTTGTATGGTTATATTGCTTGACGGGGGGATCCCAAGCAGCTTTCAGCCATAAGGCTACTTTGAGAACATTTCAATTCACCCGACACTAATATTCAAAATGTTGACAACTATTTCGGCATAGCCTAAAGCAGTTTAATTAAATGGAATGTAGTTGTAAACAAACGAGCTACTTGGTGAGGCTTGGCCTCACAGATGCGCTCGTGCTTTAGATCAGGGGTCCCCAACCTTTTACGTAGCCTACCATGGACCGGTTTGATTCCCATTTTTTTTTTCACGGACCGTGGGGGGGGATATTGGGGGTTCGGGGGTTCCATGTTCCATATGTGTTGTGCATGCATTACTTGAAAAGAACTAGCTCCAGTTATGTATGAACAGTGAAGGTAACGAACTCTTAAAAACGTGAAAAACGTGAACTTGAAGAAGTGAAAATGTAACAATATGAACTATGAAAATTGAACAACTTGAAGCTACATCTATCAAGTGTGAACATGCTTAACAAAATATGGGAACAAAACATGGGAACTAAACATGCATTATGAATATAATCAGTGGGAGCCCTGTGCTTGTTCCCTGCAACAAGACAGTGACACCCTCAGTGTGTTTGAAATGTCCAGTCGATTGCGCAATTTGGTTTTAGTTGCAGTCATTGCAGAAAACCCGGCCTCGCATAGATACGTGGTGGGAAATGGTAGCAACGTTTTCAGCGCTTTTACGGCTATCTCGGGATATTCTGCTTTGGTTTTGATCCAAAAACCCGCCAGAGAGGTTTCCTCATACACACTCTTAAGACCACCGTCATTTGCAATTTCGATCAACTGCTCTTCCTCCTGCGCTGACATGTTAGGACTATTCGGGATATTGACAAATGGGTTGCGGACCCACTCATTGGTTTGCCGTGGATCTTTGGAGGATGGGAAGTAGCCTAACGCTCAAACTCCATTTGAAAGCGCAACAAGGTAATCGCGCACCAGCTGCAAGAGAAAGGGCCCTGCCTCAGTCTCTCCCAAAACCCCCACTACTGTTTGGAACATATCAAATACACCCCGTCCCCATTCGTCCCCACAAATCAAGCTTGGCTTTAAATGCAGCGACTTTATCTGCCAGTTTAAAGACAGTCGTCATTCTCCCCTGGAGTGACAGGTTGAGGTCATTAAGCAACCCAAATATGCCACATAGGTAAGCGAGTTTTGACACCCAGTCCTCATCACTAAAATGTGCAGCTAACGGTGACTTTTTTTCTGTAAGAAATCTCTGCAGCGGCTCTCGCAACTTAAACACCCTGGCCAGTGTCTGCTAAAGATGCTTGTTTTTTGATGCTCATTCTAGCAGTTTAGCTAACTTCGTGTGACACTACCGTTCGCCAAGAACTGATCAAGTGAAGTGAGCTGACCTGAGGCTGCGCAGCGCTGAAGGCAATATGTAAAGTGTTGAAGGCGGGACAGACGTAAGAAAATAGACCTGGCAAAATGCAAACATGTGTGCAATCAAACAACTGCATATAGGCCTATGCCATGTAAAAACGTGACATTATTGCGAATTAAATTGAGTTTAGTTTGCATGCATTTTTTTTAAACTCATGTCGTAGGCTACGGCCCGGTTAGGAATGTACCTCCCGCGGCCCGGTGTTTGGGGACCGCTGCCTTAGATGGCAGGAAAAATCTTCAGCCTATTAACTGACCACCCGATTCACGTTGGCTGGGGGGGAAGGGGGGCCATCAGACATTTGTGACCAGTTAATTCGGCCCTGCCCCCAACAAATCACACCTTCCCACCTCTGACAGCTTAAAAGAACTCACACCTATTCACAAACCTGCGGCATGTTGCTGTGTTTTGAAATCCTATGCAGCTTTCAATAGTGAGGAAGCAATTTTGCATTGTAGGCATAACTAACATGCAATAACGCCACCAACAACAACCAAAACTAGGCTAATCATTGTCAAAATGTAAATTAAATGTAACATTATTGTGCATCAAATTAAAATGTTCTCTTTTGCAAACGTAGGCATAGTAACAGAATAATTTAATAATGTTACAAAGATACTACATCAATCCGTATGTTTCATTAGGCTACTAGGCTATTTGTTTTGCCTTACTCATTATTCATTTAGGCTAGGCCTTTTTATTCAGTTATTAATCATCTTCCTTCTCACTACTTGTGTAGCGCACGCATTCTCCGACCTGTCACCTGTCACTCATCATCGGAAGGGAGGTGTTTGGAATCATTCCCGCGTTACAATCGTCAGCCAATCAAGGTGGTCACTTCAGTCAAGCTCGTGCATGAGTAATGACGTCATCTATAGCAACGAAGACTCACTCCTAGTTTAGGAGTTGTCTGAAAGGCTTTGTGAATAACTTTTAAGAGAAAACGCCAAGCTAAAATCTTTTAGTGCGATTTAGGAGTAGCCTACTCCTAGTGGTAAGATAAAAGCCTTTGTGAATAGCCTACGGCCCCAGTTATTCATCATCTTCCGTCCTTGTGTAGCGCACGCATTCTGAGACCTGTCACCTGTCACTCATTATCGTAAGGGAGGTGTTTGGAATCATGCCCGCGTTACAATCATCAGCCAATCAAGGTGGTCACGCTTGCCCATTTACACAAATGAATGGTCGAATATTACTGATGATCATTGTTATTTAAGAACATGCAGTGTGCGTAGGGCACCAAAAACATCTTGCTCGTAAAAAAGCATCATACCGCACATTGTGGCGGGTCTGTTATTTACTGTAGGCTGCGCAAACCACAGGGCAAGCCTGCATTCGAGGCCTTCTGTTGAAGACTTTTATATAAAGCCTGCGCTAACAGTAATCCTCCTGCCCCTGATAGGCCTACCACAGCTGTGGATATGTGTGGAATGTTCAAGTAATAACACAATCCAATGTGTGTCTCAATTGTCCCCCGCTGACCAGACCACCTCACACATTTCTCTAGATTTTGCAACGAATTTACATGACACAATGCCATAAAATATGCCAGTTTTAGGACACAGAATAATGTTTGTAATGATACCAGTTAGGCCTACGTTTAACAGTAACAAGTGTAATGAGCTATTCATTGTCGAAGGTGCATGGTCAAGTGAAATTCTTACTTTGGAAAACAAACATTTGCCGATATCATCGCCGATCATCAGAATATTGCTCTGGACTGCAGGTAACTTGTTAACCCAGTGGTTCTCAAACTTTTATTTAATTCCCCACTTTGATCAAGGGGCATTACTGATGATAGTGGAGATAACGTGTTATCCCGAGGCCTTTGCCAGTCAGCATCTCCGACGGTAGTCTACCCTATTAAAAATAGGCTATACGTTTTCGATGTCCCAAACGGAGAGACATAGGCTACTTTATTGTTTTTAACGATCTCTATGCTACTCACAAAAATGTAGGCATGGGGACATGATGAAGTAGGCTATCCAACTGTCGTGTGTTAAATTATTGTGATTACGAGCCAGTGGTTTTCAAACATGCGTGACTCGGACATCTAACTAAATGCAACAGGCTCCTATCGTCCTCGCATTCGCAAAATGAGGACCAGTGTTTTGTCAAATTGCAAATAGCTATTCGTTTTAACGAATTTTTATGATAGTAGCCTATGCTTTTTGTATAGGCTACTATCTTAATCTTGGAATATCGGGAAAGGAAGTGGCGCGTCTGCAGTCAGCCAAATATGAATGTAATTCTGCGGCATAAAGCAGATGTATTTGTTTATTGTACAGAAACAGAAAAATAAAAATGACATGTCAAGCAGTCAACTGACTACATTGCAGTCAAGAAGTAGGGTAAATTAAGACACTGTTTTGATTTGCGTAGTTGCATTGCCCCCATCACTGACAATAACATAGCAGATTTCGATTTTCGCTACCACCGTGTAGTCAAGCCTTAAGCCATACCCAAGTAGCCTTAATGAGGTAATGTTTAATTATGCATGATTTATTTTGTTATTGAATTCGTAGGCTGGGATTCCTCTCGGTAACAATTATGTTTGGTAGCCTCCTGCTTTTTCAGAAGGGGCGGCAGTCAGGCTACTGACAGAGCGATGTACAGTGGCAGAGCGACGCACAGTGGCTGAAAGTGGTACTAAAGCTTCACGCAGCTTCACGCCTCGTAATGCGCGACTGAAGTGGCCATTTGAAAGCGATGCCCACTGTATATAGGCTACTAAATATTTAGGTCACCAATGCACGAACAAAACCGGGAAATGGACAAATATGATCAAGGCTTTGAATGTTTCCGTCTGTGCACGGGGGTGTCTGTAGATTGGTGTGCAACGCATTCATTCATGCAGGCCTGTGGTCATGCATGCGCCCTTAAAATAGCATCTGCATTTTCGCCACAGACTTTAGACCAGGGAGTTCCTGGTCTGTGGCGGAATTGTTTTCTGAAACTGCAAAATATCAACAGTGAACGTTTGGGCCGGAACACGCCCAGTCTTTTCGCTGAACCGCCCCCGTGGGCGCAATCGAATTCCCTAATTTACAGGCATGTACCTGTGGAGGGAAAATTCCAATATGCGCTGACTGCAAAATAGGAAAGACAAACGCGCGAGTATACAAAGTCAATTGCGCCGGGACGGAAGATCGAGCCCATAGTTTAGTGTTTGTATGTGATTTTCGCCGTAATTAAGCAGCTTTTTTGAGATTGGTGTTTTGGAGCCCCCTTTGGAGAAACGGTATACTGCAGCTCTGCTGCGTTTTGTCCTTGCATTGTTGCCATAGCTGATCAGAAGCGGTATGCTTTGCATTGGGTAGGTTGACTGTATAAAGCACTCTCCACTTTGTTCTAATTTTGTAACTGTAAAATGTTGTTTACGTTAAAAACGTCGATATACCACCTGTATTATATTACTTTACATGTATTGTTAGGATTTGGTAGCAATTCTAGCAACTTAGAGAACGTTTATTAATGTTTTCATTATGACCACGAGTTCATACACACGAGTCTAACGTGACAAGCTGTAAACTCCGCTAGCAACTTTCCATGCATTCAGTGTAGTTTAGCTTAGTGCTCATGGAAAGTGCAATTCAGTCTAGCAGGAAATGAATGTACATTTAGTTTAGCATTATGTTTATGCATTACCTCCGTATGGTCTACGTCTGTGAGTGTTTAGTGAGTCTCAGAATATTAATAAACTCATTCTGTGCACCTGAACATTCCATGTCGCACGTCTCCCTTGCTAGTAGGGCTGACAGTGATGGTAGGCTATAGGAATCATGCATGTAATATGGGCCCATTCTGTTACTTTTTTTTTATTTTGCTTGTGCAGATGCTGTTTTATGTATGCCAGTGTCTGAAGGCATGTTTTGTTTGAACTTTTCCTAAAGGAATAAAAGTGATAAGCCAGTTTTGGTCTCAGTCCCTTCACTGTCTGACTAATAGTTATATATTACTAATATATTAATAAAGCTTAACCAACTTTATTATAAGGGTCCCCCATACTGATAGTTATATATTACTAATATATTAATTAAGCTTAACCAACTTTATTATAAGGGTCCCCCATACTGATAGTTATATATTACTAATATATTAATTAAGCTCAACCAACTTTATTATAAGGGGCCCCACGCTTATAGCTATATACCACTAATATATTAATTAAGCTTAACCAACTTTATTGCAAGCGTTTCTGGCGCCGACGAGTGGCGGCATGTCAAGGTAGCTCCGTGTTTTTTTCTTGAATTTCCCCTTCGGGATCAATAAAGTATCTATCTGTCTATCTATTGTAAGGGTCCTATGGGGAGTGGTTCATATTGGGATAGGCAGAAGCACAGTTTAATATCAATTAGTTAAATAATAATAAGTCATTAACTTTTCTATTAACATATAGTTTGTAAATAAACATTTAACATTTAAATGATGTAAGAAATAACTGTTAATTAGTGCCAAAAATAAATTTAGTTAACTATTAACACATATTAATACAATATTAGTTAATAGATTTGTTAAAACATTAACATACAGATTTTATGCAAACAACTAATATTTAATTAATGATGAAAAAACGATTAACTTGTGCCAAATAGATATTTTAGTAACAATTAACAAATATTAACAAAGGGTTAGGTAATTACTAGTTTGCTATTTATTATGGCACCTTATTATGGAGTGTTACCGTTCTTTTTGCTAATTGAGGGGCAGCCGTGGCCTACTGGTTAGCGCTTCGAACTAACCGGAGGGTTGCCGGTTCGAACCCTGACCAGTAGGAACGGCTGAAGTGCCCTTGAGCAAGGTGTGTGCGTCACCTCACTGTGTGTTCACTGTGTGCTGAGTGTGTTTCACTAATTCACGGATTGGGATAAATGCAGAGACCAAATTTCCCTCACAGGATCAAAAGAGTATATATACTATTGGTGGTATTGATGACAAACCCAAGATACTTTGCACATGACAATTTGCAGATCATAAAAGAAAAAATGTCCACCTGCTGGGGTGTTTTTTAACTTCTGCAAACAGTAAAGGACTGACATAGGTTAAGTTCTTGTGAGCACACTAACAGCAGAGACCAGTATTGTGCCCGGGGAGCAACCTATATGTTGCCACAATACTCATGTTCTCTGTGATTAATTTCCTATTTTGCCTTTGAAAACACATTGGATTAGATCCATGTTTCATTTGAGTATACAGCTACATGTAATAACTGTTAAAGTAAACAAAAAAGAACTCTTTTGGAAACTAGTGTCCTACTAGCCAGCTACTTGCTAGCCAGCTACTAGCCAGTTCAAGTTTTGTATAGATGTCTAAAAATGAACAGTAAAACCTCTACACTGGTAGAGATTTGAACAAACAATAAATATCAGTTCAAGTTTTGTATGAATTTCTAAAAATGGACAATAAAAACTAATCATTTGAACTGATTGAAAAAACTGATCCTTTGAACTGATTGAAAGGAACTGATCCTTTGAACTGATTGAAAGAACAGCTGATTTAACTGATTGAAAGTGCTCCTAGACGACCTAGGCTGGTAGTGGTGGATGCCCGAGATGGAGGATTCTGTAAAAGAAAAAAAGAACTATATTTAGAGAAGAAAATTCAAACAAAATGGAACATTTTGGCAAATGTCTACATTTATAGTTATTAGCAGTGTAATTTAACATGCATAAATAACTTTTATATAATCAATAGTAGTAATTATTACATTGTATGAAACAAGGAAAATGCATATCAACATGTGCATATTAAAATTAATGTAATTTACAAGATACTAGCAGATACGCATACTAGATAGTAGGGGTGTAAAGATTAACCGATACGTATCGGTATCCGTTTTTAACGCGTAAGATACGGCTACATCAATATGTGAAGCCCCGTATCGGAATAAAACTGAAATGAACCGGTCGTTATATCGATTTACTTGTTACAAATCGGTTTATAACCTTTTCTGCTCGCTCAGACTCTGATTTACGTTGCAAGCAGCGCGTTCATCCCGCTTCCTGTTTTGAAACTACACATGGCACGGATTTGTGGGTAATGAAGTTCGTTTTGGGCTACACTCATTGCCCAATGTCGTCAAAGGACTTCATTACCCATACATCTACCGCAACCTAAGCACGTGACAACTCGCACTCTGTCGGTGTTTGACAGTTTTTACTCTTTTGTTTGTCAAAATCCAGCACGAAATTAAACACTTACTATAGCATTCCTAAACGGCAACGATAGTCTGTAGAGTAGCCTTACATTTGATGAAGGGATTTCCTTAATGCTTAAGAATAATTTGGCCCTTGCTGCTTAAACAATGTACAAATTATTATTATTTTGTTCATATTCACTCAGACTTGGAACAAAATAGGCCCAGTTCATTGATATGTAGGCCTATTTTGTTGTAGGCAATGAGAAAAGGCCAAGATTGTCTTAAGCACCGTTTTATTTTATTTCGGTATTGTCTTACCTCAACAATAGGCTACAGCTCCTTGAAAACAATCAGATATAACTCTATAAAATCTATAAAGTCTATTAAAATGTATTTTCATGTTGTATTTGGTTTGTTTGGCTGAAATGTAGACTATTCTTTTTTCATTTCAATACAGTATATGATACAAACCTTAGTTTAGATAATTATATTCACACATTTGTTTTTGCCTAATTGACATGACCATGATAATTAATATCAAATGAATGTGCACCTTAAGCAAATGATAAAAAATCTTTCAGAATGCTTTCCATTCTTCAACTGCATCGAACTGCATCGCATCGAATCGTACTGAATTGTTTTTTATGAACATGTATCTTTTCTTGTATCGAATTGTGCCCATGTATCTAGATGTGAATCGTATCGACTTTTACATGAGAGATTCACACCCCTACTAGATAGCCTACTAAAATAAGCAAACAACATCTCACCAGTGTTTGTACACAAGCTTTGTATGGTACATCTCAAAGCAGTCAGTCAGTGGGGCACAGTGCAGGGTGGTCTGGACAGGTCTTGCAGAAGAAAGGTGTCTGCTTCCTCCCTCTTCGTGCGTCATCTGGACTGCGCTTCCGCATGGAACAGACTTTGCAGTCCAGACGCGATTTCTCGTGTTGTCCGAGAAAGTGTCGACCAGTGAGACGCACGGGCACTAACGGTGTGCTGATTGGCCTGGGAGGTGGAGTGAGCTCAATTTGCCTCCGTCTCAGTACCCCCTTCACCACAAGCTTGCGGAATCCAGCCGACTGCATTGTATTGCCACTTTCTTTGTGCAAGATGTAGGCATTCACAAGTGCGACCTCTCGGATATGATGGAACAACCGATGGTACCACTTCATTGCACGGTGTTGGTAGCTGTAATAGGAGCATAGCTGGTCTCCGCAATCTACCCCTCCCATGAAGCGGTTGTAGTCCTCCACGCTCTTTGGCTTGTGCAAAGTTCTGTAGCCATCAGGCCCTTTGCTACGCACTCGTTTGGTGATAACGAGATTATCGTGCACTGTGGAGAGGACGGTGACAGTACCAGCATCACGAAAAGACGCAATTAAAAGTGGACGTTTTTAAAAAAACTCAGGGGGATCTGAAGGCCGCAGTTTCAGACCATGGAGTTGAGGGGGCATACCTTTCCTGTTCACACGAACAGTTCCACACGCACCGGTGTTTTGCTGGTGGAGCTCTTGGAAAAGAGCGGGTGAGGTGTAGTAGCTGTCAGTATACAGAGTGTGTCCCTTCCCCAAAAGCTTGGCTTCCCTTGGCAAGCCAACAACTGAACTATGGCCAATACCCAGACAGCGATCGTAGTTCAAGGCCCCGCCAGTATATACGTGCCACAGGTATGTGTAATTACTTGTCACGTCTGACAGGACAAAATTCTTCAGACCAAACCGGTGTCTTTTATTTGGCACGTACTGACGAAAAAACACCCTTCCACAAAATGAAACCATGGACTCGTCAATGGACAGGTGCTCGTGGGGGTAGTACTCGCTCTGAAAACTCTTCAGGACTAGATCCATAACCCGGCTGACCTCTCTCCAACCTCAGAGAGTTGTCATTGAAGTGGATGCAGGAGGACAAGAGCTGAAAGCGGTTGCGTGTCATTACACGAGCGAAATTTGGTGTCAAGCCCAGTGAATTTTGGGTGCTCCAGTAATCTGAGATTTGAGCCTTTCTAGTCAGACCCATGCTGATCTGAATGGCCAAAAACGCCTCCATCTCAGAACGATCAGTGGGCTTATAATCACGTAAACGTGAGTGACTCGCTAGCTCGGTGGAAGCTAACGCCTCAGCATAGCGGTTTGTCTCAGCCACCATGAGATCAACAGCACAATCGCTGAAAAAGGCTTTAAAAAAAAGGTATTGTATCACTACAATCCCAAACTCTCTGCGGACCAGGTCGTGGGTTGATGTGTACAAAAGGGATCCTCCCATTAGATCGCTTCCTCTCCCCCTCAGTGGCCACCGTCTTGCCTGTCACATCTAGCCACTCCCGCGGGGCGTCTCCCTCACCACAGCCAGTGAAGTCGCCGGCCTCGGTGAAGTCGCCGGCCGCTCCTCCTTCTTCGACTCCCTCCTCGTCCTCCCCTGGACCACACAGGAGCCCCTCCAAGTCCTCCTCTCCAAATCTGAAAAACTCCTCATCGCCGTCACTGTCCCAGTTGAAATTAAAACTCTCCTCCATGGTCATAAATTCACGGTACTGCAATCGCAAACTCTCTCTATGTGCTAGCTAGATAGCTTGATATTTAGCTGATGCTAATTTGTTTCTTGAAGTTTGTGAAGACTTAATTTAAGAAGACTTTAACTTATTTTAAGGAGTCTTATCAAGACAAATTTGCTCAATGCACTGGCAGACAAATTTGCTTGTTTTTAGGACAAATTTGCTTAACGCACTGGCAAACAACTTTGCTTGTTATTAAGATGAGATCAAATGATTTCACAAGAAAGCGCTAGGTAAGTCTCTTTATACTGAAAACAATACCAACTAGTTTTTTTTATCTTGATATAAGATTAATAACACTTGGTTAGATTGTGTTAGATAATCAGTTTTTGCAGTGTATCTGTGCTTACACAGAGAAGCTATACCGTATACCATGTGAGCGTTGCGTTCGTGGCAACAGTTATAGAACTGGCTTCACCAGAGGTGATGGTGGCGCATACAGTGCTGGCCAAAAGTATTGGCACCCATGCTAAAGTTGACTGAAAAGAGGAATATAAAATCATCTTTTGGAAATTGATCTTAATGCCTTAAGTGAAAAATGAGGAAATATCTAACCTTTAAGGACACCAATTTTCTTAGTGAATGAATAATGTATCATAAATAAATAAATGTTCTTCCTTAAAATTCAGGGGTCATAAGTATTGGCACCCCCATGTTAAATTCCCATAGAGACAGGCAGATTTTTATTTTTAAATGAAACATAACCATTGCATCCAGCTTCCCAAGACAAAAACTGCAATTGCAGGTGGAGAGAGGCCTTGTATATTATGTGGTTAGCATAAAATAGTCCAACATGACAATATAATTTATCAATATTTTTTGGGAAAACAAAAACAAAAATAGAACTGCATCCCAATTATGAAGAAATGCCTCTCACAACTGTTATGAGAAACATTACACCATGTTCCAAATTATTATGCAAATTAGATTTAAGTGTCATAAACATAAATTTTTTTGTTTTTCAATTAAACTCATGGATGGTATTGTGTCTCAGGGCTCTTTGGATGATTGAAATCAATCTCAGACATAATCTGTGATAATTGGTTTGCCAGGTGAGCCCAATCAAAGGAAAACTACTTAAGAAGGATGTTCCACGTTATTTGTTCAACAAAATTCAAATTATACTCCAACGGTTGATGACTTGAAAATTATACTGACTGTCATTTGCATCAACTATTTAGGAAAATCTGAGAAAAATGTAATTTGCACAATAATTGGGAATGCAGTGTAAATACTCACATTGTATTGTGTGCATAACTCGCGGACTTTGGTCAAATAGCCAAGGTCTGGGACCACCACACCAGCCTCTCCTTGGATGGGCTCCACCATAAAGGCTGCCACATTCTGGTCCTGAAGGGCTCTCTAAACACAAACAAACACAAAGATATTTTTACCAATGCCTCCCAGCTTTTAAATCAAGAGATATGCAAATAAAAAATACATAACAGACTTGCATGCCTCATTAAGTCCACTACCTGGCTTGAGGGAGACGGTATACTAATACTTGTGGGTGCATTTAGTATTATGTGCCAGGGTTGAGAATGCAGAAATCAGAAGATGAATGTTGCAGACACCATGACTTATATCTTAAATCTTAAGATACACTTTCTTAATCTATTGGCAGATAAATTAAGACAGAAAAGAATTTAAAAAGATTTTCACTTATTTTAAGTCAAATAAGCTTAAAGTAAGTATCCTTCTACTAAATACTAAAAACAATATTAACTACATGTTATATCTAAGATTGTAACACTTAGTAAGATATCACTTTTCAGTGTATGAATAATAGTACACTGCAAATAATCAAATCTAACCAAGTGTTTAATAATTTTAATAATAATAAAATAATTTTATGAGAACACGCTAGGTAAGTCTCTTTAAACTGAAAACAATACCAACTAGAGGTTTTGATCTTGATATGAGATTAATGACACTTGGATAAATATCAGATAAGCAGTTTTTGCAGTGTAGCCTGGGTGCCAGCCGAACATAGCTCCGCCCACAACATTTGAGGTCAGGAAGTTCAGTCTGGACTTGTTCCGTTGTGGAGCAACTATGCAACTTTTCCCCACTGCGCCCCATAATCATGTCCCAATGGACCAATATCGGACTCAAATTCTGACTACAATTGTGTATGACGACGTCAGGCTTAGAACACTTCCACATACCCAAATGGTTTGCTATAGGCCTACAGACAAATTAAAAAAACATTGGCCTCTAAGCTAAGCAAACCATTTCCTGGTGTAGCCTGGGCAGAGGATGGTGACTGTACCTCCGTGGGATTCACACAAAGTGTCTTGGCTGCTGTTGTCCAGTTTGTGGAGCGGTTGCTGCCCATTGTGCGTATTCACTCACAGTTCAGCTGAATTCCATCCATTGGAAAAAAATAGTAATCCTAACGTTAGGCATATCCAGAAAAGTCTCGGCGTTGACGTCGCTCTTATTCAAAGAGGGCCGCAAGATCCGACTAAAACTTCAGTTGTCTGTACCTCATACGCAACGCATCTCATACCACGTTATTACTGGCCATGCCGACGATGAGCAGGGGCAGCGGATTGTGAAAGTAAGGGGCTGCGATCACACAGTCCAGGTTACTGGAGGCAGGGCACGCACCGGCGCAGCAAATAACTTTTACAAATAAGAATCCCGATTTCCACTCGGCTGCTGTCTGGGGCTTTTGCCAAAAGCACGAAATACAAGCCATATTGGAGTTCTTCTGATCCTATAAATCTAATAAAAGAAATGGTTTCTTGACATGGTGCATTTTGCACTTCGGTGCTGTAGTCTTTGAAAAATATTACAGCTGTATGTGACGATCAACAAGAATTTCCTCTAGTTCTAACAATAACACACCTGTATGTTATGCTTTCATGTGTGCCTATTTAATTCAACAGTACAAAACATCAAACAGATCGTAGGCTACTCTTGAACGTAGGATAAGGCTATAAACACAAATGGAATGTTATTATACATCATGGAAAATTGCAAAGGTCGGGTTTGCTCCATCTTTTAATCATAGGCTAAGTTTGAAGTTTCAAAAATGTTGAATAGGCCTACTGGTTATGACCCCCCCCAATAACATCCCAACATATACACAAAAGCAGGGTTCTAAATGAACTTTTTTGATCACCAGCCAATGTGGCTGGTAACTTTCTAAAGTTACTAGCCAATCAGAATTTCTACTAGCCAATTTGTTTCCGGTGAAAATAAGAGAATTATGAGTTCATGAGATGAGTGTCACTGAATGCATTTGATCTTTATTAACATTGTTGGCATGGATATACTATCTATATCTATTTCTCTGTCG
This sequence comes from Alosa pseudoharengus, assembly GCF_046254945.1. Classification (NCBI taxonomy): domain Eukaryota; kingdom Metazoa; phylum Chordata; class Actinopteri; order Clupeiformes; family Clupeidae; genus Alosa; species Alosa pseudoharengus. Next base: position 1,560,680 of record NW_027468701.1, on the reverse strand, counting down.
ATATCCTCATGCCCTGCTCCATTCCTCTTCTCACCCCCATAAGTCTGTCCCAACCACCGCTGCATTTAGTTTAATCTTAACTTAATAAAAAGGAAATATCAATTATCATCAACAATGACAAGCCAGCTGGAAGCTGCTACTCATTTTCTCTCCCGCTCACGTGTGCTCAGACGCGTTCTCAATTAAATGCAGTAGCATAGGGCCTACGTTCAAGTTGGATCTTTATAGAGGACCCGAAAAGTATCATCTTTATTTAACATGCTGTTAGTGCATGTTTACATTGTATACTTTCTCTAACAAGAGTAAAAAACAGTTTGCAGTCCAGCTAGGCCTACTATTTATTGGCTAAATATTGGTCCCTCCTCTGTCTCTACGTACAGTGCGTGATGCGTGTGGTGATCAGACAACTTTTTAAAACTGATAATTTTCGCCTATACAAGCTTCTCACGTTCCTCTCCATCTTCAGCTGTAGACAATAAAATAAACGATCTAGCTGCTTCAGGTTTTGCGGCCTCCGCTACATGACATCAGCCTCCCACAAAGGAAATAGGCTAGGTAAACACAATGCGTTAATTGCGTTAATATTTCGTAACGTGTTATGTACATGTGTTATGTACTTTTTACTTTACTTTACTGGCTAACTCCCTCCTCGTTCAGTCTATGCTCCCTGCTCTGGCTCCGTTCGTTCTTCTAATTCCTTGAGTTTTCTGGTAGACGCTCCGTTCGTTTCAGTCTCTCGCGCTGGTTTCACTCCAATCTGTGCGCAGTCAATGGGCGTATCACGTAGCATTACGGCACAGTGGTCATGGGAAATGTTGGAAGTAGGCCTATTGCCAGGGGGGATATATGACCGAGAGCACGTAATGCCCCATGCATCACCAGCCAAACTGGCTAGTAAGTTTTTCTTAACACCCGCCAAAATGAATTTTAACCCGCATTTGGCGGGTTGGCGGGTGTTAATTTAGAACCCTGCACACAAGTGCAAGCCAATGTTTCAAGTTTTTTTTTTTTTTTTTTTGGTGGTGATAATAACGTCGTTACCGCCAAAAAATCCGGCGCGTTATTATAATTGAAGCTGTTTTTTTCATCAGACGCTGAGGAGAGAGGCAAAGACTTTTTCCTTGGTTAGTTAGCGGGCAGTGCACGAGACAAGCACATAAATGCTGCCGATTGGCTGAGGTGGAGTAAAATCTCATGGTAAGCCAATCAGAGGTAGAGTTGGGCGGGTGTTCGAAAGCACGCATAGTCGGACACACAACGGACAGCAAAAGCGAGTCAGTCAACGAGAGACACGGGTATGGCGAGCCCAATTAATCCAAAAGTAGCCTTCCCTAAATGGAAGTATAGCCATGACTTTTCCCTCCAAGAAAGTAAAGGAACGAATGTAGGCCTAATTGTGAAATGTACATTATGCCCTGGGCAAAAGTGCCTATCCACATCGGTGTCAAGTAATTCAAACTTACTCAAACGTATTTCAACGTTGCTTACACGAAATAAGTGGCCAAGGCCACCGAAGGAGGAGACAGTGCCACAAAACTTAAGCAAAACTGAAGCTTGATTTTAAGGCCCCACCACACATTTTGTCTCAGACCGAACTGAACAAACTGGTAGCCAGGTATGTGGTGGAGGATATGCTGCCATTTAGACGTGATAGCGGCGCGTACGTTCGAAGAAATAGACCGTTCATCTAAAATGGAGGGAGAGGGTCAGAGGAGGGGTAGCCCTACCGTATCTGTAGACGTTAGCAAACTATATAGACGCCCAATATAGGGCCTACTTGAGGGGTAAATAAATATTAGAAGTTCCAAAACATCTATAGTGTTATTTGTATCGATCCACTATATAAACATAGCCTGGTGTTACCATCCTATGTACTTCCAGCCAAAATTTGATTTCAGCCTCGCACGTAGTCTGGCCCAACCCACAGCATGCTGTTCGCGTACGACCGCGCCAATCAGCGAACAGTTGAGTGATGACGCGGAACTTGCCTGCCGAATTGCTTGTAGTCCAGCGAAGCTTGTAGTTCAACAGCATAGCAACAATGGCGACGGAGGAAGAGACGCTAGAAGCTATCCGCGAAGTTGTCGCAACTCTCGAGGGCATCACGCAATTAAAGCAGGAGCAAGAGGCTTGTCTTGTCAATTTTTATAAATGGCAAGGACGTATAACTCTCCTTCCAACTGGCTTTGGGAAAAGTTTGATTTATCAGATGGTGATGGCTAAACCTAAACGCACAAGTGTACTACATGCATCACTACTTATCATGTTTTCAAATAAACATTTGCTGCTCGTTATTTTCCCCCCTACTCTCAGTATTACCTTAACAAAATCAATGCGGCATAGGCCTACTTAAGGAATGGAATGTTAGCTACTAGCTACCCTACCGAGCGGGGCTCAAGGCGAGGCGGTGTGTCTTGACGTGAGCTAGCCGGTTACCGAGCGGAGCTCAAGGCAAGGCTGCTGTGATTGTGCTTGACTGGGACTAGCGGTTACCGAGCTGGGCTCAAGGTAAACCGCTCCGTGTTTGTGTTTGACAGAGGCTAGCCTGTGGCTGAGCTGGGCTCCAGGCGAGGCTACCGTGCTTGTGGACAGTAACGTTAGCCAGTCACCGAGCATGGCTCAAGGTGCGTTGTTTTATGCCAAACAACCGTTAGTTTAACTGAGCAAGCTCCAGCTTAAATAACACGTAGGTAGTCATTACCAAACATTGCTGATTGGTTAAGGGAACTCCAATGATTTTAAACCTCAAAATAAGCATCCGCCCATTACGGAGACAGATTATTAGTACTTTGTTCCAGACTGTATGACGAAGAGAAACGTAGTCACAGGCGGTAAGGACCAGGCTAATATAAACATAATATCTAGCCTACAGTAGGCCTACTCTCCAGTATTACTGGCACCTCTACTAAAGTTGACTAAAAAGAGGAATCATCTTTTGGAAATTTATCTTAATGCCTTAATTAAAAAAATGAGGAAATATCCAACCTTTAAGGACACCAATTTTCTTTGTGAATGAATAATGTATCATAAATAAATAAATGTTCTTCCTTAAAATACAGGGTTTTATGGGGCAGCCGTGGCCTACTGGTTAGCACTTCGGACCTGTAACCGGAGGGTTGCCGGTTCGAACCCCGACCAGTAGGCACGGCTGAAGTGCCCTTGAGCAAGGCAACTAACCCCTCACTGCTCCCAGAACGCCACTGTTGATGCAGGCAGCTCACTGCTGTGTTAGTGTGTGCTTCACCTTATTGTGTGTACACTGTGTGCTGTGTGTGTTTCACTAATTCACAGATTGGGATAAATGCAGAGACCAAATTCCCCTCACAGGATCAAAAGAGTATATATACTTACTTACTAGGGTCATAAGTAGTGCTGTCAGTTAAATGCGTTATTAACGGCGTTAACGTAAACCTAATTTTTTTATCGCGAGATTAACGTTCTTTTTGGTGTAACAAACTTTGTCGTTTTTTCACATGCTGTTGCAACAACTAGTAACGTTAGAACAACTACAACACCACACCAGATCTCGCTAGACCAGAAACTAAACAATACGCACCGACGAATGGAATGGAACGTTGTATGTGCTGCACGTACACGTCCCCTTTTAGGGGAAAGTTGACTGATTTAATGGAAACCTATGCTGCATCAAAGTGGGGAGCGAAAAGGGCTTATAGTATACTTACTAAATCTTGAAAGGCACAAAATAAGGTTGGTGTAAGAGTTATCTGTGTGTTTATGGGATTAATGTGACCATGTTCCTATGTTTTGCTCTTTCCAGTTTACTAACAGGAGTGAGAGTCACAAATGTATCGATAGGCACAGTCAAACTGCCCGTGGCTGACTATAATTAAGTTCAGCAAGCTTTACTTTACATGTCATCAACTAAACATAAGTCACACATTCATTCCAGTGTTTCCTCTGTGTTGATTTGGTAGTGGCGGCCCCCCACGGTTTAATTTTCTTCCCCCACGGTATCAGAAATGGGGCAGACGTACAATAGTCGCAGTTGCCTTTCAAAATTCATTGTGCAGACCTGTTGTAGATTCTCCAAATATACAGCTCAATCACAACTGAAAATAATGCCTCATTGTGTGTGAATAGAGGTGAATACATATAATAGAGTCCCGAAGTGTGACGTAGCGTTTCCATGACAACAGAATCACTGGATCTAAACAAACTTTCGAAGTGGCATAAATAGCATTGAATGTAGACATGTGGCATCATTTCTAGCTAATAAAAATAAATATAGCCATTTAAACGTTTTACCTGCTAGGCAGCAGCTTAGCCACATAACACGGATTCCCTGGCAGGTGTAATAGTAAGAAACAAAATTCCAGTGGATATTTCACGTCTTCTCAAAGACTGGCGGCTGTTAAGAGCGACGAAAAATAAAGCCAAAACACGTCCGTGAATTTAAGGATTTTAACCGCATGCTGTGAAGTTACATGCAGGTCTCTTTTACGGGGGAAACCCATGCTAAAATAAAACCTGTAGTCACGAATTTGATCGTGTTGGTATGAATATATGTTGTAGTATGTGATTCCTACAGTGTAAAAAAATATACTAACGTTTTAGAAACATTGTCAAATTATTGAAATAGATTAAGAAAGCCACCGCTATGGCGATTACTATGGTTAGATTGATTTGTTTAGATCCAGTGAAATTGCTGCCTTGGCAACGCTACGTCATGGCTTCGGGACTCTATTGCTTGTGTTGCAGTGAAGTGGCAGTTGTCAGTTCCGTGGGACAGGGGGACGGTGGGGGGGGGTTCGGACGGGCCTGCCCCCACTGCTTAAAAAAATCCTAGAGGAAACACTGCATTCTATCACATGTAATATGAACGTAGCCTATTTTCCACAACTAGGTGAGATAATTGGCTATGTTACAGTTGACTATTCCACAGTTAGCTAGCTAGCAAGCTAACTGTTTTGCATGGGATAATATGGTAAGTGTAGCAACATTTGTACAAAACATGGGGCACTGCAAACGAATTAGGTTGGTAATGTACATAGTTTCGACATGAGTAAGTTACTTAATTCTTCATAACTGCCGTGTTAGTAAAACGATTGAATGTCCTGTGAATTAATAACTAGATGTAACGTCAACGTGTGATTACTTTCCCATTGGAATCAATGATATAATGTGAACATGTTTTCAGCTAAAATGGGGCGTGATGCAGATTAAATGTATCTTTATGATGATGCGCCGTTAGTAGGCTACGTAAAGGCATGTTGCACACTCTTGGTTGGGCTTACGAGCCGGCCAAAGAGTAGTAGCCTAGGCTGACGCATTAGTTGTGTGCCGTCAAAGATTTTTTCACCGTCACTTGTTCTGTTATCAACATTCCTCTTTGGCTGCTACTATTTGCGATGCACTCTGGTTTCGACATTAATTTACATTAGATTCCATTCTTTTCAATACAACTCCGCACACCAGCATCGCACTTTGCCGCCGTGTAAATCACGATTCAGTTATATTTGGTCGACGCTGCTTCATAAAATCCATTGTTCATCCAGTGTTTAAAAACTTCGGCGTTGATGTGTGTGGCAAGTGACAGTGCACCATAGACTGTAGGCCTATAAAATGGCAATGCACTCATGTTGAAAAGTTCCTTATTTTCAACTGATCTCAAAGATAATGAATATAGTATGAATATAATATTTTCTGTTTGTTATGCCCGTTATAATGTGTGTAGACCTACATTTTGTGCATGCACTTCTGCGGTAGGATTTATTTCAGTTTATATCAGCTATATTTCTGAAGAATACATTGTGTTGCCTCAGGTCTGCTGCACATCTTTTGAAATTTGATTTGAAATAATCAAATAGACCTACCGTCTTAAAGTTCAGTTAATAAAGTAACTTGCTTTGCTTTCATTTGAATCCCAATCAAGATACACATTAATTGCTTTATTGTTAATATGGACTCCTGGAAAGTTCAGATATGCAAAATAATAGAATTTTAATTATATGATAAAATATGTGATTAATCGTGATTAACTATAGGAATTCAGCGATTAATTGTGATTAAAAAATTTAATCGTTTGACAGCACTAGTCATAAGTATTGGCACCCTGATGTTAAATTCTAATAGAGGCAGGCAGATGTTTATTTTTAAAGGCCAGTTATTTCATGGATCCAGGATACTATGCATCCTGATAAAGTTCCCTTGGCCTTTGGAATTAAAATAGCCCCACATCATCACATACCCTTCATCATACCTAGAGATCGGCATGGTTTTATTTCAGTTAGCCTATTAGCTGGTTTGATTTGCATTGAGCTCAATGAGCATCAAACCAGTTAATAGGCTAACTGAAATAAAACCATGCTAATCTCTAAGATAAATTTCCAAAAGATGATTTTATATTCCTCTTTTTAGTGAACTTTAGCAGAGGTGCCAATAATTCTGGAGGGTAGGCCACTGTACATACATGGCATTTGACTGGAAGCTAGTCTCACTTTGTCCCACAGAAACATTAACATAGTTTAGATTTGTGTATATTGTTTCTGTTAATAATGTATTGTATTAAGTGTCCATTACATTATAATATTCAGATTTGTATTGAACATGCATATGTATTTTAAGTTCCATTAAAGAGGGGTGAGGGTGGGGTCACATTTGAGCTTTTAAAAATGTACTTGAAAGTAACGCATTACTTACTTTCTGAAGTAACTAGTTACTTTTATAATTTGTAACTGAGTAAGTATTTTAGTTACTTTTGGAGAGTAGTAACTAGTAACTGTAACTAATTACTTTTTAAAAGTAACTTGCCCAACACTGGGTATGACGGTAATGTGGTTACCACCCCAGGCCTACAGTGGGCGTTGCTTTCAAATGGCCACTTCAGTCGCGCATTACGCTACGTGAAGCTGCGTGAAACTTTAGTACCACTTTCAGCCACATTGCGTCGTTCTGCCACTGTACATCGCTCTGTCAGTAGCCTGCCTGCAGCCCCTTCTGTAAAAACATAATTGTTGCCGAGAGGAATCCCAGCCTACGAATTCAATAACAAAATAAATCATGCATAATTAAACATTACCTCGATTTAGGCTACTTGGGTATGGCTTAAGGCTTGACTACACGGTGGTAACGAAATAACTGTTCAAAATTAATCTGTAGCCTTGGGTAGGCTTCTGCAGAAAACAATGTTGTTGGCGATTTACAGTGGGCAGTGCTTCGACTTGGCCAGCTTCACTCGCGGTCCGCGCGTGGGATCACGCGGTATCACGCGACTCTAATTTGTATTTTCCCAGTGAGACGCTGCAACAACCCAAACAACCGGTAGATGGCTCAAGTGAGTAGGGTGTCTCGTAAAAAGAAATGGAGCCTGGAAAACCCTACACAGACTTCACTACAGACTTAAGCAGACTGGTTTAGAAATAATTTAATAGCCAGAAATATGCCTGCCCTGCCCTAATAAAGAAATATTTGGTTAACTGCGAGTGAATCCCGTTTGCAGCCGTAGAAGAAACGCAGGACAAATTAAACATTCTGGTTTTCTCCGAGTGCAACGATGATAGACAGACATCATTTGGACAAAATATAGAGCATATTTTTTTTTCATTTGCTCAGCCAAATGCCTTCCTGTTACGTCCTGTTATCATGGAGTTACAGGCGATAAACGATTTTTGATGGTCACAAGTTTACTTCATTTATTTGTTTTGATTATTAAAGAGTGTTTTTCATTTAAAGGTTTGACTTCGTGCTTATTCAGTAGAGCATTTAGTGCTCTTCCCAATCCCAGACGTTCACATTGCATGTTTGTTTGTAATGGATGCAACCGTGAGATAGGCTACGCGTTTGACGGCAAAGAGTTGTTAACAGACATGAACCAAGACATATAGTAGGCTATAGCCCAGCAGCAATCTAGGGACTGTTCGTTGTTTATTGAAGGGGCCACCGGAGGAATTTTGAGTGCTTCAGTTTGCCTGCTAGAAATTGTTCAATGACCCTCCGACAGAATTGTTAAAAAAAGACATGACCCTCCCCTTGCCATGTCGCATGTCTTCCGCCCGCGCTGCTTTGCGCCACACACTGTGATAACGTTCTTAAATCAATCTTTCGTGAGCTTGCATGCTACCAGTCCTTCCTTTTCAAATGTGTTGCGCCTGTTTGCACAATTTCACAAATAATCATATGTGATTAATAATATGACAAATAATCCCTGTGCATGGGGACCGAAACAATGCATGCCAACTTTTCCGTGTTTATCACGTATTTTAACTTTCCCCCGCTGTCTTGTAGGGCTGTCACTTTTGTGAAAAAATCGTGTTCGATTTTTGAGACATAAGTGTTCATTGAATCGATTGTAAAATCGATTTTTCATGTCTAAAGACGCCAAATATAGGCCAATCCACAAACAACTAACAGGCATTAACGTAAAGAGGGCGCTTGTAGACGCAAGCCAGCAATATTTCTGATGATTTATTGGCGTGAAGTTTCGCGCACAATGACAAACAGGAGTGCAACATTCTCGAAAAACAATAAGCCGAGTGGACTACCATTACATCAGTGACAAACATTATTGCAGTCTTCAACAACGTGTCTGTGTTTACGATTAGAAATTTCGCCTACATAGAACTCGATTGCACAGTTTGCATAGCCTACCGCTTTGTTCTTCTCCTTAGTTTGATATACCAAAAATCCGAAGTAATTCCACATCGAACTCCTCAAGTTATTAGGGCCTATCACTCGTCCCTCTCATGTCGCACAGGTTGATCGCGTTGTCCTCCATTTTTTGGCAAAACACGAGCAGCACAGCAGCTGATTAAAACAGCTGTTTCCGGTGCGTAAAATAGGTGGGAATTTTCTTTTTAGCTTTCGCAATGCTTACTGCACTTCGGAATTCTTTTATATTCTTATATTCTTGTTTGTGAATTTTGTTACATCTATCCTTTTTATTTGTTTAATTCGTTTAAAATTAATAGTGTACATATTTGGTTAAAATCGATTCCCTATTTTAGTTTTCGAAACTTGTGTTGTTTGGTCCAATCGATTGTGCAATCGATTTTCGAACGTAAAGTGACAGCCCTACTGTCTTGCCGTAGAATAGGCTATCCCATATTTTAATACTCTCATAACAACCCTGCCATCGGGCCTGTCTCTGTGTTGCCCTGTTGCTACCCTTTGCCCTTCCAACGAAACAGATGTCTTCAAATCATCATTTTCCTTGCTTGAATGTCATAAACATACAACTTCTTGCAGCAGAATTACACATAGGCTACTTGGAACATAACACATTTGACAAAGGACAGATGTATCGTAACACCCCCAATTATCACCACTTTCGTTCAGAAATTCTAAAACAACGATGTTTTTTAACACTTCAAAATAACATTTGCTAAATTAACCTTAAATTTTTCAGTAGCCATAGGTGTGTAGATTTGAACAAAATCTGGTTTGGTTCTTAACGGGAGCATTTACTGCCTGGAATATCCTATTTTGTTTACTACGCTCAGAGTTATAGTGCTGGCCTGATGGGTCGCCTATTTACACCGTTTCAACGGCACATGGACAGTTAGACCGAGAATTCTAGTCGTGAAATTAAAATTCCACTGGAGCTCCAAGCGGTTGTGTACACGCAGCCTTACAACACTGTTTACAGCTCTTTGAGTCACGGTAAAATGTCATTTTTGGTACATAGCTAATTTAGATACACCTATGGTGTGGGTGGTTGCGTCTCTTCAGGAGTCCGCTGTCTTGGTTTGTATAAAAATGGATATTAAGTGACACGCAAGACGGTGGAAATACGGGACCGACGGTAATACGGAGTTCCGATATGTTGCTAGTGACAAAATATTAACTTTCAGTGTTTTACGATGTCTTTGTCATGGGGAAGTGTTTTTCCCCATGCATTTATTCTAGGCTACTGTCAGTGACTGCCGTGAGAGAAGTGGGTTCTGTGTTTCGTTCATGTCAGTGACTGACGCGAGAGAAGCGGTGTCTGTGTTGTCAACAACTTTCAGCCATAAGGCTACTTTGAGAACATTTCAATTCACCCGACACTGATATTCAAAATGTTGAAAACTATTTCGGCATAGCCTATAAAGCGGTTTAATTAAATGGAATGTTGTTGTAAACAAACGAGCTACATGGTGATGCTTGGCCTCACAGATGCGCTCGTGCCTTAGATGGCAGGAAAAATCTTTAGCCTATTAACTGACCACCCGATTCACGTTGGCTGGGGGGGAAGGGGGGCCATCAGACATTTGTGGCCCTGCCCCCAACAAATCACACCTTCCCACCTCTGACAGCTTAAAAGAACTCACAGACCTATTCACAAACCTGCAGCATTTTGCCGTGTTTTGAAATCCTATGAAGCTACAGGAGCTTCCAATCGTGAGGAAGCTTAACTAATATGCAATAAGCTACCAACAACAACCAAAACTAGGCTAATCATTGTCAAAATGTAAATTAAATGTAACATTATTGTGAATCAAATTAAAATGTTCTCTTTTGCAAACGTAGGCATAGTAACAGAATAATTTAATAATGTTACAAAGATACTACATCAATCCGTATGTTTCATTAGGCTACTAGGCTATTTGTTCTGCCTTATTCTTGATTCATTTAGGCTAGGCCTTTTTATTCAGGGGCCGTATTCACAAAGAATTTTAAGGCTAAAAGTAGCTCCTAACTGGCGAATTTAGGAGCAACTCCTAAAAATAATGGGCGTGTCACTCCTAACTTTAGGACTCCTAATTTTTTTCACAAAAAGTAATTCACGAAGCATTTTAGACCTAAAAGTAGCACCTAAGTCTGGGACAGCTTAAAAGAAGTCGAGAGGACTCCTAACTCACTAAGACCTATTCATAAACGGCTTTTTGTGGCATTTTACGTTGCAATGTTTTGAAATGCGCTATGCGGCAACAGGAGCTTCCAATCGCGAGAGAACAATTTTGCATTCATAAAAGGAATGCAATAACGCCCCAACAACAAGCAAAACTACTCATTGTTAACATGTAAATTAAATGTAACATTTCATTGTGAATCAAATTAAAATGTTATCCTCTTTGCAAATGTAGCCTATGCATATGGTGACAGATTTAATAATGTTGCAAAGGTACTGCATCAATCCATAGGCCTATGTTTCATTAGGCTACTAGGCTTTGTTTTGCCTTACTCTTTATTCATTTAGGCTAGGCCTTTTTATTCAGTTATTAATCATCTTCCGTCCGTCTCACTACTTGTGTAGCGCACGCATTCTCTGACCTGTCACCTGTCACTCATCATCGGAAGGGAGGTGTTTGGAATCATTCCTGCGTTACAATCGTCAGCCAATCAAGGTGGTCACTTCAGTCAAGCTCGTGCATGAGTAATGACCTTATCTATAGCAACGAAGACTCACTCCTAGTTTAGGAGTTGTCTGAAAGGCTTTGTGAATAACTTTTAAGAGAAAACTCCAAACTAAAATCTTTTAGTGCGATTTAGGAGTAGCCTACTCCTAGTGGTAAGATAAAAGCCTACGGCCCCAGTTATTCATCATCTTCCGTCCTTGTGTAGCGCACGCATTCTGAGACCTGTCACCTGTCACTCATCATCGTAAGGGAGGTGTTTGGAATCATGCCCGCGTTACAATCATCAGCCAATCAAGGTGGTCACGCTTGCCCATTTACACAAATTAATGGTCGATATTACTGATGATCATTGTTATTTAAGAACATGCAGTGTGCGTAGGGCACCAAAAACATCTTGCTCGTAAAAAAGCATCATAGGCCTACCGAACATTGTGGCGGGTCTGTTATTTACTGTAGGCTGCGCAAACCACAGGGCAAGCCTGCATTCGAGGCCTTCTGTTGAAGAATTTTATATAAAGCCTGCGCTAACAGTAATCCTCCTGCCCCTGATAGGCCTACCACAGCTGTGGATATGTGTGGAATGTTCAAGTAATAACACAATCCAATGTGTGTCTCAATTGTCCCCCGCTGACCACCTGACACATTTCTCTAGATTTTGCAACGAATTTACATGACAAAATGCCATAAAATATGCCAGTTATACGGAGTCAAATACGGAGAGACATAGGCTACTTTATTGTTTTTAACGATCTCTATGCTACTCACAAAAATGTAGGCATGGGGACATGATGAAGTAGGCTATCCAACTGTTGTGCGTTAAATTATTGTGATTACGAGCCAGTGGTTTTCAAACATGCGTGACTCGGACATCTAACTAAATGCAACAGACTCATATCGTCCTCGCATTCGCAAAATGAGGACCAGTGTTTTGTCAAATTGCAAATAGCTATTCGTTTTAACTAATTTTTATGATAGTATGCTTTTTGTATAGGCTACTATCTTAATCTTGGAATATCGGGAGGGAAGTGGCGCGTCTGCAGTCAGCCAAATATGAATGTAATTCTGCGGCATAAAGCAGATGTATTTGTTTATTGTACAGAAAAATAGAAATGACATGTCAAGCAGTCAATTGACTACATTGCAGTCAAGAATTAGGGCAAATTAAGACACTGTTTTGATTTGCGTAGTTGCATTGCCCCCAACACTGACAATAACATAGCAGATTTCGATTTTCGCTACCACCATGTAGTCAAGCCTTAAGCCATACCCAAGTAGCCTTAATCGAGGTAATGTTTAATTATGCATGATTTATTTTGTTATTGAATTCGTAGGCTGGGATTCCTCTCGGTAACAATTATGTTTGGTAGCCTCCTGCTTTTTCAGAAGGGGCGGGAGTCAGGCTACTGACAGAGCGATGTACAGTGGCAGAGTGACGCACAGTGGCTAAAAGTGGTACTAAAGCTTCACGCAGCTTCACGCCTCGTAATGCGCGACTGAAGTGGCCATTTGAAAGCGATGTCCACTATAATACTATCTAGCGACGTTTTTAACAGGCTACGCTATAGAGGCTTAGACAACTATGACCCACGTTTTGGTTTCGTAAATTAATTTGCCCTACTGCAATGTAGTCAATTGACTGCTTGACATGTCATTTTTATTTTTTTGTACAATAAACAAATACATCTGCTTTATAAGTATAGTATAAGTATATATACTTTTTTGATCCCGTGAGGGAAATTTGGTCTCTGCATTTAACCCAATCGGTGAATTAGTGAAACACAAACAGCACACAGTGAACACACAGTGAGGTGAAGCACACACTAATCCCGGTGCAATGAGCTGCCTGCTACAACGGCGGCGCTCGGGGAGCAGTGAGGGGTTAGGTGCCTTGCTCAAGGGCACTTCAGCCGCGGCCCACTGGTAGGGGCTCGAACCGGCAACCCTCCGGTTACAAGTCCAGAGTGCTAACCAGTGGGCCACGACTGCCCAACAATGCCGCAGAATTACATTCATATTTGGCTGATTTCTGCAGACGCGCAAAAAAAACACTGCCACTTTCCTCCCCATATTCCACTGATCACACATCAGACATCAGGGGGGTATTCCAAGTACGTGGTTCAGTGACAAACCTGGGTAAGTTAACTCAGAGTAAGTGGTAAACCTCCTACAACAAGAGCCCTATGGTATTGTTTTGTTAGGAGAATGAAGCCATACAGTTCTTCTATTAGGAGGTTTACCACCTACTCTGAGTTAACTAACCCAGGTTTGTCACTAAACCACGTACTTGGAATACCCCCCAGGGGTGCGTTTCCTAAAAGCTAACTACGTTAGCAACGACAAAAAAAAGTACGACAAAACTGTTTCCCAAACGATAGTTTGAACTATGGTGGTGGAACATAGTCCAATGCATCGTTACACTACGTTAGTGTTTCCCAAAACCACAGTAGCAACGAACATTCGCAACCCCTATCGTAAAGTTGTGTAGTTACAACTACACCTCTCGACCTGTGGTAGAATGCTAGTAGAAGCATAGTTCCTGGGTTTCTTCATGTCAAAGATGTCACTGACGCCAGTTATTTGTTTGCAAATTAATAATTCTAAATATATTTAGGTTTCTAATTGATATTTACACTTCTAACCACCATACATCCATATTTTAAAATGCCCAAGGCAGAAAATACATAAATTAAAAGTCAATTTGCAGCCACGTGCACATAAGTCAAAGTCACACACCTGCAGATAATAATAAGGTGCGCCATTTTTGACGAGTCAGTTGAGAATATGTAGCCTTTGATTTTCATGGAGAAGGGGGGGGGGGGTTCCTTGTTAGTTTACGCAAACCAGGCCAAGAAGGCGGATTCTGATTGTGATAATATGATCAGCACAAAAGATAAACTTAGGTAAACAACGATGTGAATATTGTTGTCAAAATCTTAACCCAGATTCAAACTCTTGGACAGGGGACTGATAACTGCTGCGCAACGGCGGCTGTCATCAGCCGGCCTTAACGCAATGCGCCACAGAATTATGTGCAGGTGTGCCCGTTCACGTGCTACTAAACGTCATTAACCACCTTAGTCCAGACTACTGAACCTTGGAAACTATCATGGTCCAAACTTACAAAGTACTATGTAAGTATGACAGTTTTGGGAAACAGTCGTAACTTACATTGGTTAGTTGAACGATGCATCGTGTTAGTAAAAAGCTAACCTCCCTAGTTGTACGGGAAACGCACCCAAGATCAGCTTGTAGGCCATTAGCAATCTGTTTATTTTATTTTATGAAGCCTATACAGTAGATCACTTGCCACATTCTCACTTTCAATAGACAGATGCAATAGCCATTGGTCAAGTATTGAGTATAAACCAATTAAGATAGTAGCCTATACAAAAAGTACTTCATACCATCATAAAAATTCGTTAAAACGAATAGCATTTTGCAACTTGACAAAACACTGGATTAAATATCGTAGGCACAGGAGAAAACTTGTACATCCATTGGCCCGTGGGGAGATCACATGCCAGTTGCCTCTCCCTTCAGTGCTATGACTCTGTTGATGACTTTGTCCAGATGGTCTATGTATTTATTGCAACTTTCGGCTGTGAGTTTGTTTCGCCAAAAAAAACTCCATTGCAGATATCAATGCGTCTCTGTTCATGGGTTTGGCCTCACAGCAGAGGCTTAGACAACTATGACCCACGTTTTTATTATTAATTTGCCCTACTTGTTGACTAGCCTGGCTAGCGCCACCACTTCTCAATGAGACGTGGTCTGGGAACCAAAAGTTAATTTTCTCGTATTTGAAAAAAATGCCCAGATCCGTTTATTGGGTGCCACGGATGTCTATCATTTGCGTCTGTGCATAGCTCATCATCGTCTTGCTTTCCCCCTTGTTCTGTGATTGGTCTCCTATCTCAGGCGAAAATTTGCTCCATGGTCTCCAGGCTGCCTTAGCAGCGTGAATCAAATCGCGCGCAAGGCAGCATGGGAACACCCAGGCTACTTGTTGACTGCAATGTAGTCAATTGACTGCTTGACAGGTTATTTTTATTTTTCTGTACAATAAACAAATACATCTGCTTTATGCCGCAGAATTACGCACTTGGCCAGCCTATAGAACGGGCACATTTTGGAGAGAATAGAGAATGTACACACGCAAGAATCTGTAGGCTATTTGTGGCGGGTTACCAGCAAACAATGTTTAATGCATTAACTCAAGACGTCAAACGTCTTGGGTTCTTGAACTTCTTCCATTCATAGAAATAATAATAATAATAAAATGTATTTATATAGCACTTTTCAAGCACAAAGCGCTCTACAGACAAACAAACAAAACAAAGCAAAAAACAAAACAATAGTAATGATAACAATAAAAATAATAATAATAATAGTAATAATAATAATAATAAAAATGATAAAATAGTAAACTACCAAACTACAAACACAAACTTAACTAAATATATATAAAAAAGAAAATAGAAAAGGTATACAGTATAGTACCCAAGACAAAATAAACAAACAGAAATTATAATAATGATAATAAATTAGCAGATACATGAGTGAATGATTCACTATTTAAGGAAAGCAATTTTATATAAGTGGGTCTTTAGACTAGATTTGAAAACAGCCACAGATGGTGCAGATTTGATGTTATAAGGGAGGCTGTTCCAAAGCTTGGGTGCTCTAACTGCAAATGATCGGTCACCCCTAGTTGACAGTTTACTTTCTGGAACAACTAAAAGTCCCAGGCTGGAGGATCTGAGGGGCCGAGCTGGACAGTAGGGGGTTAATAAATCTGTTAAATAGTCAGGTGCCAAACCATGTAATGCTTTATAGGTAATAAGGAGGATTTTAAAATCAATCCTAAAACTCACTGGCAACCAGTGAAGATTGGCCAGAACTGGGGTGATGTGTTCCCTAAATTTAGACTTTGTCAGAAGTCTGGCTGCTGAATTCTGAACAGTTTGTAAACGAGAGATGGAATGACGATTTAAACAGGTGAATAAGGCGTTGCAGTAATCAAGTCTAGATGAGACAAATGCATGTATAATTCTCTCTGTGTCCTTTAAAGAAAGCATTGATCTGATTTTGGAAATGTTTCTCAGTTGATAATAACAGGACTGCACAAGGAGTTTTACATGTTGGTCAAATTTTAAATCTGTATCAAATAAAAAAGTTTCTAGAAGTAGTCTTGTTATTTGAGGCTAAATTTCCAAGAAAAGTCTTAGCTTGATTATAGACTTTGTCAGGGCCAATGAAAAGGACTTCTGTTTTGTCAGAGTTAAGCTGTAGGAAATTCTGAGACATCCAGTCTTTCACATCAGCTATGCAATCCTGCAGTACAGTTAGCTTGTTAAGAATGTTTGGTTTGATTGAGAGGTACAGCTGTGTGTCATCAGCATAACAGTGAAATTATATGTTATGGCGGCGAATTATGTGGCCTAGAGGTAACATATACAGGGAAAACAATATTGGTCCTAAAATTGAACCTTGGGGAACACCGCAAGTAATAGCTGAGGTAGAGGAAGTACAATTATCTATTGAAACAAAAAATGTCCTGTTGGACAAATAGGATATGAACCAGTCCAAAGCAGGACCCGTTATGCCAACCCATTCTCTTAGTCTTCTAATTAATAAAATAGCATGATCAATGGTATCAAAAGCAGCGGTGAGATCCAGCAACACCAAAACAGAGTGCTCACCAGAATCAGCTGCCATTAGTAGATCATTGGTTATCCTGATAAGAGCAGTTTCAGTGCTATGCATAGGACGAAAACCTGACTGACATTTCTCCAGGATGCTATTGCCCATTAACACTTCAGAAAGTTGCATCAAGACCACCTTTTCCAGAATTTTGGAGATAAAGGGCAATTTAGAGATTGGACGAAAGTTTTTTAGAATGGAAGGATCAAGGCCAGGTTTTTTTAGGAGGGGCTGGACACTGGCTGTCTTGAAAAGGTCAGGGACACACCCTGAGGAAAGAGAATTATTTAAGATTGATAGCAGACTAGGGCCTATAGCACTAAACACTTTTTTGAGAAGAGTGGCTGGTAAAATGTCTAAAGGACTAGATGAAGGATTCATTGCTGCAACAATGTCAGTGAGAGTCTGTATAGAGATAGGTCTTAAACAGCTCAGGTTATTAGGGCAAGAAGGGGGGCATGGAACATTAGCAAAAGACATCGGAGATGGGATATTTGACCTAATATTAGCAATCTTATCAATAAAAAATGATAAAAACTTTTCACACTCATCAGCAGAGGATGCCAATACAGTGGCGGGAGTAAGATTCAGGAGGCGATCAATAGTATTGAACAGGAATCTAGAATTGTTTCGATTGTTAGCAATAAGGTTTGAAAAATACTGTGATCTGGCATCTTTGACTGCTTTGTTAAAGGAGGAAGTTAGTTCTTTCAAATGTTGGTAATGAACCAGAAGCTTAGTGGCTTTCCATTTGCGTTCAGTTCTCCTACACAGTCTTTTGAGGCTACGTATTTCATTAGTGATCCAGGGAGATTTGTTAACAATAGGTTTCCTTATAAATAAGGAAATAAACCCACTTCTTCTTTGATTACAGCGGGGAGGGGGGAAAATTATGTATGGATATCTAAAAGCAACGTCATGCACAATAATTTGCACTAGTCATAATGACGTTTGAGATATCTTTAATTCTGCCTAGTCAAAACTGAATTACAGATATCTGCAAATGTCATTTTAGATGTGTGACAATTTGAATGTCGTTTCAATTAAGTCATTGCAGATATCTGTAATTCAGTTTTGCCTAGCCAAGAAGCAAGTAAAAAAATGCCTGTTTATTTAATGTGTCAACAGAATATCTGCAAATTCCGCGCAATTCCGTGTTTATAAGAGAATTCCGCTGTCGTGTATAGATTCTGTGATTCCGTCCATGTTTTCCGCATCGCATACACATGAGTACAAACATTCTGGGACTGCTCTGTGACAGACATACTGGAGAGACATTAAAGAGGAATTGGACATTCTGGATGGATATCCCTCTCTGGACACTTTACTTTTTTATTGGTGAAGCACTGCTTCACCTGTAGTCTTATAGACTACAGGTCTCTTACAGACTACAGGTGAAGCAGTGCGTTATAGTCTGCTTGGCTTACGCACACGTTTTAGCAAAGCAAGCTTTAGTGCAGTGTTTCTTAAAGTGTGGTCCGGGGACCATTGAAAGAGTTGTTTGCAATATTGGTTCTTTCCCTGGCGAAAAACCTGAATTTCCATGACCTACTATAGAATGAATCATACAATATACCGACCAAAGATAGTAGAGAGTAGCCGAATAGTATTCAATAATCTTTGACTTTTTTTTTAAAGTGGGAGATGAATAAATGGGTATTGAATAAGCAAACCTAGGAACCCTGCTAGGTGGTCCGTGCGTTTCTTTTTTATTGGTTAAGTGGTCCTTCGTCTGAAAAAGTTTGAGAAACACTGCTTTAGTGGAATCCTTCTGTTGCCTGCACAGTATAGCGTTTAAGCAGATTCCTTCTGCAGAGATGCGCTCACTTGTCATCAAAATACCAACATGCTGTTTGATTTTGTGCTACTTGCTCTTAAAAGGGAATGGCAGGGGTCACTCATTGGTTTCATGGATGTTACACCCAAAATACACCCATGACTAATTAAGAAACATAAGAACAACCCTTTTGACGTTTGACTTGAACGATGCGCCTGGCGCAGAGACAGTTTTACACAACTCTATCTTAATTTACAACATTATGAATAATTGTTCACACATTACAGATCATTCTTATGTGCAAGTGACCGACCAAATTAAAGGTAAAGTCTATGTCCCCCCTCTTCGAACTGTCTGTGGTTTCACAGACTACCTCCCATTTTATAACCAAATCCCTTGATGTTTACTTTGTCAGGAATATAACCTACCTCTAAAGCCGGGATATCATTGTAGGGGATGAGCTCAAACCCAGGCATGAATGGACCAAAGCCATCATAACTGCTCGGGTCAGATGAACTTGATATTGCTGCCATAGTCCGGCCCCAGAAGTTTCCACCTAGGAGGAAACATGGGGAGGAAAGTACACCAAGGAATGCAACATGGGGTGCTATCTGACTGGGCTGGTGTGTATTAATATGGCTTTCAATTACAAAAAGGTAAAATAAAGCATACTTGCAAAAATGATTTTGGCTTTGTATTTTGGAATACCCTTCATATTGTAAGCCCATTTGCGAGCAAGCTTGCATGCTGTCTCTCCACCCTCAACACCTGGGGAATAAAGACAAAGATATTAAAGATCCTTGAATCCTGGAATGAAGCAATAAATCACACATTACAAACAAATAAAACGACTCAGTTATTCTACAGTCGCCTTCTACGAAATCCCTGATGCTCTCTAACAGGGGTGATCTCTGATAACAACCACTTAACCAATTTGGAGCAGGCTTTATACAATAACCACAGAGGCACTTTTATACAACCAATGCCCACCGAATAAAATGAATTTTCGAAACATGTTCTCAAGCATAGGAAAAAGTGACTAAGCCAAGGGGATCTTTCCAGCTGCTGTGGGTCAGACATGACACAATATATAATTTATAGATATAGATAATTGAGTTAAAGGACAATTCCGGCGCAAAATGAACCTAGGGGTTAATAGCACATGTGTACCGAGTTCGACCGTTCTAATATGTTTTCATGCTAATGGAATGTGACCAGTTTTATTGCAAACTGCTAATTAGCTTATAACGCTAGTCTTAGGGACACAGAGTAAAGTAAAAAGAAATCGCTATTTCTATACCACTAACAAGGCTCTAAATAGCACCAAACTTAGACATAACATAATGAGGGTCACTACATGTAAACATAAGCATTGAGAACTTCATAAGTGTATAGACAGTTTCTTAAAAAATATATAGTTTAGAAAGACAGTACCTTTCACGTATACAGGCAATACAGGCGGGCGCCATCTTGGAAAAAGTCTTGTGACAGTTCAGATCACGTTGCAAGACGTTGGACTGGTTGAATGCTGTGCAACGTGAGTCTTTCTAAACTACCATCGAAGTGTGGTGCTATTTTGAGCCTTTTTAGTGGTATAGACATAGTGATTTCTATTTACTTTACTCTGTGCCCCTAAGACTAGCGTTATAAGGTCAAACTCGGTACACATGGTTCCCCCTAGGTTCATTTTGGACCGGAATTGTCATTTAACCCATTTACTCCTAAAATGCCTGCTAAAAACGCCTATAGAATCCTATGGCATTCTAGACTAAATAACCTTATTTCCTGAGGGTTTTCTGAAAACATACTAAAAATTGTCAACGTCTACCAAAATTTAATATCTAAGCCTCTGTAGCACCTAGAAACATGAAATAAAAAGCATGCTGCGCTACGCAGCATCCAGCGGGAGGGTCAATGTTGCGTTATGCAGCATCCAGCGCGAATGGGTTAATGTACAATTTGCAATGAATTAGTGAAAATTGCTGTGCTCCTTACCAGTGTTCATGGGCAGGACCTTGTCATAGCCAAACAAGGTGGTAATGAATTCCTCATAGGCACCCAGTATGTTGTTGTAGAAAGCACGGGATGTCAGGGTTAATTTGGAAGCCTGGGCATTGAGTGCAGCAATGATTTTAGGATGGCAGTGGCCCTGGTTCACGGCACTGTATGCACTCAGAAAATCATAGTACCTGCGGCCTTCAACATCCCAGACGTAAATACCTGGAAAACACAGGGTACATTATTAAGACAGCTGATTATTCTGTCTACATCTTCATTCATCATCTCTTTTTTATATACGCTTTACAAATCCAGACATCTATAGACGTCAATTTTGTTTTTCAACTGGGCGGGCTGGGGAAAGATCTGGCGGAGCTTGCCACTAAAAATCAGTCTTGTAAACAGAATATACTAGCAAACTGACCCGCAAGGTAGGGCTCTGCAATTAATCGAATTTCAATCTCAATTTTGGCTCCAAACAATCACAAAAACAGTATAATCGAGAAATATCAATTATTTTGCCACATTCCATTAAGAAATAGGGTTTTTGGACATACAATTTCAACTCAAACAGCATGCTGATTCATGCTGCTTCTTTAAGCCCCACATTCTACATGCCCCTCCCCTCTGTGCACAGGCCACTCAAGCAGTTTTGCATACAGTGGGTCCCAGTTAAAAATTGACACTTCATTCACGATCATGGTTAATGGTGAAATGTAAGTACAACTGCAGCCGCTTGGGGGCAGCATAGTCCGCTGTGGAGTTCCACGGTCGAACCAGACGGCACATTCGACAGCAAGGGCTGTGATTGGCCGAGTTTTCAGTGTGTTTCTCTGTGTTTTTAGCAGCCCCTGCAACATGCTAGTCCACTGTAGCCTAAGCCTTGTACATAATGTTAAACATAGTTTTGGATTCAGTGGCAAGATTTCTGTCAAGATTTTGTACAGTGTCTGTCTCTCAGTAATGTTTTAAAATGAGAGCTTCGTCAGCTGGCAGTAGGCTACTTTGTTGGTAGTCATGAGAAGTTCGCTTGCTAACAGAACATAAATATGCTGCCCAGAAACCTTGTGAATAGTTCTGATTTTTTTTACTACACTAACGAGGTTGAAATATAGACTTTGCCTACAGCATCTCCTTAACAGTAATGTTAACAAAATGACAGCATTCATATGACAAAGAAAAACGAATTCGGTCACTCAAGACTGTGCCACAGCAACCAGTGTAGGCTACAGTCCTACCCAATAGGCCTACTCAAAGCAGATAGCGTTGTCTGACGGTCGAGTGGGTTAATGCACGTATTTCCAGAACAGGTCTGCAACTTTCAGGCAGTTCTGAGTTCGAATCTAGGGAGGAGCAGAGCCATATAAAGGCCTAGGCCTATTGTTATCATTTTTTGCAAGGTGTTGCTCCTGGCAATACTTGTTTATAAGATGTTTGGTGATTAATTGATAGCTGTTTTTGGGACACGTTAAACGTTCTTTATAATGAGCACATCCGTGGAGTAAAACGACTGTTACGCGCTGTTACAACTGTAGGCTACAATGATTGCAATACAAAAATATGCGCGTGTTAGTTTAGTTAGTTTTGTGATGTTTTGCACTTTTGCCTCATGTGTTTTCAGGTTTGAGGGCTTTTTTGGCAAGATTGACCTTGGTTAGACTCTGCATATGTTATTTCTCCGTATGGAAAATAAAGTAAATTTTCGACACATGTCTGTTATTAGTTCAATAACAAGTGTTGCTTGTTAAAACATGTGACTAGTGAAACTCAAATGATTTTAGAAATATTTAGCCAAAGCCAAAAAGTGTTAGAGAAGGAGAGACGCCGGTGCAGCTCAGATGTCTTCTTAATTTTCTTTATTCTTTAGTAAAAGGTGCAGAACATTATTAAACTTTGACTAACGTTTCGATGTTCGGTAGTCAAAAACATCGACACATCGAAATGTTAGTCAAAGTTTAATAATGTTCTGCACCTTTCACTAAAGAATAAAGAAAATTAAGAAGACATCTGAGCTGCACCGGCGTCTCTCCTTCTCTCTAAAATATCTGTCCTGGCCTGGTTGCAACGGATTGTGGCCAAACGACAGAAGCGCGGAGAACCCTCCTTTGTCTACCAAAAAGTGTTACTTTGTGCCCCGCGCTCCCCCACTGCTTGTGAAAGAAGGGGGTGGGGGAGGGGGGCTTAACGTGAAAAAGCTTAATGTCACAAAACGGCAACGAGTCGTTTTAGGCTACAGGCCTTCATAATGGTAGGCTACAGGAAGTGGGGGGAGGGTATGGGATGACCAGAGCCGTCATCTATCGTCTTT
The DNA here is from genome assembly GCF_046254945.1 of Alosa pseudoharengus. NCBI lineage: Eukaryota > Metazoa > Chordata > Actinopteri > Clupeiformes > Clupeidae > Alosa > Alosa pseudoharengus. The sequence goes on along the minus strand of NW_027468701.1, from coordinate 1,537,597 downwards.
CCAGGCACACAGCTCGTTATATAGCCTATCGACTGCCTTAACAGATAGGCTTTGCTCTTGGGTTTGGCCTTACAGCAAACTCAATGCTCTTGTTGCTTGCAGTTTGTTAAATAAAGCGATGCAGATTACATTATTTATTTCTGATTAATTGCGTCTTTTGATGTATTTTGCAACATTTGCTTGTTAGGCTGGGCTACTGTCAATGTCCTGTACAGGTCAATGTTCAACAATTGCTGGTGTAGGCCTAGGCTATTAATCAATTAGGGACTGTTCGTTATTTATTTAATTAAGGGGCTACCGGAGTTTTGGGAGCGTTAGTCAAAAAAGACGTGACCCTCCCTCGCCAGCAAGAATTTTTTCTATGACCCTCCAAAGTGATTGAGAAAAAACGCATGACCCTCCCCAGTCCCAACAATTTATTGATGCCTTAGGCTACTGGGTCAATTTGGGAGCTTGCATGCTACGACTCCTTCCTTGAAATGCCTTGAAAAGGCTGTCGTTTGCACAATTTCACAAATAATCACCGGGACCGAAACAAACCTGTCAACTTTTCCCGGGTTTATCGCGTATTTTAACTTTTTCCTCGCTGTCTTAGGAGGAGCTACAGGGCCGTCGCAAGGGGATGCGAGGCCCTGTGCGAACTTGACAGATGCAAGGCCCTTTTCACTTACGTGCATGAAATCATGCGATAGCTTACTTTACACATAGCCAAGGCTACCGTCGGTGTATTTTAATAGTAGCCTAGTCTAATAAGCTACACCAGCTTGCCTTTAAGAGGGGAAATTCAATTGTATAGCCTATAACATTAGCTGAGTCACATATTTGGCCATATGGTGTTTATCATAGGCTACATCACGAAACCAAATAGTGTAACAAAGGCGAACACTTTAACAGGGGGAATTAATTGGGCATGAATCATTGTGCTGAACGGTATTTGTCAATGAGCAGAAACACACACGACATTCAAACTATTGATAAGATGTACTGGTCTGTATCTATAGGCTAACATTGGACAAATAAATGACACTGACTCGCTATATCCTGACTCTTCGTTCACCCGATGCCAGTCACTGATCGCAATTTCAAAGTTCGGAAAGCTTCATCTTTTTAAGTTTTAAGTGCAGTGGCCCCTATCTGCCCCCTTTGGAATTATATCTCGAGCCTATTATAAGGTCCAATGCGTTATGTCCTGGGATTCGGATGTGCTCAAAAAGAAAACAAAAAACACTTTTTTATAGATGGTTATAAAAAAGTGTGAGAGAGAAATTTGATGATCATTGATCGTTGTTTTGGGACGTTAAGCCTTTTCCATAGGCGTCAGTGAAGGAGATTGAAGAATGACCATTTTTTTTATACGAAAATATTTCTTAACTACAAAAACTCAGTGTCTAAAAACTTAGTGTCATTCAGACTCAACCCTCTTGTTTTATTATCTTTTTCGTTGTCGTTTGAAAGTTGGCAAGCAGGCATGTTGCGGTTGCAATTTAAGTGAAATTTCTACAGTAGGCCTACAACATGCTGTTAGGCTGGGCTACTGTCAATGTACTTGTACAGGTAAATGTTCAACAATTGCTGGTGTAGCCTACAGGTTATATAATCAATTAGCTAAATCATTTGTCCAGCTGTTTAAACATTTTTTCGTGCTACATTCAAACGCAAAAGGTGCTTTGATATATTTTTCGTTTGAACGTCGGCAAGCAGGCATGCTTTGGTTGCAATGAATGAGGATAATTGCTTTTTTTTGCATTATTTTGAATATGACTCGCTCCAGTCTCAACAGCACATACTTTTTCCACACGCTAAGTTCTAACACACATAGGCCTATCCCCTCTCGCTTTCTCTCTCTCCATCCCTGCACACGGTGCTTTCTTAAAGGAGCTGCACCATTTTACAACAATTGCATCTACATTTTCATATTAGAATGTTTTGTCAAGTGTAAGCTTAAACTACCGTGATCAATTTAAGTTCCCGTGCCCCCGCTGCGTCATGGAAGCAGTAAGTCAGTCGCATCAAAATAGTAGTGGCACCCAAGTGACACCTTGTGGTTGTTTGTGTTAACTGCAGTTTGTGCCATTTCTGCTGAGAAAATGGGGTGCGTGATTCATGAAGGAACCTGTCCAAACTTAACGGGGACCCACTGTATGTGCTCCTGCAGTTGGTAGCATCATGAACCACACCGAAATTGTAACTAGCGCATTCTCTGCTAAGTATATTACTATCACTGTCAATCAAGGCGACCAAATTACTCAGAGAATTTATGGCAAGTTGGCTAATCTAATGTTAGAACACACCTGTTTTTTTTTAAATCAGCACGGTACAGCTTGTCTATTAGCTTGTACTAATGCACAAAGACAATATTAGGCAAACTCAAATGCTACCATTAGATCACCAACACTGATTGTTTGCTCCTTCAGTCCTAATGGATTATGAAACATATTTTCTAAGACCCAGGGGAGACCCTTATAAATAATCGTTAATCGATAATCATGAGTACAATTTTGACCAAAATAATCATGATTAGGATTTTTTGCCATAATCGAGCTGCCCTACCACTAGGTGACCCTAGGAAGCCAGAGTGGTAGAGAAAACAGCTAATCAAGCTATATGATGTCCATGGCTGAAGCCTATTAGAAGAAAGAGAACACGACGCCGGCGAGACATAAGAAAAAGTTCATGAACTGCAGGCAGCCAACACTCGAACAGAGTGTGTCGTAGTCGAAGTAGTGTCGCAATCATTGCAAACAACTGAGACAGGGAGAGGCGCAATGTAAAGCCACTGACGAAAAACCCGGGCCAAGCAGAGAGAGTAGCACACGCCGTGTTTCACCACAGCTCAACTCCGCAGACTTCGAATCAGATAATGAATTCAGCGAACCTGACCCGGATTCTTCAGTGGTTGAACCAATCATGTTCTTGTATAGGTTATTAAGCACTACTAAGCGAGACTATGTTGCGCATAAAGTGTGCTCATATTTGACAGATATAAGCGAACGTCCCGTTTTTCTTATTTTTTCAAAGTTTTAGATCTGAATGGTGTTGTTTGGATACTAAGTTGTTCGTTTTAAACTAAACTAAAAGTGCAAAGCTACAAGGCGATTGCCACAAACTTCTACCTCTGCTTGCCTAATCTGAATTCACCTCGGCCCGGTCGGAAGATACTTTCTCTTTAGGCTAACATAGCTATCGATTCGCGAGGATAATTTGCAAGGTGTTGTTTGATTTGGAGTTGGATTGTTTGGATACAAGGCCAACAAACAAGTAGACATGCTTTTTAATTGCGTAGACTACAACTACCAAGTTGAAATCAAAGTAGCCACATCTACACGTGAACACACACACAGATATACACACACTTACAGAATCTGACACAAAAAATACATTGTTATTAATGTGACCAGTCAAACTCACAACACACCACACACACGCTCTATATTTCTGTGTTACACACAGACACTCGCACACACATAACACTGACCTGCCTGCACATTGCAAACACAGGAAAGATCCACACACACACACATGCATCCTCACACACACAAACACACACACAGGCTGACACAAAAACGTTCTAATTGTCACTTGTGAAAACACACACAGACAAAGAGAAACATCATTGCAACCTACATATTTGGTGAAGTGCCATCTAGTGAGTATCATTGTCACAGTGTAAAACGTCACACCCAACAGGAAGTGATTAAGTGTTCCCAATGTATAAAACTTGCAAAAACAAATTGCACACACATCAGGGGGGTATTCCAGAAAGCAGGTTTACTGGCTTAACTGGGTATGTTAACCCAGAGTTAGCGGTAAACCTGGGATTTCAGTTCCAGAAAGCTCAAAAATGATCGATCAGGCTATGTAAGTAACTATGGTAACATAGGCTCTGAACTTAACCTGGTAGGGGGTAGGTTTTGTTCAGGTTATGTTCAATTATGTTCGGTTATTTTAGTGCATGTTCAATCAGGCCGCTATTTTTACACTTGTCACACAATGGCGTTTCATTTTGACGAAGGTCCGATTGACAAAGAAGCACAAAATCATGTAATAATCATCCGTGCAATTCACCGTGAGAGGGCGATAAGACCACGACATCACATGATAGCCTATCCATTCTTTTCCAAACGAGTTTTTTAAGAGCGCTAGAGTTTTTCAGCTGAATCCTAAATATAGGCTACTTGAAAAGCATTCTCCATCCCTACATTACGCATGGTGGATTAGAATAGAATAAAATAAATCTTTAATGTAGGCTAGCTAGCCTACACCATATGGACATTTGTGTTTGGCTCACAGGTCAGTGCGTAAAGTTTGCCTTGCGCTAAAGCAGTTCCTGCGCAACTTCATTCGTTTTCCTGGACACAAACCCACGAGGATCATTAAAGTGTAGTTTCACCAACTGGCAGGTCAGCATCACTTATTACATTTTCCAAATGTGCACCGAAATGTGTCCAATAGGCCACCCATGCCTTCCGACATTCACCCTTCCGATGATGGAGCGCAAAAGTTTAACTTGGCCCACAGCTGCAGGACCCACGTTAAAATAGAAAATTACATTTGGGATTCTCAAAGAATTCTATGGCCCACTCAATCTCTGACAACTAGGCTAGTTTAAGAAAGTATCATTCAAATCAGTCAATACAATAGGTGATGTCCAGTGAATTATTTAATTGTTCTTTTGACATTAAATAGGCTATCTTAAACATACGCATTTACACGGTCAGTTAGGCTATTCTCTGCCAAGCAAGGTCTCGGACGCAGGCGCTTAAGTATTGCTCTTTTTTTGTTATTACAGTTCTCTCCTCCTCGTAAGCCTCGACTACTCAGCCTCTAAAAAATACGGTGCTCTTCCTTTCGCCGGTTTCACTCATGGTTTCGACTCAATAGATGATACGTTTATAAGTTCGCTGTGAACGCGCACAACTCTAGGTTATCTAACACAGGGTTGATTGAACTAACTGGTAACCGGTGTTTTGGAACCGACAGCTCGGGTTTAGTCGCCACAGGTTCAGACAACCCAGAGGTTAAGTTTTATCTCAGTGTTGGTTAAACCTCCTTTCTGACACTTGCACCACATGCGAGTGCATTGTTGGTTTCCCAAAGGGTACGGTTTGCGGAGCCACACGTATTTGGGCCCGCCATGGCCGCTTGCGGCTATATTTGAATTTCGATTTCGCTTGGGCTCCAATCACAAAAAGAGTATAATCGACAAAAAACGATTTTGCCACACTCTGTTAAGAAATAGGGTTTTTGGAAATCGATACAATTTCAACTCATAAAGCGCACTGATTCACATTGCTAATTTAAGCCCTGCACACCCCACCCCTCTGCACAGGCCACTCAGTTTTGGGTTGCGTGTGTCTGCTCGTGCCGTCAGTAGCATAATGAACTAGTGCATTCTCTGCTAAGTCTGTTAATATCACTGTCAATCGAGGCGACCAAACTACTCAGAGAAGATGGTTAATCTAACGTTAGAACATGCCTGTTTTTTATCAGCACATTACTGCTTGTCTATTAGCTTCTACTAGTGCAAGAGGATAACACTATAACATCAACACTACCGTTATGATTAACATTGATTGTTTGCTCCTTCAGTCTCTCCCAATGGATTATGAAACATATTTTCCATGACCCAGAGCAGAGGTTTTCAACTGATTGTGAACCAGGGACCACCATTCTGACTAATTACGCAACCCCAGGACCACCACTGAATAAAAATACTGATTCCCACATTGAAACTACATTACTGAATCCATGGTCACGGACCACTAGCAAAGTACTCACGGACCACAAGTGGGCCACGGACCACTGGTTGAAAACCCCTGACCCAGAGGATAAGCCTCTCGGTTAGCCTACATTTAAAGTTGCAAACTTAGAAAATCTGTGAGGAAACTAAACACTCTGATCAGCGTGGCTAACTTATTAGCTATCCAACCATTGGTTTCAACCAGTGCTGCTTTGGCAGGTGAAGCAGAGCCAAAAAAAGATAACTAATGAAAACATGTAGGAGAGGAGAAAGAGAAAAGCTGTTAATATGCTGCTACAGAGAGCCAACTGCTGTAGAGAGCAGGGAGAGAGAGATATGGAGCTAAATTTGTCTCAATAATATTTGTATATGCGCAGAGGGGGATCCACAAATATTTCTTGATTTGCATGTGTGTTTTGATATCTACAAATAAAAAAATCATATTTGTAACTCGTATATTGATTTTTACAAATATAGATGTGCATTTGTAAATAAAATGCCATTTGTAAAACCGAAAATTTTATTTGTGAAATGTGATTCTGCATTTGTGGATCACCAGCACACACAGTTTTCGTTTTCGCATTTGTGGATCAGCATTTGTGGATCACGTATTTTTGAGACAAACTTCACGGCAGAGAGCAGCCACCCAGATCCACAAGTAGCCTGCTGACACTTTCTAATCCAGTAGATGGCAGTGTTGTTCTATGGGACTCATAACTCACAGAGCTAGCGAAATTATTTCTTAAATCTAACAAGTTATGCCTTTTACAACAAGCTTTTTGATGGACCACCAATCTTTCCTGTCTGCCCGAATTAACGATACAAAATGTGGAGCAGTGGGCCAGTACCAACTGCAACATCCCCCGGGCTGATACAGTAACTGGATCGAAGGTTTTATCCACGGCATTGAAGGTAAGAATGGACGCCAATTTGCCTCAATTTCTGCTAGCTTGTAGCAGCTAGGGGTAGTAAGCTTAGCTGTGATATGGAGTTGTTGACTGTCTGTACTATGTTAGATTTTATGTAACACTTAACATGCCTTTAATCGACAGTTAATAGGAGCCCATCACACATATTTGTGAGGGCTAGGTATTTTCCCTCGGTGCGGAAAATGAGGCACCTTACAACATAGCTTACAGGTAGCATAGTGCTAAGTGGACAAACTGCTCAGTTCGCATAGCAGTGCCACAGTTAAACCAGCTTGCTAAATGTTCATTATGAGTTTATATCAACAATGTACCTTTCCCTGTCTGACTGAAAATAACATGTGTATTTTATCTTATTAACATGTTATCTGTAGTATCACATAAGCCTCATTGATATCTACTCAAATATGATTTTGTTTCTAATTAGCAAAGCCAGACAGGGCTAGGTGCATGTTGCTATTTTTTTTTTTTTTTAAATTTTGGTCAAACTATTATTTTATTTGGGGGGGATTTTTATTGCAAAATGGTATAATACAAAGTGGTACAAATGGTATAAAATACAGTTAATTAAATGTGTACAGTAAAGTAACAATGCATGAACATGTTGCTATTGCTTGTTGACAATGATAGTATAATGACAGTATAACTATCAGGTAAGTCATAAGGTAAGGTAAGTATTAACATTCATGTTAAGATAAGAGTTGCTCAGTTTTTGGAGCAGTGTAGCCAGGGTTGAGGAAGGTTCTTCAAAATGTAATTAGTTTACAAATCACTTGTCTGTTTAAAATTGACATTGGATCCATACTGTTCAATCTTAATATGAGCTTTTCCACAACCCTGACTTTTTTGTACAATGAGTGTCCAAGATATTACCTCTATCTTTCAAGTTGTGTTCGCAAGTATCACAGCTGTAAACAACCTACCACTACCAGCATGTAGCTGTAATATTTTCATGGCAGATCATTTCAATGCCAGATGTACCTAATTCACTGCACACTCAGTGTATGTGCGTGTGTATATATACACACGCACACACACATATGTATATGCCATATATTTGTTAATATCAACTCTGAAGTGTCAAGTGTCTAAAGTTTGATTATCTTTTCAGGTGGAGCCGTCACTTGAGCAGCCATTGATAAGGAAGACGCAGTGCAACTACTTCTATGTACAAAGTTACCTTTACAAACCTAGACCATTGTGCCTATCAATGTTTTTTGAACAGCCTGTTTTCTGATCTGGTTCCTTTTCCATGTTTACAGTATACAGGCAGGCCTTTTTACATTATTCCCCATACCAACTTCTATGTACAAAGTTACCTTTACAAACCTAGACCAGTGTGCCTATCAATGTTTTTTTTTTTTTTATGTTTTCTGATGTTCCGGCCTGTTCTGGTTCCGGTATATTAAATTATAGTTATGAAGGACATCATCCATGTGTAATACAATTGTACTTTATTCTTTAGATAGATAGACATCCAGTAGCTTATACATACACACATACACGTACAAAATCAAATCACTCACAGGTATGTAAAAGTAAAGAGCATGAGAAGTGATTATAAGGTCTGACAGGGACTGATCCTGTGATGCATTGACCATGATAAGGTGCTATGGTAACAATACAAGTTCGCATATTGTATAGATTCATAAAGATGAACAATAATGATGATAAAGTATTTGTATAGATTCGTGAAGATGAACAATAATGATGGTAAAGGTTTTGTATAGATTCATAATGATCTCACCATATTTTTTGCAGTAGGTTTCTGGGCCATAAACACAGCTTTAAATGTATCATAAAATGAAATCTGTTTATCGTCACCTTAAAAATTTGAAATCAAAAACTGTTTTTGTTGAAGCTCTAAAATGAAAAGTTCTTGATCACTGATGATCTTGCGGGCTTCCTCAAGTTGATCTTGAAGTGAGGGAGGCAGTGCAGCATATTCATGGTCTGGGTGCGGAGGGGGTGTCTTTACTGGAAGTATAAGAGAAACATATTGATGTGTCCCATTAGGTCTTTTACAAGGATATTCATGTTCAATTCATGTAACCAATTACACCATGTCGATCATCGAGATCCGTGGAAACATTACTGGAAATCATCAACAGAGAAATACTGTCTCTACACAGTTAATAAATGCATTACAAACTAGTAACTTAATTCATCTAAACAACACTCCTCTCTGGTCTGACAGAACTCCATGCAAACACAGTTGGCACGGCTCCCTGTTTCAACTTGGTCATGCCAGTCTTGCTTTTCACAAGGCAGTCTGGGAGGAAATGCTCAGAGCACACTTGTGTATGTGTTTATCTGCATCAGCAAATAAAATGTAATCATATAAGCATTTACAGATGTATAATTTTATTGATCAGACTCAATGTGACTCCTGTACATCCTCCTCCTAGCTAGGAAAACTGATATGACGTGTTCCCTAGGTTAGCTTGTGCCTAGAAGCTAACAAGGTCACTCAGAATATGCTTATACTAGTGCATCTGTGGTGGTAGATTTTAATAACATAGGCTACTACTAATTTTGGACTAGGCTGTATATTTCAACAACCTGTCTCTCTATCTATTAAAACTAGCTAGTTCTAGTTAGCTGCTAGCGATACAAGCTAGTTATGGAGACGGCTCAGCCTTACAGCACCAGACATATAATAAAACTTACCTTAAAATTACGACCAGGATCCCTTTTGATGTTTATTATCCATTGTCGACGTAGTCCCTGATCTTTTTGGAAACGTTTGTCCTCTGTTTGATTTTTTCCTGTGTGTTGAAGTGCATCGGGAAACAGCAGTGTGAGAAATCCCGAAAATGGTAAGTGTACCCCTCAGGCTCGGTGGAACGTTCAAGGCGAATGAACTGCAAGAACTGACAGTGTGAAAGGTTGCTAGGTAACTAAACAAACTCAAAGATCGTAATTCTTGATTTTCGCTTGCAAACTGACGGTTTTATGCGTTTACTAAACAAAGATTATGGAAATTAAACACCACTTTTCCATCAAAAAGCTTGTTGTAAAAGGCATAACTTGTTAGATTTAAGAAATAATTTCGCTAGCTCTGTGAGTTATGAGTCCCATAGAACAACACTGCCATCTACTGGATTAGAAAGTGTCAGCAGGCTACTTGTGGATCTGGGTGGCTGCTCTCTGCCGTGAAGTTTGTCTCAAAAATACGTGATCCACAAATGCTGATCCACAAATGCGAAAACGAAAACTGTGTGTGCTGGTGATCCACAAATGCAGAATCACATTTCACAAATGAAATTTTCGGTTTTACAAATGGCATTTTATTTACAAATGCACATCTATATTTGTAAAAATCAATATACGAGTTACAAATATGATTTTTTTTCTGCGCATATACAAATATTATTGAGACAAATTTAGCTCCATAGAGAGAGGGCAGCAGCAGCAGATGCCCATGCAGGCACCCCTGTTAGAGCTGTCTTTTGGGCACTTGTCCCTTTTGCCCCAGCCCACCCTGTACTTGGCATAGATGTAGGCAAGCCTACACATGACAGAAGTAGTATTCTAAAGAAAAGGACATTTTTATCAGATCAGCAGCAAACATGTCATTGGATTTAATCCAATATGCCTGAATATGCCATACACCACAGTATGTAGGCCTAATCACAATTGGTTTCCTTATTATATCCTATTAGTGATATTTTTTCTGGGGTTGTGGAAATAACAGATAAGACTAATGTACCACTATCCCCCTACCCCCATGAATAATCGTTAATCGATAATCGTGATTACAATTTTGACCAAAATAATTGTAATTATGATTTTTGCCATAATCAAGCAGCCCAAATCTAAGTTGTAAAACAAGAGTTTGAATCAGGAATCAGGCAGCCATCTTCTGCGCCTTGGCTGTGTGGAAAGCAACAAACTTAAAATGAAAATGCCCAAACCGGCAAGTGTCAGCAACATCTTTGTGGGCTTTGGCAAATGATTTATCGAAACGTCACATATTACCAACCGTCCCGTATGTTCAACCTCTTACGTGTATGTGTGACTTCATATTCATTCCTATACAAACCAAGACGGCGGATTCCTAAAGAAACGCAAGCACCCACACCAAGTGTATCTCACTTAGCTATGTAACAAAAATGTAATTTAACCGTGACTCGAAGAGCTGTAAACAGTCTTGTAAAGCTGCGTGTACAAATCCGCTTGGAGCTCCAGTTGAATTTTGAATTGCAACGAGAATTCTCGGGCTAACCGTTGATGTGCTGTGAGAAAGGTTGGGAATAGGCACCCAACAGCCCAGCACTAAACTCCGAGCGTGGTAAACAAAATCGGATATTTCAGGCAGTAAAAGCCCCGGTAAGAACCAAACTAGATTTTGTTCAAATCTACACACCTATGGCTACTGAAAAATGTAAGGTACATTTATCAAATGTTATTTTGATTTCTAAAACATAGTTGTTTTAGAATTTTCAAACGAAATGGTTGGTAATTAGCACGTTTACGATACCCGTTTTACCTCAATGCCGTTTTTATGCCGTTACAGCATTCAATTATCAAAGAGCATTAGAGCATTTCTATCAAAAGCCCAGAATAATTCAGTGCTTGCAGACAGGATGAGGCAGATTCAATTAATAATTGTCAATAAATTGTAAACAATCATTTTCTGGGTTGTGCCCAGGGTTTCTCGCAGCACTTTGCAGTTAAGGCGACCGCCTTAGCTACACACGCCTGGCGCCTTAAGTAGACTGTCGTCAAAAAAAAAAAAAAAATTATATATACATGTAGGCCTATATATGTAGGCCTATATACTCTAGGCATACGGTTTTCTCCCTTTCATTTCAAACCGTGACCTAACGCCAGTCTCCCTTCTCTGCAGAACGCATACAAAATAATAATAAAAAACGTGCCATGAATTGGAAGTTTTACAATTTTTAAATGCCGTAAATCCTCAAATTATGACCAGGTTCTATTATTTACTTAGGCTGCACAAAGCACAGGGCTTTATTTGGGGCAGGCAATCAAGGCAGGTCTTTATTTGTACGTTTTATTGTAAGGCATGCTTTTCGTTTGGAGCGGCATACAGCGGTAGGCTATCAAAAGCATACGATTTTCAGTTTGGTTTGGGATTTACTTTACTTTTTTGGACTGTTTGATTATATTGCTAAATGTTGGGACTGATAAGCACTGAAATCTGGGGGGCATTTGATGGCTCACTATTAAGTTCCAGTTCGACACTCTTTCAAGTTGAAAGAGTGAGCCCTTTCACACTGCCAAAATCCCCGCGATTTTATGTACCAGAATCGCGGAACGCCTGTCCCTTTCACATAGACTGAGGCGGAACAGCGGGACGAAGTGCCAAATTTACTACCAAGCACCCTAGACATTTTACCGAGAAAATTTGTTTTGGTGTTACATGGCAACTGGCACTCATGTTAATTGGCTGCGTTGGTAACATTTCACGAGTGATGACATTTCTTTGACAGATGTGGCCGCTTGCAGATTTGTCACTTTCTGATGGAATCTGGAGATGAACAAATACAAATATGCATGACCTATTTAAATGTCAAAATTGTCTGTAGTACACTACATGCACTGGACCATATGCCACCAAAAAATACATACCTAAATAGCCTAATACTAACTCCACGTGGGTATCGAACCTGCTTCCTAAATGAAACCTCTTACATGATAACCATTCATCTACGTAGCCTACTTGCGCCACGAACCAGCTGATAAGTCATAGTGAAATTTACTTGACTTAGGCTATACAATTAGAAGTCAGCTGATATATGATTGTAGCAAGTTAACACGGCTGATCATGGCTACCTACAGTGTTGTCTTGCTACAGCAGTTTCCCAAGCCAGTAGGTCTTCAAGTATCATGTTTTCAACATGTCAATGACTGCTGGTCAGGCTCTCTGTGGCCACCTAGTCTATCTGTAGCCTAAATTCAGAAGCGTTGCTGGTCTAAAAATAAATAAATAAATAATAATAAAAAACCTGTGATGGAGGAGGATTGAACCCATGTCGACTGCATGAAAAAGCCATTTGTGGCATTGTTATATTAGAAAGTGACAAATCTGCAAGCGGCCACATCTGTGAAAGACTCGTCATCAATCATGAAACGTCATCAACGCAGCCAGTTAACATGGGAGCCAGTTGCCATATAACACCGCCACCAGTGTGAATGCGTTAAGGCGGAAATGGGAATCTGGGCGGGCTTTTGCCATGTCCAGCCCACCACAGAAGATTGCAAATAAATCTAACTGATCAAAAGCAGCAATAGCAGAGACAGCACATTATGACAATCTTTAAATTCACAAAGTCTCCAGTCATTCAACGGCTGCTAGAGTTGACTGTAGCTCGGAATGCAATCGGTTGTCATAATAGGCTATCCTAAAATCCAGCGATAAAACAACAGCATGAACTCATGAGCGTCTGTCTGCCATATGTATATCCTCTGATTTTTATGTTTACAGATACCTAGGCAATATTTGTAACATTTATTTTGTATTTGGCCTGTTATAAAAACATGTATTGAACAATTTTCACATTGTGAACCCCGAAGTTGGAGACATGCATATAGACATACTCTGGAATGGCTAACTGTACAGGGGAATGCTTGACACCTTTGTGTTCGGTAAGGTCTGCTGTCTATTCTGATATATGGTTTGTCATGTGTTGAGGGAAGGTTCGCAAAGTATTCCACCGAGATGAATGGGTAGGGAGACGGGTGCAGAATGTAATATGATTAAATTAAAGTTACTTTTCTCACGAACCGTTTACCACAACGACTAACATCATTTAAAAGCTGGGAAAAAGCTCTTTCGTGTGATACATGTTATGTCTGTGTGATGAGTCGGGAATTCCACCCGCTGTGTTTATTGCGAGACAGACAGTCGCTTTAATTCATTCATTGAATGTGCGCTGCGTGCTGTAATGGAAACCTTATTGCGTATAGCCAAGTAGGCCTACGGTAGTCTAAATTGAGTTATTTTTTTAATTATGCATGATTTAGCCTACTTTTTTATTTTATTAAATTTGTAGGCTGGAATGCCCCGCGGCAACAATTGTGTTAAAATGTAGTGGCTTCAGCCTCTGGCAAGCCTCTGGCAAAACGACTGGTAGTTTGAGAGTGACGTGTTGAGACCCATTAGGACGACTTTTCATTGGCAATAGTATTAAACCAACCAACAATATAAAATATTAAGAAGAGCTCTTTAATTTCATAGAGTTAAATCGAAACAATGCCTTTTAGTGCTCGTGGACTGATAGTCATAGCCTACTGGTAATTATCATCCCGGCCATAATTTGAGGATTTACGGGTAGGATATGCCTCCGAATCATGTGATGCGTCCGAACAGCAGCATCTGCTGGTTGAATGTCATTGCGCTATCTATCATCGTTCGCCAAACATTCTAATCAAACAAATTGTAAATCTTACACAAAAGTATAAAATAATCTAAACTTCATTCACTCTCCATGTATAGATCAAGACAGACTTGTGGAACAGGCTGCAGGGCAACAGTCTGAGAGCCTGCATGGAAATAAGCAATGGTTCGCACTTGTAACAGAGTGCAATCACCAAAGGGCCCTTGTTGTTTTGCACTTTCTTTTGCACCTCAGTGTTGCATAGTCTATAGCCTAGTGTTTGTTAAAATTGCACACACTTAAGTCACTGTTCTTGTTTCAGTTGCAGTGCCGCTGCTACCACCACGCACATCACACACTGTGCATAGAGCACCAAGGGACAGAGGGGGCACCAAAATGTAGCCAATAAATAGCTTTACTGTAAACTGATTTTTAATCCTTTTAGATAATGTTTACAATAGCAATATAACGATACAAACCGAATCGTGAGGTTGGTGTATCACGATTTTTGACCCACGGTTCGATACGGACCTCAATTATTTATTTATTTTTTTTTGGGGGGGGGGGGGGGCACTAGACATTTTATTAAATCCAGAGGATTACAATATAATATATAGTATAATATATCTGTATTATTTTATATCCTGATGTAAAAAGATTTTAACCTAGGCTACTGAATGTCTGATATTTATGACAGCACACTTCTTTATGCAGATTAGCCATTAGCTATTTTTATTACAACTCTATCTCTTTAATTCAGCTGTCTGGTTGAAGCCTGGAAATATTGTAATCAAAGTAGCATAGTTGGCTAGCTTCATAGTCTGATTGGACTGTTCAGTTTCCCCATGGAAATTTAAGTTTCAAGGTACAGGGGCCCCCCAGGGGCAAGCACAGGGGCCCCCCAAGGCTGCGTGCTCAGTCCGCTGCTCTTCACCCTGCTGACGCATGACTGCACTGCAACCTACAGCAACAATCACATAGTGAAATTTGCTGACGACACAACTCTGGTGGGTCTCATCACCAAGGGCGACGAGACTCAATACAGGTTGGAGGTCGACCATCTGACCACGTGGTGCAGGGACAACAACCTCCTGCTGAACGTCAGCAAGACCAAAGAGATTGTTGTTGACTTCCGGAGAGGTCACACCCAACACCTGCCACTGACCATCGACGGTGCTGTGGTGGAGAGAGCGAGCAGCACCAAATTCCTGGGGGTGCACATCAGTGAAGACCTCTCCTGGACCACCAACACAGCATCACTGGCGAAGAGAGCTCAGCGCCGCCTGTACTTCCTGCGGAAACTCAGGCGAGCAAGTGCTCCACCAGCCATCATGACCACATTCTACCGAGGCACCATTGAGAGCATCCTCTCCAGCTGTATCGCTGTGTGGGGCGGAAGCTGCACTGAATACAACAGGAAAGCCCTGCAGCGCATAGTGAACACAGCTGGAAGGATTATTGGTGCTTCACTCCCCTCCCTGAAGGACATTTACACCACCCACCTCACCCGCAAGGCGACCAAAATTGTGAGTGATGCAAGTCACCCCGCTCACAATCTGTTTGATCTACTGCCCTCTGGGAAGAGGTACAGAAGCCTGCGCTCCCGCACTACCAGACTCACCAACAGCTTCATACACCAAGCTGTTAGGATGCTGAACTCTCTCCCTCCTCTCCCCCCTCCACCCTCAGCTACATAACATCCTGGACATTGGACCCACAAATGGCCGCCTGCACCACTCCACTTGCACACTTGTACACTTTGCAACTTGTTGTTGTTGTCCTGGAAACACAACACTTCTGCTGCTCTTACATAACTTGCACCACTATGCCACTTTATTTCTTACTTAGGTCAAACAGAACTACCTCAGCCTCTTATTGGCCTGACTTTGCACTAGTATTTTATTTTATTGACTGTCTATGCACAATTTCAACCAAATTTTGCTGCTCTTATTTTTTTCATTATATGTGCCCTCTTATTTACTTATTTACTTACTTTTTTGTTTACTTGAATGTTATGTTTGTCTGTGGACTTAAAATTGTTAAAATATGTCTTGTCTCCACCGTGGGATAGTGAGAAACGTAATTTCGATCTCTTTGTATGTCTGGAACATGTGAAGAAATTGACAATAAAGCTGACTTTGACTTTGACTTTGACTTTGAATACTTGTTCTCCTTGGTACAGGCCCTTTTGGAAAACGTTGGTAGCCTATTGAGATCAGTCAACTTGAATGCAAGAGTTTTAAACAAATATGTGCTGCATGCTAATGATGCTAAGCGGATTTAATAGTAATTTAGCTAGTCATCTTCTATGCGTCCTTGCTTTCACGATTGTGAATGTTTTATTTGAATTGTGTTGGCCGAGCCGCGCGTGTTCATTGAGCAGGAGAAGGAGGGAGAGTGGGAGAGAGCGGGGCAAGGAGAGGGGGTTTACATCTACTGTTTGGTAAAGTTGAACACATAGTCTACAATGAAAGCAACGAGGGGTAGGCCCATGAAATTATTATCTATTTATTTATTTATTCATTTATTTTGGACAACGTAGGCTACCGGTTAGTAAAGAAGGAGATGTGTGTTGCTTATGCGGTGCATAAGCTGTAAAGCACTGCGTGAAACACTAGAAAGGGTGTCGCGGTTCTGCCTTTTCGTACAGAGATATGATTCGATTTCGAATCGCATATTGTTACAGCCCTAGCATGCTATATAACAATTATACTTTTTGGGTTCTCTCTCAATCTCTATTAAGATCTAACTTGAACGTTATGCTACGTATGGGCACCAAAATAGCCAGGAGAGGGACAGTTCAGTTGTTAAGCATTTTTTAACACAAATATTTGTAAATATTCGTATAGTGTTGTATAGACATGTGGTATGTATGGTATTTGTTAAAATTGCAACTGTTATTTTGATAAATAACTGTTATATGTTATGGTAGAGTCTTTAGTGTATGGCGCAACGCCCCACACCCCCCGCCGTCCCCGTCAGATTTTTAGTCGACTAAAAGTCTCGTCATTTTAGTCTAGTTTTAGTCAAAAGAAAACTAAAGGTATCTTAGTCTTAGTCAGTTTTAGTCAAAATATTTTAGTCTTTTTTTATAACAAATTATTTCTGATTACCATTTCAGTCAAATAGTGTTTCACAAATCAAATTTTTCCAACAATATTGTGTGTTCACAGGGCTACTCTGTTATAATTACTCATTCTGATTTTTTGTCAGTCAGTACGTTTACATACAGTACACAGGTAAGTCGAGCTACAGTTATAGCTCGGCTGGGATTTGACCATAGACAGTAAAAGATTTGACTGGACCACTGTCATGATCTTCGTAGACCAGTTTTTCAAAGTGTGGTCCGGGGACCACTGATGGTCCGCAAGCTATCCCAAGTGGTCCGCAAGCAGACGTGGTGAAATATAACATAGATGAGTTGTTTGCAATATTGAAACAAATCCAAAATGTATGTAAATCCAAACAGTTCTGCAACACTGTCTATGTAAGATATGCCAGTTTAAATCATATGGATCCCCTGACACAATAAGCAAAGTGCGAAGACAATAAGCAGGGTGGTTCAGTGAGTAGGCCTAATCTCAAGATTAGCCTACTTTTTTAGCTAGGTGGTCCGTGTGTTTCTATTTTATTGGTTAGTTAAGTGGTCCTTAGTCTGAAAAAGTTTGAGAAACACTGACCAAGTATTAATGTTTTACTCCACCACGCTAGATGGCGATATGCGCCCAAACGCAACACATTCTAACTCTCCATCTAAGTTAACTTGCTAGCGAACTTTCCATATTAGCTTACTTGCTAGCAAACTTTGCATCATCAGTGTAACTAGTTAAATAGTTGACATTACCCACTGAACATTTTCGTATGGACATTCTGGGGGATGTTAATTTGTATATGTATGAGAGAAGCTTCAACTTCTGGGTATGTAGCATTGTGGCATAAAGCTTAGTTAGCTTGCTAACTCTGGCAGAAATCTCCAGTGTTCTTGTTCCATGTAGTTTCGTGTTGCAGCCACAGGGTTGCAGCAACAGCACGTAGACTAGCCTACAGGAAAGCTGCTGTGCATGAACTCGGATTCGGAATATTTTGAAAATGTAACAGCTATAGATAGATATTCTGTCTTCTCATTTTGTAGACAAAAATGAAGAGATTTTATCCTAGTTTTTATTTCATGCAAAACATTTTAGTCTTTAGTCTTTTTTCATCAACAATAATGCATCTTAAGATAGTCTTAGTCAGTGTTTCAGGACATAAGTGCAGTCTCGTCATCGTCTCGTCTTAGTCATGAAAAAAAAGGTTTTTGACGAACATATTTCCTCTTGTCTTGTCTGACGAAATGAACACGAACATGAATGATGTCTAAAATTATAAAATGAAGGTTTCTGTTTATGACCAGTTCAGGTTGTTGATGCCTAGAAATGTTTACAGCAGCGGTGCTGTTGAACGTAGGAAGCATTATATAAGTATAAGTATATAAGTATATATATTCTTTTGATCCCGTGAGGGAAATTTGGTCTCCGCATTTATCCCAATCCGTGAATTAGTGAAACACACTCAGCACACAGTGTACACACAGTGAGGTGAAGCACACACTAATTCCGGCGCAGTGAGCTGCCTGCAACAACAGCGGCGCTCGGGGAGCAGTGAGGGGTTAGGTGACTTGCTCAAGGGCACTTCAGCCGCTTCCTACTGGTCGGGGTTCGAACCGGCAACCCTCCGGTTCCAAGTCCGAAGCACTAACCAGTGGGCCACGGCTGCATTAAGGCATTAAGACAAAAGATGTTTTTTATTCCTCCCTTTAGTCAATTTCAGCATGGGTGTCTTAACTTTTGCACAGCACTGTATAAACTATATAGAATTCTCTTTCATGTCATTACACTGTATTGGTGCTGTGCAGTCGAATTGAGTGCCTGCCACTTTAAGGCCGTGACTGCCTGTGAGGCTTGATTGATTCTCACGGTTTTAAGCTAACTTAGTAGCGTTGTTTTGCATGGTGCATAAGAATATGTGGATGAAATGAATGATGTTTTCCATGTCATTTGGTAAAATAAATGCTCAAAGAATAGAAGAAAAGTCTATCTTGGATTATAGAAGATAAGTGTATTGTATCATTTCTATAATTTTGGTGAGCCCTACAATATATAAGTATAAGCCCACCAATAGGACCTTAGTTTCACAGCCTAGGTATGTTAGCAACACAGGGCTTGAAAGCATTGACTGTATAACAAACAGAAAAGAAACAATGCGTGGAATTTATCTGGGAATAGGCTACTGAAGGTAGGGGCGAGCTACCTCGCTGGCGTGTTTAATTTGGTTCCTTGGTTAACATAATGTAGGCTACGTTTTCTGCTAATAAACTTAACATAAACAGAAACCAACATGATCTCCGGTGGAATCCCTGACTGCGCCTTCAACGTTAGCCTACTATTATTTGTTGACATCAAACCTGAACGAACGGCAGCTGTTCCTGAAGTTCACATGCATGTTTTTTTTTAGGCAACTTTTTTGCAGCGGCGCTTGAATTCCAGGAGTGGCGCTGCTGAATACATTGTAGGGGAAACACTGGTTGTCATATTTATGTCTCAATCTGTTATTGTTTAAGGGGTTATTTTTCATTTTTTTCCCCGGGAACCATGCCCCCGGACTCCCCTAGGATGGCTTAGTTACCTACTGCCAGAATGTAACAGCACCGCAGCTGGAAAAAAATTCTAGGGGAAACACTGAGCCTACATGGAATTAATGCAGCACTGATACATGGAATATTTTGTGATCTCTGTAAATGACGTTAAATTAAATTACTTCCTTCGGTCAACTGTCTTCTATTCTAAGCAGATTCCTGAGTCACACAGTCAACGCAATGTAAAGAAGATAATAGATTCCTTCTGCAGAGATGCACTCACTCATCGTCAACATATTTGATTTTATGCTACTGAATGATAATGACTTTTGTCCCCAAAACACCATGATTAATTATGAAACATAAGTAATATAAGTAATTTACTTCTCACCTTCTCCTCTTTCCAGAGCCACAGGTAGAGGATGGTAATTGTGGGCACCATACTTGTCCTCACGGGCATACAGCTCTTGAGGGGTGAGTTGACGTTCTGCCTGCTTTATGACAGAAGCTGTACAGGAGGCTGTGCGATGACTGGAATGAACATGAATGCGTGTGATTGGCACAATGCGCTGCATCCCACTGCTCAGTCTGAGCATCATCCCTCTAATCATGGAGACTGCTGGCTCTGAAAAGTACAGTTAAAAAAGAAGCCAATATTAATAGGTGTTCCAGGGTTCCCACTCTAGATAGATAGATAGATAAATACTTTATTGATCCCCAAGGGGAAATTCAAGATGCCACTCTATGTCAAATGTAAAATTCCATGACTTTTCCCATGACGGGGCAGCCGTGGCCTACTGGTTAGCACTTCGGACTTGTAACCGGAGGGTTGCCGGTTCGAACCCCGACCAGTAGGCACGGCTGAAGTGCTCTTGAGCAAGGCACCTAACCCCTCACTGCTCCCCGAGCGCCGCTGTTGATGCAGACAGCTCACTGCGCCGAGATTAGTGTGTGCTTCACCTCACTGTGTGTACACTGTGTGCTGTGTGTGTTTCACTAATTCACGGATTGGGATAAATGCAGAGGCCAAATTTCCCTCACGGGATCAAAAGAGTATATGGGCGGTCAAAATAACTGATTAATTTCGATTAATTCATTTCAGAAAAAATAACTGATTAAAAAAAATAACGCAGATTAATCGATTCCGTATGACCTTTGACCCCGAGCCGTTGTAGTCAGTAACCATTAGACTGTAAAATGAAGGAGAGAAGAAAATGTGCTGCCTAGATAATTGATTGGAACATTTACTTTTCGAAACGGCTTGATGGTGTTGATTAAAATAAAGTCCTCTGCAATGTCTGCAGGAAAGAATTTGTATATCACCGGAGTTCATCAACTCTAAAGTCGCACATCATTGCAAAGAAATACTGTACTGTTGTCATTGAGGGGAGTGATACTTTATTTTCATTGTGTCCCCTATATCTGTGGCCTGAAAAACCTTGTATGTGATGAAAAAAAAACTTCTTCCCGAAGAACTTTTGAATTTATTTCCTCAGCATATTAGGTTATATCATAGATTATTATGGCCATTATTAAAATAATAATAATAAAAGAGTTTATTTATTTAGCGTCACACGCACGTTATTTGTTTATCCAGCACCGACTTTGCAAATAACAATGTCCACAGACAAGGTAGAATATTTTGCATGACTTATAAAAGTACGATGTATTGTGACAACAGATGCAAGTCAAATTTGTAGTTTCTTATGTCTCATTCCATCGAACTACAAATCCGCTACCCGATCTGGCAAACTTACATAGTGCGGTTATAGCCAATAGAGGGGCGCGAAGCGAATGCAGAATTGCCGTTCACCCTGTTTCGAGTTGATGAACCACTGAAACGATTTTGGAAACATTATTTTAAGGTACAAAAAACTCTTTGGTGTTGCTTTAATGTCACTAATGCTGATTATTCAATGATTCATTTGAATTTAAATATTTAAAATACTTTCACAGCAAAAATCATATATGTGATTAATTAATCACAGAGTATGAAATTAATTAGATTCATTTTTTTAATCGATTGACAGCCCTAATATATACTTATACTTAAATATGATGTTTCCTGAACAATACACCTGAATTTCCTTGACCTACCATATCATGAATGGTACAGTATACTGCTTGGGTTCTGAACAGCTCTAGAACCTGATATATTTAGAACTGGATATGAATTAATAGGCAATGAATAAACAAAGTAGGGAAAAAGCTAATAACCTGACGCAGCGTGGAAATATATTTGTATGAAAGTTCCTGACTTTGCTAGCCTGGCCTCGCCCATCCTAGATCTCCTTTCAGGGAGATAAGCCTCTCACTAGCGTTTCCCTCAGACAAAAAAAGTCAGGCCAATCAGGCATAAAAAAAAAGGTTTGGTTCCTGTTGGTTGTCAGTTGAGGTCATGGGTCGGTAGGGATTTTTTTTTTTTTTCCCCAGTGGCAGCAAGAGATAGGTAGGAAATCAGTCCCTCCAGGATTTTGCAAGGATTTTTTGAGATTTGTGTGACCTAAAATGCCTGATTTCGCGACAACTTTTCTAAAATATTGCGATGGAAGTTGCAGTGTTTTTAGCTGTTTCTTGCGGAAAAATTACGGGAGGAAGTGAAAATTGCAAAAATAGTTGTGATTTTTTTTTTTTTTTAATTGAGGGCAATTAAGGTTAGTAAGACCAAAATCACACCGATCATGTTGATGCTTATTAAAAAGGATAAGTAAAGGTAAATAGTAAGGATTACAGAAAATCAAAGTAGGCCTACTTTATTTGTGCAAATGCTTTGACTGGGGTAATTCACAAAGCAGTATAACCTTTCGTAGAACTGTCCAAAAAAAAAAAGTCCCCTAAAGCAGGGATTCCCAAACTTTTCCACGACAAGGCCCCCCAAATACCACTAGGTTCTGGCCAAGGACCCCCTTGATGTGTTATTAAACCCATCGACAATACTACAGCAAATGTAAAAATACATTAAGCTAATCCTAATAATTATTTTAGCCACAAGCACTTCACGATGGAGCATACAGTGTGTAAAAATTGCATTTGGGGCTTTCTGCTATATGAGAGCCATCACTTTACTATTATTCCCAGTCATTATCATGGAAAATACTGTATAATGTTCAGATATGCGACACATTAATCTAATGGCATTGTATAACAACCCTCATAGTAATATATATATTTTTCAAATGTATTTGCTTCTTTTATTTTTCCTTCCAACTTGCTGAGGCCCCCCTGGCACCCCCTCGCCGCCCCCGGCACCCACTTTGAAAACCACTGCCCTTAAAGAGATGGCATCATGTCATGTTTCAATACATTCATATATTTTGTAATTCATATAAAGTTCATATATTTTTAATAATTCATAGTCTGTGGCCTGCATAATTACTAATAGCCAAGTAAGTATCTAGTTGTTTGTTTACAACTAACATTACATTTAATTAAAGTGCTTATAGGCTATGCCAAAATAGTTTTCAACATTTTGAATATTAGTGTCGGGTGAATTAGGAAATGTTCTCATAGCCTTATGGCTGAAAGCTGCTTGGGATTCCCCCTGTCAAGCAATATAACCATACAAACGCGCGCACTCATTGTTTCAAAAGGAGTAGCCTAATTTCGGCTTTGTCAGAACTGAGCTGTGCGACACGGCACGGCATGCCCAATTGAAAATAAATTAACGCAACGCAACACAACACAGACCCCGCTTCTCTCGTGTCAGTCACCTGACATGAACGAAACACAGAACCCGCTTCTCTCACGGCAGTCACTGACAGTAGCCTAGAATAAATGCATGGGGAAAAAACTTCCCCATGACAAAGACATCGTAAAACACTGAAAGTTAATATTCCTTTGTCAAATGTGTTATGTTCCAAGTAGTGCGTAATTCTGCTTCATAAAGTTGAACAAATACATTTGCTTATTTCACAGAAAAATATAAATAGCCAGTTAGGGTCTACAGTGTAGAGTTGGTAAGTTATAGGCCAACTTGGAGTGAACATAAAAACAGGGGAAATTCTTTCTCTAGTAGCTGAGTAGCCTCAGGTGCGCACGTAGTAATAAGGCCGAACATGCAAGCGCCAATGAATCATGCTCTCACCACAATCACGCCGTTAAACTTAAATAGGTTAACATCACTCTAAGTTCGCCTTCAAGCAAGGAAAACGATGATTTGAACATATCTGTTTCGTTGGAAGGGCAAGGGGTAGCAACAAGGCAACACAGAGACAGGCCCGATGGCAGGGCTGTTATGAGAGTATTCAAATATGGGATATTCTACAGGAAAACATTAAAACGGCAAGACAGTGGGGAAGTTAAAATACGTGACAAACACGGAAAAAGTTGGCATGCATTGTTATGGTCCCCGTGCACAGGGATTATTTGTCATATTATTAATCACATATGATTATTTGTGCTCACGGGAAAGATTGATTTAAGAACGTTATCACAGTGTGTGGCTGTGGCGCAAAGCAGCGCGGGCGGAAGACAGCGACAACTGGCAGGGGAGGGTCATGTCTTTTTTAACAATTCTGTCGGAGGGTCATTGAACAATTTCTAGCAGGCAAGGGAGGGTCATGCAACTTTTGACTGAAGCACTCAAAATTCCTCCGGTGGCCCCTTCAATAAATAACAGTCCCTAGATTGCTGCTGGGCTATATGTCTTGGTTCATGTCTAACAACTCATTGCCGTCAAATGCGTAGCCTATCTCGCTGTTGCATCCATTACAAACAAACATGCAATGTGAACGTCTGGGATTGGGAAGAGCACAAAATGCTCTACTGTATAAGCACGAAGTCAAACCTTTAAATTAAAAACACTCTTTAATAATCAAAAAAATAAACCGCTAATGAAGTAAACTTGTGACCATCAAAAATCGTTTATCGCCTGTAACTCCGTGATAACAGGACGTAACAGGAAGGCATTTGGCTGAGCAACGGAGGTTAATATGCTCTATATTTTGTCCAAATGATGTCATGAAAACCAGAATGTTTCATTTGTCCTGCGTTTCTTCTACGGCTGCAAACGGGATTCACTCGCAGTTAACCAAATATTTCTTTATTAGGGCAGGGCAGGCATATTTCTGGCTATTAAATTATTTCTAAACCAGTCTGCTAAAGTCTGTAGTGAAGTCTGTGTAGGGTTTTCCAGGCTCCATTTCTTTTTACGAGACACCCTGCTCACTTGAGCCATCTACCGGTTGTTTGGGTTGTTGCAGCGTCTCACTGGGAAAATACAAATTAAAAGTCGCGTGATACCGCGTGATCCCACGCGCGGACCGCGAGTGAAGCTGGCCAAGTCGAAGGACTGCCCACTGTAGCTGGCTAGTTAGAAATGATCCTGACTGTCATCAGTGCACCAAAACGAACTTTTTTGTTAATGTTTTGCCTAGCGAACCAAAACGAAGCTCATGTCAGGCTAACAAGACATCCACATCCATATGAAGTTAACGTTAGCCTACCACTAACGTCATGTAAACCACACAATAACAATAAGGCATGTTTCTGATAGGCCTATTTGACAGAGTAAGCATATTAGCAGAGAGTTTTTATTTTAAATTGTATAATTTTCAAAAAAGTATAATTATTGCAAGTTGCACTACTTTTTGTATTGGTTTTATCCAAGATGTTTGTGAAATTTGCACAGTAAAATATTTTGACTGCAATTGTCTTTGCATTCTGATTAGATTCTTCATTAGAATCATGAGTGGCTCTTTGTAAACAGCATCATTTTCTGGGGCCATCCAAAACTGCATTAGGCCTACCACTAGTGTGGACATACTGTATTCTACATCATGACAGTAAAATAGACCATCCTTAGTCAATGTACTGCAGCAATTCCTCTCAACCTGTAGAAAATGCTGTAAACATCTGATTATGCATGGAAAAAAAATACAGTCATATACCGTGAAACCGTAAGAATTTTGAAAAATACCGTGATATACATTTTTGGTCATACCGCCAAGCACTAGTACAGAGCAATTAACTGAATTATTTAGTTATTTCTTAATCGTTTTACCACATATATAGTTTGTACAACTACTATGAATTAATATAAACATATTTCTGCCTATTTAAAAAAAAAAAAAAAAAAAAAAAAAAAAACACATTTTTACACATTTTCTTTGAGAAAATGAGAGCATTAAGGACTCAGTGCCTGGTTTCTTCCACACCCGCCGTTGGGAATTGTGGCCAAATAGTTCAATCTTCGTTTCATCAGAACAGAAGATTTTACTTCTCATGGTCTGAGAGTGGTTCAGGTGTTTTTTGGAAAACTCCCAAAAAAATGGCTTCCATCTGGCCACTCTACCATAAAGACCTGATTGGTGGAGTGCTGCACTGATGGGGCCAGCAAGAAGACAGAGTGTGGTGGAGTTCCTCACTAGAGAAGAGAACAGCCGTCTCCTAGCTGAGTTGACTAAAAGAAATGTTCAAGTTTTGGGAAATATATTGTACTGTTAATAAAAGGTTCACTTGAGATGCCTTGTGTTTCTTTGAAACTATTCTGAATCGGCCTACATCAATTTATTACATTAAAAATGAATGAATGATCAATGAAATTGTACTATGTCATACGGAACATTAGAAACAGAAGGAAGGTAGAGCAGGAGCTGCAGGAGAATAGCATGAAGGAGGAGGGTAGCATAGTGGGGATGTGGTGAGGGCAAACCAGCTCAATCACTTACACAACAGGTTTGATTGCCCTGCTTCTGCTTCAATGGCCTGCCCACCCCAAACACCTCAACCTCCACCTACTCCAATCTGTTCACCGCATGCCCCCTCACCCTCACTCACCTCCACAATCAACTGCTGATGTACCCCTTCCCCATGCTGCTAACACAGACAGTTTGGCTCCATGCACTTCAACCACCATTCACAGATGCACCCCTCCCCCTAATACAAAACAAAGGGATCCCCCCCTTCCTCCCATCATCACAGTGTATCAGGTCAGAGGAGAGCTGAGGAGGAAAGCAGCCGGCCAAGACCGAGTGTGGCCTAGACTAGGGATGTAAAGATATGAAAATTTAACCTCACGGTTATAGTAACCAAAATGATTACGGTTTTCGGTATGTGTTCAATATGTTCATAAAGCACTGATAGGCCTATACAAGCTAAAATAGTTTAAAAAAGTGTAACAGTGTTTATTATGGAGCGACTGCTACTTCACATCCTCAGACCCCAGGTCTGCCACTCTGCCACCGGCTCCAGTTTACATACCAGGAGAAGGTGGGCATGTAGGATGCAATCATATACCAACTGCACAGAGCGCAATCTTATCTGGACAAGGGGAAAAGTGCTGTGAGAAGAATGTTTTTTGATTTCTCCAGTGCCTTTTGTTAACTGTGAAATATAATTTGTTGTATTTACTATGAAATCACCTAGGAACTTTTATTGTGTAGAAAACACCTAGGGACTGTTATTGTATAGGAACCGGATGTTGATTGTGTGCAGTTCATGAGCGAGTGTGGATGACGGTGGTCATTAAAAGTTAGAGAACTTGACGTTGTGTCTTATCTTTGAATAACATTGGGAGCAGAGGATGGTTAGCAATTATAAAGTTCCGCCGACCTTCGATGAAGGCAAACCCTACGAAAGCTGGAAGAATGAAGTCGAAATGTGGACACGAGTTACAGATCTTGTGAAAAAGAAACAAGCACTGGCAGTGGCTTTGGCGCTATCGGGAAGAGCGAGAGAAACTGCGATGGAAATACCGGTAGAAGATTTAAATAAAGACACTGGCATGCTGACTTTCACAACAGAGCAAAGACGTCAGAGGGGCAAGACGTGGTCCAAAAATGAACAGCAAGAGACACCTCTGCCTGGCACTAACCCTTTGGACAGGTATGGGCGCAGATCAAAGTGTGCCATTTGCCAAAGTACGTTCCACTGGACTAAAGACTGCCCACACAAGGGTGAGCAAATCAAATTTACCCACTGTGAGACTGACAACGTTGAAGAGTGTAATATCACTCTCTTTACTAAAGAGTCACCAACAGACGCAGAGATTTTTTTAACTGAATGTTTTGGCTCTGCAATAATAGATACAGCATGTACACGTACCGTGTGTGGAGAAGAATGGCTAGATAGCTATATCGCAGGACTAAGCCATAAGGAATTAGAGAGTCTGAAGAAGACAGAGCAATGCAGTAATAGACCATTTAAGTTTGGTGATGGAAAAGTGGTCCATTCCACCAGAAAACTGAAAATTCCTGCTAAGATAGGCCAAACGAAGTGCAGTATTGAGACTGAAATAGTTCCAGCAAAGATTCCACTGCCTTTGAGCAAGGCATCCATGAAAAAAGCGGGGACTGTGCTGGATATGGAAAATGACAGTGCAGTGATGTTCAGTCAACCTGTAAAGCTGGATTTTACGAGCTCTGGTCATTACTGTGTGAACATTATGGACAAAGAGGGCAAAACCATGCCAAGTGATGACCATATCCTTGTAGCTGCTGAGGGTGTTGCTTCAAATGAAGACAGCAATGAGGACACAGAAAAGCAATGTGATGAGGAAATTCTGTCCATTTCAGAACAAATGAACAAAGTTGAAAAACAAAAAATCCTAGTGAAGCTTCATAGACAATTTGGTCATGCCTCTGCTGACAGATTGCTGAGGCTTCTATCTAGCTCAGGCACTAAAGATGCAGAATGTGCCATCATTCTTCAGAAAATTGTCAGTGAATGTGAGACGTGTCAGAGATACAGTAGGGCAAAACCAAGGACTGCTGTTGGTCTTCCACTAGCATCACAGCACAATGAAACCGTGGCAGTAGATCTGCATGAGCTTGAGCCAGGTCTTTGGTATCTCCACATTATTGATCAATTCACACGATTTAGTGCGGGAAGCCTTTTGACCACAAAGAAAGGATCTGAAATAGTTAAACACTTTATTCATGACTGGATAAGTGTGCATGGCCCACCTCAGAAACTATTCAGCGATAATGGGGGAGAGTTCAACAATGATGAGGTTAGAGACATGGCAGAAAATTTTAACATAGAAGTAAAAACAACAGCTGCATACAGCCCATGGAGCAATGGACTGATGGAGCGACACAATCAAACGCTGACTGAGATCATCATGAAAGTGAGGACAAGTAACGGCTGTGACTGGGACACTGCATTAGACTGGGCGCTTATGGCGAAGAATACCATGCAAAATGTTCACGGTTACAGTACTCATCAGTTGGTGTTTGGGCAGAATCCCAACTTGCCCTCAGTGCTGATTGACAAGCCCCCAGCTTCTAAAGCTCCAAAAGTAGTGAGTGGGTAGCAAAACACATCTCCGCTTTACATGCAGCAAGGAAAGCATTTACAGAGGCAGAGTGTTCGGAGAGAATAAGGAGAGCTCTGCGTAAACAACTACGCAGCACAGATGAGAGATACGAAATGGGTGACAAAGTGTACTATAAGAGAGTTGACAGTACAGAATGGAAAGGACCAGGAGTTGTAATTGGTCAGGATGGAGCAGTAGTGTTTATCAGGCACGGAGGAACATGAGTTAGGGTGCACTACCTCAGACTTAGGAAAGTGAACATGGAAGATGATGAACAACATGATAGCGACATGGAGGACACAGAAACCGGAGCAAACACTGAAGCACAGCCGGCAAATGATTGTATGGAGACACGTAATGACAAAGAACAGAAAGTTGACGTCCATCTGAAAACAGGACAAGTTCTAAACTAGAAATGCAATTCCAAGGAATTACCAGTGCA
The DNA here is from genome assembly GCF_046254945.1 of Alosa pseudoharengus. Lineage (NCBI taxonomy): Eukaryota > Metazoa > Chordata > Actinopteri > Clupeiformes > Clupeidae > Alosa > Alosa pseudoharengus. Next base: position 1,508,273 of record NW_027468701.1, on the reverse strand, counting down.
TGAAAATGCTAAAGTTGTGATGTAAAATATCATGTATAGTTAAAACAGATAATACAGAGATGGTTACTATGGTGATGCTAGGATAGACATGGTGGTTGCATAGCTTAATAAAAGTTGATAGTTTAAAAGTAGACAACTAGTTTAATAGATAGTTTAAAAGTAGACCGTTTAAAAGTTGAAGGTAAGCAGTTATGCTAACTAGCATGTTAGCATGCTAAATATGCTAACCATATTACTTAGCTAACCTAGCTAATCATTTTTAGCAGTTTTGCTAAAAATGCTAACTAGCATGTTAACATGCTAGCATGCTAATAATTTTTAATAGTTATGCTAAAAATGCTAACTAACATGCTAACATGCTAACTATGCTAACCATGTTACTTAGCTAACCTAACTAATAATTTTTAGCAGTTATGCTAAAAATGTTAACAATGCTAACATGCTAACTTTGCTAACTAGCTACAGTGGGTAGGAGTCATAGTTGATGAAGTGTTGACATAGTTGATGACAAGTTAAAAGTTGTTGATAGACAGCTAGTGAATGTATATAGTTTAAAAGTTGAATGTAGATAGTTTAAAAGTTGTTGATAGACAGCTAGTGAATGTATATAGTTTAAAAGTTTAAAAGTTGAATGTAGATAGTTTAAAAGTTGTTGATAGACAGCTAGTTTAATAGATAGATAGTTTAAAAGTAGACCTTTTAAAAGTTGAATGTAAAAAGTTCAGTAGTTTAATGGGTTACATTGTTTAACAGTGGATTATTGTAGTGAGGACTTTTATTTTGAAACAGTATTGGGCAGAGGAAACAGTTGAATAGGATGTGTAGTCTTAATTGACCCAGATTGTATGCTTAAAGCCTGACGGTGTGTTTCCACACAGCGAAACACCTCGCGATTTTCGGCCAGCGAAATTTCGCCTCGGGGGCGTGACGGCGAAACCGCTAACCTAGACTGCAGTGTCTAGCCAGTGGTGGCAAGCGAGCTAATTAGGCTAATCAGCTAATTCAAACATTTAAGTACTTAATGAAGATATCCAGGGGTCTTTATGCCTCGACTAAGTTGATGTTGCCTATAAACAACAATTCATGTTCATAGAAACAACAAGGTCAATAAGACATAATATATTTCATACCTGTGTTGCAGCATGTAGCCTAGCTGTCTAGCTAGGTTTACAATGCAATCCAATGTCCTAAAATACTAGCATTTCGCCTGTCAGCTAGCTAAAAAAGATCGAGTGCTTAAACTAACATATATAGTGGTTTATTTAGTGGTGTATGTGCTCTGACTAAGTTTGTGTGGCATATAAACCACAATTCGTGTTGATACAAGTGCCAATGTTTGTGTAGAAACATTTAATCACATACAAATGTTCGCGTTACAGCTCAGGTAGTCTCCGCCATCTTGGTCAGACTTTTTTGTAACTCCCGCCTCCAAACACAAAGACGCGGACCTGATTGGTTCTCGAATGGTCCTCATTTAAATAAAGTTAAACTTTGGCCAACTTTGTTTCGCCTGCCTCGGCGATTCGCTTTCATTTCGCCCAACTAGGGCGAATTTCGTCTCCATTCAACCTCAATGAGAGCGACGCAAAATTTCGTTGTGTGGAAACACACCGTGAGGCTGCAGGTGGCCTGAACACCTGCCATAGGATTCTAATTGCTTAATGGCCGTATTATGATGTCATAATCGGCAATGTTAAGTCTATGGGGATTTTTAAAAAGTTTTTCTTTAATAGTTTAAAAAGTATAAAAGTTTCAAAGTTGAAAAGTCATACCAACCCGATCTGTTTGAAGACCTACGTTACAAAGTTTGAACGAAGTTTCTAAGTTAAACTGTTCAAGAGAAATTGCGTACGGAAAAAGTGGTAAGCGGAATAATAAGAAGAAGAAGTTGCCTAGGAAGAACAGTACAGTGCATTTTCATGCACTGTAATTACAGAGATGCCCACAGTGGGACTTTACACAGAGCAGAAGTTCTTGGGCGTGCTGGCAAATCTACATACAAAAGCTGGTACAATCTGCTATTCATTGAGCCAAGCAATGTTGCAGGAAAGACAGATGCAGTTGATATATCAAAGTTGGAGAACCTTCAGATAGAATCCATTATTGCTGATGTTAGGTATAATACCACAGATAACAGTGAGGATGTGTTGATCACAAAAGATCTATCCTTTGACATAGCTAAACAGGAAGAGATGAAGAATTGGAGAGATAACAATGTGTTTGAAATTGTTCAAGATGAAGGACAAAAGCGCATTAGCACCAGATGGGTATGCACCCTTAAAGAAACACCCACTGGATTGGTACCAAAAGCAAGGTTGGTGACTAGAGGTTTTGAAGAATTACAAGTGTCAGAACTGCAAAAGGATTCACCAACTCGTGCTACAGAGTCGCTTCGACTACTTTTGGCTGTTATCTGTCAAAGACAATGGACCCTACATTCTATGGATATAAAAGCTGCATTCCTACAGGGAGTTGAACTGTCACGTGACATCTATCAGACCTCCCTCCGAAGCAGACTGTACTGGAAAATTATGGAAGCTCAGAAAGTGTGTGTATGGGCTGGCAGATGCTTCCCTGTACTGGTACAACAGGGTGAAGGAAATGGTGCTGAAAGCAGGAGGCAAGATGTCCATGGTCGATCCAGCTGTTTTCTATTGGACAGATCAGGACTGCAATGTGAGTGGGGTACTTCCCTGTCACGTAGATGACTTCATTTGGGGAGGCACAGACAGTTTCTCCAATACAGTAATACCCCACCTTAGGTCTGTATTTCAAGTTGGACGTGAGGGACATGACAACTTCTGCTATGTGGGGATAGACATTGTAACTGTTGACAAAACTGTGCAAATACACCAGGAGAACTACATTCAACATATGCAGCCAATACATGTGGCTCCTTCACGAGCCGTGCAACATGACTCTTCTCTTTGTGAAGAGGAAAAGGATCAACTCAGGTCAAAGATAGGTCAGATTCTCTGGGTGGCGAGGCAGACCAGGCCAGACGTCTTGTTTGATGCCAGCTACCTAGCTTCTAAGCTTAAAAATGCAACAGTGCAAACAATACATGAAGCAAACAGAATAGTGTGCAAATTGAAGTCCAAGAAAGTAGGTTTAATCTTTCACCATTTGGATAGAGACAGTGCTCTCAAGATTGTAGTGTTCAGTGATGCCTCATTTGGAAACCTCACAGATGGGGGCACTCAAGGAGGGCACCTGATAGTTTTGATGGGAGAAGATGGCACATTTTCACCACTTTCTTGGCAGTCTAAGAGAGTTAAGAGAGTGGTGAGAAGCACGCTTGCTGGAGAAACTTTAGCAATGTCTGAGGAAATAGATAATGCCATTTTTCTTGCTACACTGTTTTCTGAATTGGCCACAGGGGGTGCCGAGCGTGCTCCACCTTTAATCTGTGTAACTGACAATTATTCACTTGTTGATGCACTTAAGTCCACAAAGTCTGTCTCTGAGAAGAGACTTTGCCTGGAAGTGAGTAGTATCAAGGAGCTTGTCCAAACACAGAAAATTGAGCGTGTTCTGTGGAACAACACAAAAGAACAACTTGCAGACTGCTTAACCAAAGAGGGGGCCTCACCTCAACAGTTGCTGAAAGCACTGAGTGAGGGACACTGGAAACTTGACTAAAATATATAGATTATAGAGTTTTTGTTGTACTCTTATTCATAACAACATGGTACTTGAATACTGTTAAAAGGTAAATTGTTTTGCACTGTTATTATGTTCACTTTATTGGAAAGTCTCAGGGTTTACATTTTTTTTTATTTTAAGAAGAGAGTGAGTTTGTTAACTGTGAAATATAATTTGTTGTATTTACTATGAAATCACCTAGGAACTTTTATTGTGTAGAAAACACCTAGGGACTGTTATTGTATAGGAACCGGATGTTGATTGTGTGCAGTTCATGAGCGAGTGTGGATGACGGTGGTCATTAAAAGTTAGAGAACTTGACGTTGTGTCTTATCTTTGAATAACACCTTTAACACCATTCAGCCGGTCAGATTGAGACAAGCTTGTGCAGATGGCGGTTGATGCTCACCTGGTATCCTGGATCACAGACTACCTGATGGAGACCACAGTTCATCACGCTGAAGGACTGCTTCTGTGATCAGAAGCACCGGAGCGCCTCAGAGGACTGTGCTTTCACCGTTACTGTTCACCATTACACATCTGTCTTCAGCTACAATTCTGAGTCATGCCACATGCAGAAGTTTTCGGATGACACTGCAATTGTGGGGTGTATCAGGGATGGACAGGAGGATGAGTACAGGAACCTGGTGGATGACTTTGTGCGATGGTGCAGGCTCAACCAGCTCTGCAGCTGAACGCAACAAAGACCAAGGAGATAGTGGTGGATTTCAGGAGATCCTGAGGAGGCTGCGGTCATTCAATGTCCGCAGTAAGCTCCTCTGGATGTTTTACCAGTCAGTCATTGCCAGTAGGGCTGTAACGATACACCAACCTCACGATTAGGTAGTGCTGGGCGGTATACCGGTTCACACCGTATACCGGTGTATATTTTCGTTATGATATGAATTTTTAATATACCGCCATACCGGTGTATTTGATTACACAACGTTTGGAACGCTGTGCCGCGCGACAGTGTTTCAGACGGGACTTTTTTCACACGCACGCATGATGCCACTGCGAGGCATAGTGAGGGTAAACACAAAACACCTGAAGTTTTTCCCCTGAAGTATGACCCTTAATTTAATTTCTCCTTAGATAAGAGGTTTATTTAAGGGTGTTGCACAGAATACCTTAAATTGTTTCTTTAGTTAAGGAAAAACGTTAAGGGATTCTGCATTGAAAGGGATTTACCGTCACGAAAATTCTATTGAGAACAGCTGTAGTTAGCTGGCTAGTAGGTGATGTCGTTAGTTAGCAACCCACAGTGAAGTTTAATGAGCTTATCATTCATCTCACCTTAAGAGTATTCGCTGAAATTAGCCAGGTAGCAAGTAAAGCATGTTATAGACATGCACTGAGCAATACTAGCTGGCTAGTTAGAAATTATCCTGACTGTCATCAGTGCACGCACCAAAACTAACTTTTTTGTTAATGTTTTGCCTAGCGAACCGAATCGAAGCTCATGGCAGGCTAACAAGACATCCACATGAAGTTATCGTTAGCCTACCACTAACATCATGTAAACCACACAATAACAATAAGGCATGTTTCTGATAGGTCTATTTGACAGAGTATGCATATTAGCAGAGAGGTTTCATTTTAAATTGTATACATTTCAAAAAAGTATAAAGTTGCACTACTTTTTGTATTGATTTTATAGGCTACAAGATGTTTGTGAAATTTGCACAGTAAAAGTTCTGTAAAAGTTCTGTTTCCCCTACAATGTATTCATCAGCGGCGCAGTGGCGAATTCAAGCGCCACTGCAAAAAAAGTTGCCTAATTAAAAAAAAAAAAGTAGACGCAGGTGAACTTCAGGAACAGCTGCCGTTCGTTCAGGTTTCATGTCAACAAATAATAGTTGGCTAACGTTAAAGGCGCAGTCAGGGATTCCACAGGAGATCACGCTTGTTTGTGTTTATTTTTAAGTTTATTAGAAGACGCAATTTTGTGCAAAAAAAACGTAGGCTACAGTATGTTAACCAAGGAACCAAATTAAACACGCCAGCGAGATAGCTCGCCCCTACCTTCAGTAGCCTATTCCCAGATAAATTCTACGCATTGTTTCGTTTTTGTTTGTGATACAGGCAATGCTTTCAAGCCCTGTGTTGCTAACATACCTAGGAGGTGAAACTAAGGTCAAGCTAGCCTATTGGTGGGTTTAATTGAATTTGAGTAATAGGATACGCAACCATTTACATCTGAGATGGTTTCTAATTCCTGTAGAGCTCACCAAAATTATAGATATGATACAAGACACTTATCTGCTATAATCCAAGATAGATTTTCTTCAAGTTTTTGACCATTTATTTTACCAAATGACATGGGAAACATAATTCATTTCATCCATTCATATTCAAATACACCATGCACAACAACGCTAAGTTAGCTTAAAACCATGAGAATCAAGCAAGCGTCACGGGCCGTCACGGCATTAAAGTTAACTTATGCACAGTACTAGAGATGTCCGATAATATCGGCCCACCGATATTATCGGCCCGATATTAGCATAAAAATGTAATATCTGTTAATATCGTTATCGGATTTTTTTTGCCTTAAAACCGATAAAATAATGCTTGCGTTACACCCAAATAGTGCCTATGCGCTCCTGAAGCGTTTACCGGCGCACAGATGATGACCTCATCAAGCTGCGTCTTGAAGCATACAAACAAGCGTGGATGGCTGCAGTAACAAACTTGCTCGCTCTGTTTCAACATTATGTCTGTGGTTTGGAATTGGCCATGGCCGTCGTAGCCCCTTGCGTTGGCCGTGACGCCCCTTTGAAAATCAGAGGTTTACAGGCCACGGTGGCCTTGGTGCCCCCTTCTTTAAATATTCTGCTTTGCGTCCTACTAATAGCGATATATATTTAGCCTATGGCCTATGGCCAAATTACGCAGTGGAGAAAGTGACAGCGCAAGAAAGTGCGTCCAAATTAACCCATTCTTCTCAGTTGAACTACTCGCGAAGTAGCCTACTCATCACACAGACATCACAAGTATAACATGAAAGAGCTTTTTCTAACGATGTTAGCCGCTAATTGCTGTGGTGAACGGTTCGCGAGAAAAGTAAATAATATCATTCAATTTAATCATAAATTCTACTGAAGGTTTTGCGTCCATCTCCCTACCCATTCATCTCGGTAGAATACTTCAGAACCCTTCGTTTAACATATGACAAACCATATATCAGAATAAACAGCAGACCTTACCGAACAGAAAGGTGTAAATCAGTCCCCTGTACAGTTAGCCGTTCTAGACTAATCCCGTTTTGAATTTGCAGTAAATTTCAACATACATGGATGTCTCCAAATTTGGGATTTAAGTTTTACACTGTGTTTAAATTGTTCCACATTATTTCATAACGGACCAAATACAAAACAAATATTACAAATGTCGCCTAGATATCGGTAAATCAGAGGACAGCTGACTATAAGAGTTTGTGAAAGTAGCCTTAATGATCACAAAATGCTAAGCATGCATCTAGGCTATTTGAGTTTCTTAAAGCTGAGCTGTGCTTAAATTGTTCAATACATGATTTCATAACAGGCCAAATATAAAATAAATGTTAAATATAGCCTAGATATCTGAAAATATTAGATGATCAGATGATTTACAGTTATATGTAATACGTCATGTTTTATGTTTTTGTAATGTTTCATACAGTGATGCAGGTCTACTGCAGTGAATACAACTTTGATCATTTTTATAGCCTACTACTGTATAGTTAACTTTGGCCTTGGTGCCCTGACATGTGGCCTTTGTGCCCCCCACCAAATATGCCCAACTGAAGGCCAAGTGGCCTTGCCCCTAAAATGGTGAAATTCCAAGCCTGATTGTGGGTATGGCCCGTTATGAAGGCCAGTCAGTCTTTTAGCCCCGTTCATTGGACTAATACTAAAGGAGGACTTTGTTTACTACTCTGGAAGGTCTGGACTGAAACTTTGTGCCTTCCTTGTTCTTATTGCACACTACCTTAATGTTGCATCTCTTTGTTGTTGCTCATGTAGAGCAGTGCTGATTGAGCCCAGTTTATAATTTCAATGATTGCATTAGCCCAAGTAATGGGCTAGGGACACAGGCTGCTTAGATTTGTACACCTTAAAATGTTTCATTTTTTGTACTTCACCTCAAGCCTGAAGTATTTTTTGTAGCTCAAACAAATGTTTTCAAAATTGTGCAGTATAGTTGCTTGCCACATTGTAATTGACTCATATTTGTGCATTCATTCAATTAAGGTGATTGAGTTTTAGTTAAAGAAACAGTTCATGAAGCATCCTACAAATGCAGGCTCATTTAACACAGAAAAAGGGTAGCCTGTCATACACTATGCCTGTTATTTTAGTTGGCTTTACATTCTGCTATGTTGCACATAGTTGTTCAGGTACAATGTTTTATCATTTGTGAAGAAGTCAAATTTGCCCTATTTGTTGTGGGCATTGTCAAGATTATCTCAGGGAGAGTGTAATCCAAACTGTTGTTTGAGACAATTAAAAAAAATAAAAATAAACATGGCACTTTTTCCCTAAATTAAGTTGAAGTATTTTTCTTATTTTGCACAGACAATGTTAACATTTGGAAAGCCTTGTTGCATTCAAGAATGCATCCAGTGGGGCATCACAATAACATTAAGCATGTTGTGTTAATTCCACAACAGGAGATATGTGATGTTACCTAAATTAGTTTTGAGGAAAAATAACCCATATATCGACATCGGTATCGGCTGATATCGGAATCGAAATTTGAGAGTTGGACAATATCGGCATATCGGATATCGGCAAAAAAGCCAATATCGGACATCCCTACACAGCACTGTATATTCTAAATAGTAATAGTTTGTAGTGACCTACAGTGTACAGTTGTACAGTGGCTAATACTAATAATGTAAATGAAAAAGGTGAAAGAAAAACATGAATAATGTTCTGCAAAGTTCTGCAATAATCATGCTTTGTAAATGCTTGCTTGTGTTGATGGTTATGTCATAATTTGTGACTCAATCTGTCCATTTCTTTCACAAAATCCACCAGAAGTCACCATTTAAGGAGTCATTTTTTCAAAATGTTCTCTTTTCTTGGGGGGGGGGGGGGGGGCCTTCCTACGATCAACAGCACAGGAAAAAATTCTAGGGGATTCGTATGTTCATTGTCAGACTTCACTCACGGTCATGCTCAACAGACAAGTTGAGGAGGTCCTTTGTCCCCAGGCAGGGCCATCCAACTTTTCAATGTCACACAAAAGGGAGGGGAGAAACTTTTCAGCATGAGCCTGTCTCTCAGCCCCTACCATCATATCACTCTGTCTGCTGTCCACCTGACTGTTTTACAGGCTTTTGTCTAAAGCGACATACAAATAACAACAGTGCAATAGTTCGATTAGTAAGACTACATTAAAGAGAATGGAAATAATAAACAACAATGTCAATTCAATCAATAGCCTAATGAAAATAAACAAATTATAAATAAGTGCGTGTTGAACAGATGCCTTTGGACCCCTCTTGAAAGACCCAAAACTATCAGAGGATCGGAGACCACTGGGCAACTCATTCCACCAACATGGAACCACTGAGGAAGAGTCTTGAATTTGAACTAGCGCTTATGGCTTATCAACACAACAGATGCTCATCAGAAGACCGCAGTGGGCGGTTGGGGATGTACATCTTGATCATTGAATTAAGATAGCAGGGAGCAGATCCAGTCAGTGTCCTATAGGCCAAAGTGAGAGATTTAAACTTAATTCTGGCCACTATAGGGAGCCAGTGGAGACAACCAGGAGAGGAGTTACATGTCCTCTTTGGCTGAACCAGGCGTGCTGCATCATTCTGAATCAGCAATCTTACTACACAAGCAGGTAGGCCAGTTACAATGAACTACAATAGTCCAGCTAGGAGATAATCATTGCCTGTACAAGAAGTTGTGTGGAATCTTGTCAGATAAGGTCTGATCTTCCTAATGCTGTAAAGGATAAACCAACATGATTTTGCAATTGAGGCTACATGCTCAGAAAAGTTAAGTTGGTCCTCAATTATGACGCCCAAGTTATGTGCCGATCTAAAGTTGGTCATCCTAGGCCCTACTGTTCTTGAGATATTCACAGAACGGTGTCCTGCCTACCCTCCTTTCGGGGGCCCGGTCCGGCGGGTGGGCGATGAATCAAAATGAAAAACAATGGTTCCGCATCATCCTACTACACAACAATCGCGACAAACAAACAAACTCAAACAAAATTCTCACCCTCCATATTAAAACCCAAAAAGTATAGGCTACACACGACAGCATAATAGGCCTAATAGCTCAATTGAACATTATTTTGATACTTAGCATTAGGGAGCCCTGTAAAAGTGTTTATGTCCATGCTTTATTTTATTTTCTTGTTTTGTTTTCATCTTGCACAGGTACAGGTGCCATTAATGGTCAAACCGTATGTTTTACCAAACGTCCACAGAGAAATGATGAGCTCACTGGGGGAAAGGAGGCTGCACTCTACATTACAGTAGGGGGGGTATTTTATTAACCACTTCCATAATGACACCCTAACAACCACCTTAGCAACCAACATGATTATCCTAGCAACCAACCTAGCAACTACTTTTATAGCATAGTAACCACTATAATTACCCCTAGCAACACCTTAGCAACCACCTCAAGTACCCTAGCAACAACCTAGCAACCGCTTCCAAAATGTCAACCTAGAAACCAACTTAGCAACCAGCATGATAACCCTAGCAACCAACCTAGCAACCACTTTTTATAGCATAGTAACCACTATAATTACCCTAGCAACCCCTTAGCAACCACCTCAAGTACCCTAGCAACAACCTAGCAACCACTTCCAAAATGTCAACCTAGCAACCAACTTAACTCATTGAGTGCCAAAAACGTAATATTACGTTTTTCCTTCCCATGCGTTGAGTGCCAAAAACGTAATATTAAGTTTTCAGCTTTTTTTTAAATTACGAAACTAGACACTCTAACACACCTTATATGTGATTTTGGGAACTCTGATGAATGGAAATGAAATATATGACGATCGTGAAACTCATGAAAACGCACAATCTGGACATTTTATCTGGACATTTTATCATAACTCGGTTGCCGCTTTGGGTCGAATCAGTGACGCATGCACGTCAGGTCAAAACGAGGCCATTTTCGTGGGTCTATCACTAGGTGGCAGTCTCGCCAGGTCTCGCTGATCACTTCCCGGAAAGTTTACACAAGTAAGTAATAGGGGTGGCACGGTTCACAAAATCTACGGTTCGGTTCGTATCACGGTTTAGGGTCACGGTTTTCGGTTCGGTATGGTTCTTGTTATTTTTTCTTTTAATCTTTAACACTCCAGAAACATATTTCAGCATATAGCTTAATCATCCACAATTAGGCTAGAGTATTTAAAGAATAGTTATCGTGTAATAATGCACAAACTGAATTTGACTTCACATAAAGCACATTATTGTCTGAGGAAACTTTAAGCTACAGTTGAGATTTTGATACAACAAGAGGGAAGACATTGATGATTTCAACAATCTTTTCATTTATTTGGCATAAAAGGCAGAATATGTACTATTGCCATCTGCAGGAACGTATGCCCCTTTTTGGCACACAAAGAAAGAAAGTGTAACTCTTGCATCTTAAATTAAATTCTTAAATTAAAGTGCAGTATTTGGAAACATAAAGTTCTTATCTAAAGTAAAAGTGCCACTGTAATATTTTAAATATTAAAAAACATGCTGGCTAGTGGCTATCAATAAATGCAATCCATCGGTGGTGAGAGCTACGTGGGCCGTGTCGGACAATTCTTTGACAAGTTTTTCTCGTGTCTCGTCGTATAGTTTTAGAACTACGGAGGTGCCGAAGTGTCGGCGGGAGGGAATGTTGTAGCGGGGCTCGAGTATTTTCATCAACTGACGAAATCCTTCACCCTCAATCACTATATGGCATCATATCTTTTGCAATAAACATCCCGATTGCTTTCGTTATGGCCATTGCCCTGGCCGAGTTATCACTGAGAGGCTGCTTAAATGCTGAGGACAGAAGTTGTTGGGTAGCCTGCGGCTCTTTCTTCCTTAAACTGTCTACAGACTCATTGGGGTGACGTCTTTTCATATGACCTAGCATGTTCGAAGTGTTGCCAAGAGCATACTGAACACGTGTTGCACAATGTTTGCACACAGTCGCAGTCTTTTCTGTGGTCTTAACTCCTCTATCATCATAGGTAACCTCAAATCCGAAATGTTCCCACACACCAGACCTATAAGAAGCTGGCGCATCCTGCAACTCCGGGCAGTCTTTGTCTCTCGCACTTGCCATTTCTAAAGACTCCAGTCGCGCGCAGCACTCAAAACTATACTCCTACTCTCGCGCAAAAGGGAAACACATTGTCACATGGGAATCAATTGCGCATGCCATAACTAGCCTGAACCGTAGGACCGTACGACGAACACACACTCCGAACCGTGACATGCCATCCGCACGGTTCGGAGCATTTTTCAAAAACCGTGCCATCCCTAGTAAGTAACAGGCAACACTTCATATTTCATGAAAGATGTTATATCTCCATTTCTAGAAAAAAACAGCGACTTTGATGAAAGTTAGCCACTGTTTAGCTTGGGAGTTCTCAGGAACAGAGGCGTGTAGAAATACACGGTTTGCACCCACCGAGAGCTAAAAGTCTCACCTTTTAATCGAGCTATTGTATGTGTTCATAGCTATAACACAGAATATGCTGTGGCTGTACAAAAATCATCAACAATGGTCTAGATTGCTGGCACTCTAGGACAAAGCTCCCAAAAACAGCTTGGCATTCAATGAGTTAACAACCAACATGATTACTTTAAGAACCAACCTAGCAACCACTTTTTATAGCATAGTAACTACTATGTTTACCCTAGCAACATCTTAGCAATCATTTTAAATACCCTAGCAACAACCTGGCAACTGCTTCCAAAATGTCAACTTAGCAACCAGCATGATTACCCTACCAACCAACATAGGAACAACTTTGCATGCACTATATTTCCTTTAACATGATTACCCCATCAACCAACCTAGCAACCACTTATTATAGCATAGTAACCACTATAATTACCCTAGCAACCATCTCAAGTACCCTAGTAACAACCTAGCAACAACTTCTAAAATGTCAACCTTGCAACCACCTTAGCAACCAACATCATTACCCTAGCAACCAGCCTGGCAACCACTTTTGATAGCATAGTAACCACTATAATTACCCTAGCAACCACCTCAAGTACCCTAGCAACCACCTAGCAACCAATATGATTATTTCTAGCAACCACTTATTATAGCGTAGTTACCAGAGATGGGACCAAGTCACTGTTTGGCAAGTCACAAGTAAGTCCCAAGTCTTAGCAGTCAAGTCCAAGTCAAGTCCCAAGTAAATACAGAGAAGGGCAAGTCGAGTCCAAGTCCAAGTCACATCAAAGCCAAGTCGAGTCCAAGTCCAAGTCCCAATCTTTTTCAAGTCCTAAACAAGTAATCAGGTACTCTTCACTTAATAATGCCATTATTAGACTATCGATCATAATTTTAGCACTTACATCTAATCCACAGTATTTTTTTTATAAATACAGATTAAAACATGTTCAATGTTTCTGTCTTGCAATCTTTTACGACATGCGCATACCTGTGTAATATACACATGTGCATACCTGAGTAATCTGTACAAAACGTATAGCTACATGACACTCAGCACAGCTGCAAATATATATATTGTTTTTCCAAATTGCAGAGCCCACTGTAAGGATGAGTAATAATTTGACTGATGGCATTTCACTGCGCTATGCCACAGATTTGCCTGCAAACAATTATTATTATTATTATTATATTATTATTATATTATTATTATCGGTATTATATTATTATTAGGCTGTCTGCCAGTGGCGACTCATAAGGGAAGCCAAGGTCAACACTTTTATATTATTTAAAAGATAATAATGACAGTAATTTTGTTTTAAAGTATTAATTTCTTAAGAAATACTACACATTTGATGCTGTTTATCTTATTTGTAAATGGTGCACTGTCACTTTAAGCCCATTGTGCCACTGTCCACACGTTCTCATAATGATCTTTTTTTACCAGCTCCATTCAGCCTATGGCTAGTCCACAAACTCAAACATTGTTTGTGCCACATGTATAGCACAATATTAACAATGATAAGCATGATATTAAGTTGGGACAAACAGCTTTCATTCCTTTGGAAAGAGAAGCATGTATGACATGACGCTTGCTTGACATTTTCTGTTTGCAATTAAAAGTGAATTAGCCTATGAGCCTGGTAGCCAGTAGCCACCTAGCTACAGTAGCTGAGTGGAATGCGTTTCAATCTGCATATCATGTGCTTCATGTAAATAAATTATAGAATACTTCAAGATTCACCAGTTCCATTACACAAAGGCAAAGACAACTCTTCTTGTCCACTTTCCAAATCACAGTGAGTGCAGCTAGTATGTCATAGTGACCTGGATCTCATAGTTTATAACAGTAGGCTAGTGAGAACCGGATAAATTCGCAATCTCCTCTAATCTCGTATTTGTTGCCTTCACGATTTCCTTTTATACGTTCCTTATATTTAAAAGAAAATATCAATTATCAACAATGACAAGCCAGCTGGAACCTACTCGTTTTCTCTCCCTCTCGTGCGTGCTTAGATGCGTTCTTAATTAAATGCAGTAGGCTAGCATAAGTTCAAGTTGGATCTTCATGGAGAGGTCTCGAAAAGTATCATCTTTATGTAACATGCTGTTGGTGCATTTTAACATTAAACGTTCTCTAACAAGAGTGCAAATCAGTTTGCAGTAAAGCTACTATTTATTGGCTAAATATTGGTCCTTCCTCGGTCTCTTGGTGCCCTACACACAGTGCGTAACACGTGTGGGGGTAGCGGCAGCACTGAACTGTGCTCTGGCCACTTGTCTCCGCTATTTTAATTTTTTATTTTTTTTTAGTCGCGGAGGGAAAGCGTCTCTGGGGTGACTGGTCCACGATCAGGAAATTTAGTTTTTGATTCGAGACAGGTCAAGTCATCACAAGTCAAAGAGGCAAAGTCCGAGTCAAGTCTCGAGTGAATAGTATTCAAGTCCAAGTCGAGTCGCAAGTCATGCAGATTTTTATCAAGTCAAGTCTGAAGTCATTAAAATCATGACTCGAGTCTGACTCGAGTCCAAGTCATGTGACTCGAGTCCACATGTCAGAGAACACAGCCACCCCGGCTGCACTCTCCACTAACCTTACACTATCCCACACCCCTCGTCCATCTGGACGAGGAGGTGGGACGGGCCTGCTGATCTCCAACAAATGGAAATTCACCCCGCTACTGCCTTCAAACAAATATGTCTCATTCGAATTCCATGCCATCACAGTGATCGCCCCAGCAAAACTCTACGTGCTGGTCATCTACCGCCCTCCAGGCCAACTAGGCGACTTTTTGGATGAACTTGACACTCTGCTGTCCTCCATCCCTGAGCATGACTGTCCGCTTCTTCTTCTCGGCGATATCAACATCCACTTAGATGCCCCAGGCTCAGCGGACTTTCTGGCCCTGATCCACTCCTTTGACCTCAAACTGGTTCAAAGCCCACCGACACACAAAGCTGGCAAAGAGCTTGACTTGATCTTCACTCGGAACTGCAGCACAGACACCCTCACGGTGACGCCTCTCCATCTTTCTGACCACTTCTTCATCCGGTTCAACGTCAGCCTGACAGAACAGCCTCCGCCTCCTCAGCCGATGGTCACGTTCCGCCGCAACATCCGGAACCTGTCTCCAACGCACTTTTCCTCTGTGGTTGCCTCCGGTCTACCTCCACTCAACACCTTCTCCTCTCTGGAGGTTAATGAGGCCACAGACTCGCTCTGCTCCACACTGAGCTCGTGTCTAGACGAGCTGTGCCCTCTTACCACAAGGCCAGCTCGATCCAAACACTCTCATCCATGTCTAAATGATACCCTCCGATCGCAGCGCACCAGACTCAGAGCCGCGGAGAGGAAATGGCACAAATCCAAACTAACAGATGACCTCAAAAACTACCAGACACTCCTGGCCTCCTTCTCAGCCAGCATCACTGCTGCTAAGACGGCTTTCTACAATGACAAAATCAACAGTGCTACAGACACTCGAAAACCAGGGCGACCGCTCGGTCATCAGTACTCATTCTGCTTGACTTATCGGCTGCCTTTGACACGGTTAATCACCGCATCCTTCTCTCTATACTCGCTAACATGGGAATCTCCGGTTCTGCTCTCTCCTGGTTTGAATCCTACCTCACAGGACGCTCGTTTAACGTATCATGGCTTGGTCAGCTATCTGCACCTCACCATCTCACCACAGAGGTCCCCCAGGGCTCAGTACTGGGCCCCCTTCTCTTTGCTATCTACACCACCTCCTTGGGACAGATTATCCGTTCGCATGGCTTCTCATACCACTGCTATGCAGACGACACACAGCTCTATCTGTCCTTTCCACCTGATGACCCCTTGGTTTCAGCACGGATCTCGGATTGCCTCTCAGACATAGCTACATGGATGAAGGCACACCACCTCCAGCTGAACCTCTCAAAGACTGAACTGCTGGTCCTCCCAGCTAAACCTACCATACACCACGACATCAACATCAAATTTGACTCTCTGTCTGTTTCACCTACCAGGACTGCAAGAAATCTAGGAGTTGTTCTCGACAACCAACTAAACTTCTCAGATCATGTTGCCTCAGTCGCCCGGTCATGCCGTTTCGCACTCTACAATATACGGAAAATCAGGACTTACTTAAATCAAGATGCCACCCAACTTCTGGTTCAGGCAATAGTCATCTCACGACTCGACTACTGCAACGCCCTCCTGACAGGTCTCCCAGCCTGCGCAGTGAAACCACTTCAGATGATCCAGAACGCGGCGGCGCGCCTGGTCTACAACCAACCCAAGAGGGCACATGTTACCCCGCTACTCATCCAGCTACATTGGCTACCTATGGCGGCCCGCATCAAATTCAAGGCTCTAACGATTGCCTACAAAGTAGTCTCCGGTTCTGCTCCCACCTACTTGAATGCCTTCATACAGACATACGCTACCTCCAGACCGCTGCGCTCCTCAGACGAACGACGTCTAGCTCTACCTCCGGTACGCTCAGGCCAATCCAAACTTTTCTCATCTGTTGTTCCTCGCTGGTGGAACACACTGCCAGCTCCTACAAGGGCAGGGACATCCCTCCCCATTTTCAAAAAACTCCTGAAGACCCAGCTCTTTAGAGAACATCTCCTCTCATAGCAACACTTACAACAAGTCTTGCTGATCCTAGCACTCACCAGCCGTCTTAAACTGACACGTAACTGTTAAAAACAGCACTCACTGATGCACTTATTCTTACTGTACTCTAATGTTTTTTTAAATTGTCCTAATATTGTTGAGAATTGCTCTAAACTTAAACTGTTTACCATGTTGTTAGTCGCTTTGGCCAAAAATGCGTCAGCCAAATGTAATGTAATGTAATGTAATGTAATGTAATGTCTGGTAGTTACCACTATAATTACCCTAGCAACACCTTAGCAACCACCTCAAGCACCCTAGCAAAAACCTAGCAACCGCTTCCAAAATGTCAACTTAGCAACCAGCATGTTTCAAACACACACATGACAAAATAATTAAATGAACTACAAGGCTTATCAGGACTGCAATTTCACACCAAGCAATTTCTACCCATTTCTACATATTAATGAAAATTCTGACAACATAGGCAAACATTAAAACCTGTTCTGCATAGCACAGGGTCGGTATCGACCCAAATCACTCGTTCAATCACTAATCTCAATGTAAAGTATATCGTAGCCGAGTCATTGTGCTAGCTACATAGTCATGGCATACACCATTGGAAAGCCATGAGCCTCAGGATTCATTTGAGATCCGTGTCGACTGAATGAAACCCATCCCGAACGGCTAAAACCTACAATTTGTATCACTAGTCACGTTTCCAAATGCCCCCACCACCACCGTGTCTCCTCACATTACAGCCTTTGTGTACATCCCGGGCTTCAGGCTACCCCAACATGCTTGGTGTCATACTGTTCACAAGAAGCACGAGAATCCGAATATCCACCGTGTTTTGTCGACATTACGTTTAGAAGATGCATAATTCCACCCAAACAGTACCGTTTAGTTTGTAAAAAAACAAACGATAACTTTTCTCTGACAGAAAACCACATAGTTCGTATGCTTATCCTATGTATCGCCGGGATTCACACCACTCAGCGTGTTCAGGAAGCTCTCCTGAGTACGTAGACACCAGTGACAACTTTGTGTGACGTACCGTTGTCGAGAAACACGTGTTAGAAGCATGATAGCCATGCGAGCTGGCTAATGGATAAGTTAGCTTTGATTGACAATAGCTCTGGCCTATGACAAGCTACGAGGATGGTTCAAAGATCGTCTTGTAGCCAACGAGTAGACCTTTCGAATGACGTATGGTACAACCACCTCCGGTGAGGGGAACTCTGGGAAATTGAGTCCACCTTCGTTGTGCATAACGATAGCTTACTAGTACGACCGGCTCGTCAGAGGAATACAGTCGCAATTTTTACAGTTAGATAGATAGATAGATACTTTATTGATCCCCAAGGGTAAATTCAAGGATCATTTGGATCTTTTGAAGAAGAAGAAAGCAGAAAACATGCCGAAAAGACAGGCAAAGAAGAAGAACGTGGAGGTTGAACCAGCTGAGCATTTCCACACAAAAATGGCTCTAAAGGGGTCATACTTCATTGTACAAACATTTCCTTAGATATTTATCTTCACAACACCTGGGAGTGGGCCTCTGATGTGTTTCAGTGGCCCTTTTAGGGACTTTCACATCTGAAATGTGGCCATTTCCAGGGATTTACATAACCGCCTGAAAGAAAAAGCAATATTCCAGCTACTGTAGCACCTTGACAGTACATAACAGAGTCATTCTGACAGTTTCTAAAAATTCTACAAGGTCTCAGCTTTCAGGGGATACCAGGCATTTGATGATAGGTCACAGTATGAGGACACAGGAGCTATTACAATAGACGCTGTGCAAAATCCCAAAAATAGGCCCATATGCATATCAGGTTAACATGGCACATAACTCGTTCTCTCAGCTGTTCAAACTGACACTGGATTGCAATAGGCCAAACAGAGTCCCACCCTCACACGCCCCCCTTGGGACATCTAAAAGCTATATTAAGACAAGTTCACAGTTTAAGACAAGTTCAGAGTGGCTATATACTCTTTCTATCTAGTTGTATAAAGGAATACAGTCTAAGTCAGGCCACTACAGTGGAACACAACAGTGGAAAATAATATGTCTAACTACATTTGATAATCCACATGAGAATCCAGTACAAAGAATGGTATGAACACCTGCAGTTCTTTTTGGAAGGCTAAGCTTATATTGAATTGAATGTGTGTTTTTATTTACTCAATAAAGATGTCAAATTGAACCAAATAAATACAATAGTAATGATCAAATATTAATTAAACATGCAAAAAACGAACTAATGTAAAACAATAAGAGGTGTGTATGAGGAGTTGTCTGTGTTCCAATCACTTGGAATATTTGTGCTTAACTGTATTGTGATGTGTGTGTGGATGTGCTAATCCTGATGGCTTGTGGTTAGAAGTTGTCCCTGAGTTGTGCACATAGGTAGGATTTTTTAAAATACTACCATCAACATACAGTTAAATGTTTGATAGAAAAAGTCCAGGTGCTAGCTACATGACAGGACTACGGAACGCATATTTCAAAACGGTCTTTTTTTGGTGAGCTTACATTAGCGATTTCGATTAGCAGACGTTAACTATTAAATATTGTACAACGAGGTAACACAAAATTACAGTAAATGTACTTCTAACAGTGGATTGTGAGTTTTCTTTTTCATTGAGCTTTCGTGATAGTATAACTCGACAGGTAGCCCAGTTTGACAGAACAGCAGCGTCGAGGCTCTTTTACCGTCTATGGTGTTCCCTATCTGTCTCTACTGGGACTAGCTAGCTAACTAACGTGACTTCAGAATGGCTGGTTACAGGCACCGTTGCACCAGAGACGGTTGATAAAGCTACGCCTATGAGTCCGGAACTAGTGCCATTTCGTTTCACTGGTGAATCATTTTATGCTTGGTAACTAACGTTACTGTGCGTGTTATCCTAACACAACGTCAGCTAACGTTATATAGGTCCACATGTCCCTTTTAGCTAACATGCTAACATGAGCGATGTCAAGTTAAAGTAACATTGTGATTAAAGTCACCGCTAGATTTCTGACTAAAGCAACACAAAGTTACACTTGTACCATGCAGCTGTAACGGTAATCATTTTGAAATAAACGCAAACGCTAAAGGCTAACGTTAACGTTAACCATCAAATGACGTTAACTTTAGGCAACTTCATTGACACCAAAACACTACCATGTTAGCATCGCATGGCCAATCTGTTTAAATTCTGCTTATGTTAAAATTACCTGTTAAACGTGTCAATCATTATACGTTGATACAAGTTACCATTAACGTTAATGTTACCTTAATAAGTTTTTCGTGCACCCCTGGCCGGCGTGAATCTTCCACTGAGCAGGTCAGGTCGATTGCTGCGCATAGTGCGTTTATCGGGCAGTCCTACTGCGTCATGACGCCCTCCTGAACCTACGGGGGAAATGGTTAAACCTAACCGCTAACATATCTATACATACACATTTTCTGTACCTTAACCACAATGATTTGCTTACGTTTGTGATAATAGCCTAATCTCAAGACTTGAGCAACTGTTACCCCTTTGCACTGTGAAGTTATCAAAGTAGATCTGTTTACGTGGACTACCTGATGCAACAAGCCATTCTCTTTCAGTAGGCCTGGCTATGTTCAACCACACAGTCTTCGATCCATGATTTCAGCAGAAGCAAAGGCAAATCACTGCTTGTCAGTATGGCCATGTGTTTTAGGGTCAATGACGTGACGCTCATTTTTTTGTGTACATATGGGTTACATACATTTAAAATGGTTAAAATTTGAAAATAATTTGACAAATTATTTTCAAATATCATTTTCATCAAACCCTAATCTTAAAGTTTTGGATTTATTTAATTTTGAAAGAGTATTAACTGAATTTGGGTAAAATTGTCAACACGGTGTAACCACAAAAACATGAACCAAATAATTACACTTGTTGAAAAAAATGTGAAATTCTCTCCAAAATCCCTTCTAAAATAATCTGGCATGATCTTGCACAAGAACTTTTCTATATTTAATACAAGTAATGAAACCCCATTGTTCTGAACAGTGTTGGGCAAGTTACTTCAAAATCGTAATGTACTATGCATTACTTATTACTGTCATTTAAAAGTAATATGTTACATTATAATATTACTGTCTCTGAATTGTAAGGCATTACACTACTATTGCATTACTTTTAAGTTACTTTCACCAAAATATCTAGAAATATGGATTTGCCATTCTAAATGCAATTTATTACGCTCAATGCAGCTTGCTCTTCCAATGGAGGGAGATGTGGTATAGCATAATGACTGAGCTAGGCTTAAGGCAACAGTAGAATGCAATAGGCGCAGTGCTCATAATGCAATACAAGGAACAATCATAGTCAGAATGTTAAAAACCGACAAAAGGTCAAAGTCTGGTAAATTGTGATAGAAATACTGTAACTCATTAAAATCAATAGAGAGCCTACTATATTGTAAATCAAAGCTTAAAGGAACCGTATGTAAGATTGTGGCCAAAACGGTTACTACAATCACTTTCAAATTACTGTAGAGCGGTGTATCCCCTTCCCCTCCCCTCTGACTGGCAGAGTTGGCAACCGAATGACGAAACACTACTGACTTTGTGATTAGTAGATAGGTGGAGGGTGGCGCATTAGGCCAAAACACAACATGACAACATCAACATCAGTTGAGGGCTGCAACTTCACTTTTTAAATGACAATATCCTGGCCAGACTACTGTTGTCAGTGATATAAGTATTTGAAATGAACATGATTTCTTAATGTCTAGTGACATATCAGGGCAATTTTATGATTAATTGAAATACAATTTTTACATACGGTTCCTTTAATAAAGACATGTCAAGATGGTGGCCTGCTGGCCATTTCAGTGCCCTAAGTGAGTGGCTTTGAGTGAGTGACATTTAAATGATAACTCAAACACCTAAAGTAAAATAAAAGGCCTATTATTTACAGACCATTACTGTGTATTTTTAAACATTAATTTCTGAAGAAATGCTGTTTTACTTATAAATGGTGCACTGTCACTTTAAGAGCATTGATCTTTACTTGTCATAATGCCCTTTTGCCAGCTCTTGTTTACAAGCCTTATTTGTTTGAGTTACATTGATAGCACAATATTAACAATAATATGCACAATGTTAAGTTGTTTTAAGCAACCTTCATTGCTTTGGAAATGGAAGTATGCAATGACATGTTGCTTCACATTTCGTTTTGCGAATACAAGTGAATTATGAGCCTGGTATCCACCTATAATAATAATAATAATAATAAGCTTTATTTGTATAGCACCTTTCATACACAGAATGCAGCTCAAAGTGCTTTACATTTGAAGCATGTAACAAAATAATAGTCAGTCAGTCATTATCAATCACATTTCTTCATTGCTGGGGCCGTTTATGATCCACTCAGCAACATATCAAAAATATAGAAAATGACATGTCATAAGACTGGCAGCCTTAACCCTCTTACCCCCCACAAGCACGCCATATGGCAACTGTGGCAAGGAAAAACTCCCATATTCCAGGAAGAAACCTTGAGCAGAACCTGACTTAATAGGGGGAGCCCATCTGCTTCTGGCTGGCTGCGCCCTCCAATAGCAGCAGATGTAGAATAATCTGAAAAAGTAGTCTACAGGATAAGACGAGTTAACTAAAAGCTTTCCTGTACAGGTATGTTTTCAGATCTTTTTTAAAAATATTTACTGAACTCGCCTGCTTGATGTACAGAGGCAGGGTGTTCCATAGTTTGGGGGCATAATGGATAAAAGCAGCTTCTCCACTTTGTTTGTGGAGCACTTTGGGTACGATTAAAAGATTAGAATTGGATGATCTAAGTTTCCTTTGTGGTTGATAAGATATTAAAAGCTCAGAGATATATGAAGGTGCTGTGCCATTCAGAGCTTTGTAAGTAATTAACATAACCTTAAAATCAATTCTATAGGAAATAGGGAGCCAGTGCAGTTCAGCCAACACAGGGGTGATGTGTTCTCTCTTCTTAGTCTTAGTTAAAAGTCTAGCCGCAGAGTTCTGTATGAGTGCCAATTTCTTTAGATGTTTTTTGGGAAGACCAGTGAAAAGTGCATTGCAGTAGTCTAACCTGCTAGTGATAAAGGCGTGAATTAGTTTTTCTGCATCTTGTTGAGTTAAAAAGGGCCGCACTTTGGCAATGTTTCTCAAGTGGAAATAGGCTGTTTGAGTAACTTTACTGATATGGGGCTTAAAACTTAACTCTGCATCTAAGATGACACCGAGGCTTGTTACTTTTGGTTTGACCTGGTGTGCCAAGTTCCCCAGATTACTAAGAACAATATCTCGCTTTAGTTACCTAGCTATCTGAATGGAATGCGTTTCAGTCGACTCAGCATATCATGTGCTTCATGTAGCCTAAATGCTTGGAAAACGAATGATTGAAGACCCACCAATTCTAGTACTACGTGGTGATTGAGAGAACCCAAAAGATATCAAACTTGCATGTAACATCGTGTTAGTGCATTTTGACATTGTAAACGTTATTAATGAAGAGTGAAACGCAGTTTGCAGTAAAGCTACTCTTCATTGGTTACATTTGGGTGCCCCCTCTGTCCTTTGGTGCCCAACACAAAGTGCGTGATGCGCGTGGTGGGAGCGGTGGCACTGCCAGGCTACACAATCTTTTTCTGCATTTCTATCCCTTTATTCTCTTCAATTTAAGTTCACAGCACAAAGCTGACATGCACAACAGCATAGTTTGTGTTTTATCAAGAATCAAAAAGATTAGCGTGGCACTACTTTAGATGTTTCATTAATTTAGGCTACTTGTGCTATTTCGCGAGCTGAGAGATCTTTCGGTTTCGCACACAAAGTGCTTAACTATGTTCTTCAAAGCCTTGTCTCTGACAAGCTGAAAATAATGAGCGTAGGCTTATGTCCATCCCGCAAATAGAGTCCGCCTGCGAGTCTGCTGCAGCCACAGTCATATTCAACCAGTATCAGGAGATAACGTTGTACTATTTTGCGCGGATTTTTTCTCCTCTGTTGTGGTGTTTGCGAATATGTATCAAAACAAAACAAGCGCTTAATTTTGGGTTAAACTGCATTGTAACGCGCGTTACTGAAGTTTGTACCGAGTAAATATTACCCGATTTTTTTTTGTAATGCCTTACATTACCGCGTTACCGCAAACAGCAATATATTACAGTAATTACATTACTTTTGTAACGCATTACTCCTTACACTGGTTCTGAATGTTTGAATTAATATGGGGAATCGTGTCTGTCACATCAACCACTTAAAGGAACACGCCACCCAAAATCAGTAGTAATATATGTTCTTACCTTAACTTTCACGAGTTGAGTCATACCTCTCCCGCGCCGGTAGGTGCACTCAAACGCTCTGTCGCGCGGCGCGAATGTGTTAGCATGTTGCTATGCTAGCGGGCTCTGCCGTGGCCGTAGAGAGAGGAACATAGCAGTAATCAAACACCTCCACATTTTCCCTACTTAAATACAGTTGCACGAGTAGTTGATAAAAATGTGTACGTCACACAACATGAAACGTGGCGATTTTCCAAGCGAATAAACAGGAGAACTACAATACAATAGCACTTGGGAGTACTTCGACCTAGCGTGGTAATATTATTAACACCTAATTGTAGATCCTATCCACCACAGAGTTTAGAATCCATGCTGGATCGACCCTCAGCCTCTCCCTCCCCTCTGAGCGAGAGAGAGGCACACACACTAGAGATGCGCTGATGGGCTATTATTTCAACCATAACTGCATAGCAAAACTTATCATCCATCAGCCATCCATCAGCACCAAAGTTTGTTGACCAATTTTCAAAACCGCACCCGCCCACCATCCGTTGGTTGTTTTAATGTAGGCTATATGGGTGATGCAGCGCTGCTGACGTGAGGCTAGAAAGCCCTTGCCTGTTCTAGAAAGACTGATCTAATGCAGCAAATATATTAAAAGGCTAAAGTCGTACATTGGCTAGGCCTATCCCCAGAATATCAGCAGCAAACTCAGTCTCTGTGGCGCAAAACAGTCTCCAAATAAAACGCACATCGGCCTGTTGCCTATTCTGCCAGCTTGTGACAATATATCGTCCAAAATGCTTGATTGCATTGCATTCTCCACATTTTTAGCTAAATTTTCATGTACCACATCAGCATTTTTGTTCAGTGAATCTTTTGTAAATTGCTTTACAATTACTGCATTGCCATGAACAAAGTAAAGGCAAAAAAGGTGTTTATTTGTTGAACAAATTGGGATGCAATGTGAGCCTTGAATTGGATGCCATGCAGGAATTTGCTAGGATCTCAAAACCGGAATATGAACATGCTTTTCCATAGAGAAACACATGATAGCATTGGATTATAAACATGCTTTGCCACAAGAACAGACAAAAACGTGGGGTAAGTCCAGCTATATGAAGTTATTATTTTGCTGTCACTTCGTCTGTTTTATAACCCAGAAGGATGTACTTGGTATCAAATGATAGCTCTGAGTCTCTTCTTTCATCTGACATGCGTGGCATATCTATGCGATCACGGGTCCGCGAGTAATTCAAACGAGAGTAATGAGTGTGCAGCGTTGGTTTGTGTACATGACGTTATTATTTTGCAGTCACTTTGTCTGGTTTTATAAGCCAGAAGGATCGATAAACATGGTACCAATGGATAGCCCTGTGCCCTCTATGCTTGCCATATCGATGCGAGTAATTCAAACTAGAGTAACGTGTGTGCAGGTGAACGCAGAGAAGTATAGACTGTAAATATGATGCAATTTGATTTAATTTCATGATTTTTTTTAATTTTCATACTTGATCGTACAGACAAGTGTTTAGTCTCATTGGAAAGCCCCACTTCTGCTCTGTCGTGCAATAAAGGTTTCTTCTCACTGCGATGAACCGTTCCGGAGCAATGTAACAGAGAAGAAAGGGTGTGTTTTTTGACGCACTTTGCGTCAATCGGGTTCTAAGGGTTAAGGAGCAATTGTGTATGTATTATGTCAGAGAATCATGTGACAGGAAATTATGTCATAGAGAAGGACCCCTTCAAGACCCCAACTGCTATGAGTCAAGGTTAGCAACTCTCTTAAAGTAACATAATAGTGTTTTTAGGCCATGGCCAGGCAAGCTTAGGTTACATGTCAAATGGTATGACCTTTTAAAAATGTTGATAAATCATAATAATCATAAAATATTCAATTTAATGTAAAAACTGTGTTTGAATATTCGCATAAAGGTGAAGTGTGTACATAGTTGTCCATAATAATGCCTGCAAATTTTGCTTTTAAATAGAAATGTCAAATGGTGTAACCGGTTACACCATTTGACTCTTTTCTGTTTGAGACCAGTTTGATCAGATTCAGGGCCAAGAGTATGTAATTTTAGGTGCCAATTATATTATTTTTAATATTTAAATAGTGACTAACTGTTTAGCATGAACAATAGCTTTAAAAGGGTTTAATTAGAATGCAATTTAAGCGATTTCTGAAATGTCAAAGCTTTTCATTTAAATTTAAACTTCCATAATCATTTTTTTATATTTTATTATGATGTATGTAAACAGTATGTTCAAATTATAAATAAATAATGGATGCCACTTACAAGCAAGAAAAACTTGTCTCACCACAGAGTGCATGTGAACGCAGATCCTGCTGTTGGTTGGTTGTTAAGAAATTATCATACCCATTCTTTCACTCACTCTTATTCTCTCTCACACACACTTTGGGCCCTAATTTAGCAATATAAAATGCATGGTCACTAGCAAATAACGTAAATACATTTAGGGGTTTGTCCAGTCCACATTCGGGGTGGTTTTGTTATCAAACGTCAGGTGCCTGGCGCAAAAAGGTGGCTCTTATGTTTCTTAATCAGTCATGGGTGTGTTTTGGGCTTAACATCCTTTAAACCAATGAGGAGGACATCTGTCATTCCCTTTAACCAGCAAGCAGGGCAACTTCAAACAGCGCATCAGTATTTTGATAGTCAGTGGTGCAAGGCCGTAGTCATGATGTCAACATTGGGGGGGACCAAATCTGTGGTGGGGTCTGAGGGACCCCCAAACAGAATGCGCCCCCCACCCGTGAAAAGAGAAGGGTGGAGAAGAAGCAACTGGTCCATCCCTGGACCCGTGACTCCATTTGTGTTCAAAATGTATACTTTAAAAGAAATTACAAACTAGAGTATCTTTTGATAACCTCTACATAACACAGAATGTGGTTCTTTGACTTATTACTTACACCTGAAGATTTTTTTTAAACTAAGGCTTAGACTCATGTTTGGAGCCTAATAAGATTTTGTCTTTTAATTTAGATTTTATTTTGCTGGCGGCTAATCACACAATTTTAACATAGTTTGAAAGGGACAGGATTCAGGAAAAGGCTACTGAGACAGGCCCCTCTTCTGTCTGACTCACCTCATGTACCCCTGTATGCATTATAGACTGGCTTCTGACAGAAATGACGTTTTGTGCCAACATGTAGAAACACTAGGCCTACTACAGCCTTTAATTGGTGAATGGAGGTGCAAATTCCTTTCTTTGGTTATTTCCGCGATTCACATTAACTGCTATCACGTATTGTCGCCACATTTGATCACGTTTTGCCTGCATGGATGCGCGATTGAGTGCGCATCTAAATATAATATGCAAGATGCAACAATCATTTCTAAGAGGCCTACACACGGTAATTTCTGGCATTACTACTAGCATATGAATGCATTATTTATGTTGAAAGACGTGAAAGAAATGACACAGGCTTGCACAAATTCATCATTTAAAATAAAACGTTTCACTTTCGCTATCATTGCGAGAATAGGCTACAATATGGAAAATGTTCCCTTTCAGTCTGATCGGCTCCAAACATGTATGGGATTTCCTTAGCCTGTGCTACACCTTTCCAAGAAGTTTTGTGAAAATTGTTCCGGTAGCTTTTGCGATATTGTTGACAGCCCTACCTCACCGCAGTAGGGTGCAGTAAATGGAAGCTTTTGATAGCGAACGCCACTAACGAAAAACGGAAAATCACCAGGACAAACCACTCAGGGGTGTAGACTACTCTGGAACCATAGGTCACTAATTTGTGCGTTATTTACGTTTGATTACATTTCAGATACGTGTTGGTTTCCTGTAGGCCTAGTATAGCGCTTTATTCTTTCTTTATTTTTCTATGTCCGAATATTGGGGGGGACATTTTGGTCATATTTGAATATTGGGGGGGACACGTCCCCCTCAATGTCTATGGTGACTATGGCCCTGCAGTGGTGTATTTGAAGGAATCTGCTTGTACGCAAGACCGTATGGAACAGGTATTCCACTAAGCCATTCTTTACTAAAACCGAGTAGAGTATAGGCTACACACATCTGCACTTGTCTATTAATTGAACATATAGGCAAAGTGAAACTAACTTCTCTGTGGTGTCATAGTCATCGACAAAACAGTTATACACAGTTAATTACTTTCAATATTGACTGACAATGGGTTACCAGCAAAAACATAGCCTGAAAAAAGCAAAACTTCCCCCTATAATGTTCGAATGACTGAATAAATAACCTAAGGACATTTATTCTGCAGAGGAATTGCTGCTTACATCTCGTGACAGTGCGTCTTTAGCTGTGTTTCATATGCGCCTTTCGCTATAGACCAGGCTTTTCTTGGTCAGTGGCGTAATGCTTTTTAGACAGTATAAGATAGCGATTTTTAGATCATGTGCCAGACCACACCTTATGTCGGTAATTGCCACACCCCCGGGGGCATTATTTAATAAAAGTGAAGTGTAAGATATGAAAAAACTTTGTGTCAGAATAATAATACGCCTTGCGCCAGGTTTTGCATCGCGAAAATAGGGCACTTTATCTCACTTTCTTTGAAAATATGGGTATAGACTGAAATTGTATGAGAACTGAATTGAAATCAAATAGAACACAAGTTTCTTCATTGATGTTATGAAATGATATTTGATATGAATATGATGAATGACATGAATACATATCAAAATATCCAATTCAGTTTACCTTGATGCCTATTTTCTGTGTCAATTTTTTGTCCTATTACTATAAACGTTTTATGGTCAATTGGTGTAACCGATGTATGTCAATTGGTGTAACCAGTATTTTGTCTAAAATACTAATAATGTACAAAAAAATTAATATGGATAATGATTTAATACTCTACTTTACTGTAATAATGGTTGTTTAAACCATTTTTACTCAAATGGTCAAAGAATAGACAGAAAACAAGATGTTTACAGCATATGGTCTTGCTCAGTACAATGAAAAACCCATATAATTTAAATTTAGAAATAAATATAATAAAACATATTCTCATAGGATATTACAAAATAAACTAACAATTTCATGAGAGCAATTGCATGAACTCTAGGAGGTGTGAAGTATTAGATATTTGTCATTTTTGTGGTTACACCATTTGACAATTTAACAGGCTGTCTATCTATCTATCTCTGTGTGTCCTAATGTCTGTGGCACGCATACTGTATCTCGCTGACCGTTTGTCGGACTGACCTAAGATTTCGTACGTGCTCGTGCATGGCACAAAGGTGTGCAATCTCGATTTTGAAGACTTTTGAATGCATATTTCGAAATATGCTTATTTACGTAGGACGTTTGTTCCCCAAAAATATATTCGGAAATTCGCAGATGAGGTGAGATTACTCAGCTGCTGAAATCCAAAGCGTGTTTCTCGGTGACTGACTATCATCAAAGTGAGACAAAGCCACACAATAGACATGGGGTGGAGCTCCCCTGAAACTGGTCCCCTTGGAAACAGTGCAGTGCAGAGAATGCACACCTTTGTGCCACGAGCCACACACGAAAGCTTAGGTCAGTCTGACAAATGGTCAGCGAGATATGCGTGCCACAGACATTAGGACACACAGACACTTCTTGCTTTATAGATAGATGACCTGTCTGGAACTGAAGCAGGAATGGCTAGCATATTTTCTAGGTAATATTACAAAACCCAAGCTAACGAAATGCAAATATATTACTACAATGCAACTTAGAACTAGGCCTACTTATGTACTCATCCCACTGAAGAGTTTGGTTATTTGTTTCTCCGACTGGTGCGGTAAAGTGCAAACACACCAGCACAAGACTGCTCTAGATAGGGCTGAGCTCCGCTCTGCTAAGGTTAAACTGTGGATCATTCACAAGGATTTTGGGATGCACACCCAGGTAAAAAAGTAATATACTTTAGTGTGTTAGAAATATGATTATGAAGTATAAAACAAGTATGCTTACACTTTTTGCACTTTATGTAAAGTATGTTTAATGTGTACTTTTAGAAAGTATACTTCAAAGTAGATGTTATTAAGTTCAACTTCAGTGTACTAAAATTAAATATACTAATTCTGCAATATTCAAAGTGTTTTTGTAATGTACTTTTAAAAAGTGTACTTTGTTGTTAGTGTATTTTAAATGGTAAAGAAGTGTATTTTGTTTAACTCTTAGAACCCGATTGACGCAAAGTGCTTTCTTCTCTGTTACATTGCTCCGGAACTGTTCATCTCGGCAAGATGAAACCTTTATTGCATGACAGAGCAGAAGTGGGGCAATCCAAAGAGACTACGCACTCGTCTGTACGATCAAGTATGAAAATTAAAATAAATCATGAAATTAAATTGCATCATATTTACAGTCTATACTTCTCTGCGTTCACCTGCGCACCCATTACTCTTGTTTGAATTACTCGCAAACCTGTGATCGCATAGATATGGCAAGCATATCAGATGAAAGAGGAGACACAGGGTTATCCATTGGTACTATGTATATCGATCCTTCTGGCTTATGAAAACAGACGATGTGACTGCAAAATAATGTCATGTACACAAACCAACGCTGCACACACATTACTCTCGTTTGAATTACTCGCGTACCCGTGATCAGATACGCATGTCAGATGAAAGAGGAGACACAGAGCTATCATTTGATACTAAGTACATCCTTCTGGGTTATAAAACAGACGAAGAGACAGCAAAATAATAACTTCATATAGCTGGACTTACCCCACGTTTTTGTCTGTTTTTGTGGCAAAGCATGTTTATAATCCAACGCTATTGTGTGTTTCTCTATGGCAAAGCATGTTCATAATCCGGTTTTGAGATCCTAGCAAATTCCTGCATGGCATCCAATTCAAGGCTCACATTGCATCCCGAATTGTTCAAAAAAGAAACACCTTTTTTGCCTTAACTTTGTTCATGGCAATGCAGTAAAAAGTTGAGAATCATTATGAGTGCATACACCATAGGCACAGACAGGCTAACACGCAAACTCGGGTCAAGTCAAGTCAGATCAGTTTGTGTCACAGATATGGAGCGCAGAAAGGTCATTTTTCATCACTAAATAAAAAATGCCATTTATTTCTGTAAATCACACACCACATATTTCTGTAAATTGCTCAGCCCCAGAGTATCCCTCCAACATGGCAATTATATTGCCAGATTCAGGACAGTCTGCCCTACACACACATGGAATGCATGTAGAGCTATGAGCTTGCTGTGGTGAGATATATGTCCAAATATAAGAATTTTTATAATACGCTTTTTATATTTTAATTCTTTAAAAATCAAAATAAGTAAGTAAGTACTAATACATGCAATGATCTGGATAGCCTAGATTCTGCTGAAAAAAACAATACATAATATGAGTGTATGGCACTTACAATGACCAGAATGAATACTTATGAATAAAGGTAGTGAAAATGCTCTAAAAACAGCTTAGGGTTCTAAGGGTTAATCTTAGCCTTTATATCCTGGATAAAACTCCTATATGATCAACACTTGGCTGGTGTAATTACCAATGGCCAGCAGTCTGAATATTTCTCCTTAGGTAGAGGCACCCATCAAAGCTGCCCGCTGTTGTCCCTCCTCTTTGCCATTGCGATAGAGCCCCTAGCCATTGCACTTAGGCAATCTGATGATTTCTCTGGGATAGTGCGAGGTAGACAAACTCACAAATTATCCCTCTATGCTGATGACTTGTTATTGTATACTTCTAACCCAATTACTTCAGTATCTTCAATTGTCCACACTATAAATCATTTTGGTGAAATATCTGGCTACAAAATTAATCTCCAAAAGAGTGAAATATTTCCTCTCAGTCAAGCTGCCTCAAAAATTGCCCAATCACATTTTCCATTCAACGTTGTTAAGAAAGGGTTTAAATATCTAGAAGTAGAAATCCCTCCCACATTTTCTTTGCTATTTATTAAGAACTTTTGTGTGCTCAAGGTATGGCAAGATGGTCAAGCTTACCTCTCTCCTTGGTTGGTTGCGTCAAATTAAAATTATTGTGTTACCAAAATTTCTTTACCTTTTCTAAAACATACCCATCCTGATTAGGAAAAAGTTTTTTTTAAACTTTGGACCATTGCATAGCTTCCTTCATTTGGAATGGTAAATCGCACAGGATTAAAAGGCAATCTCTTTAAAAAACCTAAGAGACTAGATGGTCTGGCCTTGCCCAATTTTATTTACTATTATTGGGCCTGTAATATCCAGAAAATGCTATTCTGGACAGAGGACTATCACCCTGACAGGAGTGAGGCCTGTGTACACCTTGAGTGTGCAGGCTGCCCAGTCCACCTTGGTTCTGTCAATAATGTCAATTCATTCCCCAATTGTCTATAACTACAATTTTCTACCCTCTACTTTGGACTCGGCCTTTAAAACTTGGATGACAAAAGGCATTACTTCTGTCTCAAATCTCTTTCTTCAAGGCAAATTTGGATAATTTTCACAACTCTCTGAGATGTTTGACCTGCCTAAATCCCACTTTTATAGATATATCCAAATAAGACATTTTGTGCAGAAAAACTTTGTCTCCTTTCCAAATCTGCTTTTAGATAATGCTATTGACAATCTTCTCTCTTTGTCTCCACATCGAAGAGGCTTGATTTCTTTCCTTTATAATTATATTTGCAACATCTCCCCCCAATCACTACAAGGAAAAGCTTTAGAAAGCTTTGGGAGGATGACTTTGGAGAAGTAATGAGAGAGGATCAGTGGGAGGCTACGCTGGACTTAGTATACACCTCTTCCCCCTGTGCTAGACATAGCCTGATTCAACTCAAAATCCTTTTAAGAGTACACTGGACTAAGGCCAAATTGGCCAAGACTTTTCCTGATGTTGACCCCTCTTGTCCACGTTGTAAAAGTCAATCAGCTGATCACATACAGATGTTCTGGTCCTGCCCGCATCTTAGAACATATTGGACAGACATTTTTCAATGTGTGGTGTGAGCATACCCCCAAATTCAATATGTGCAATTTTTGTCTTTACTGATGAAACTCACTCTCTAAAAGGCAAATTTCATGTTGTCATAGCTTTCACCTCTCTGCTGGCTAGACGGCAGATACTTCTCATGTGGAAGGAACAAACACCACCCACATTTAGCAGATGGATTAGAGACACCATGACATTTCTAAAATTGGAGAAAATATTCAGATACACTCTGAAAGGCTACATACAGAGTTTTGAGAGAACCTGGTCCACTTTTTTGACTTACTATGAGAGCATACAAAGCCCACTACAACAAAAATATTAGATGGCGTATGTGTCTTTGTATATGTATTTGCTTTTTGTTTTGTTTGTTATTGGTTGTTGTTTTATACTTGTATTATGTGACTTATTATTTTCTGGTAAATTTATGGGATAGGTCGGCGAAGGGTGGGTATGAGGGATGGATTTCTGGGTGGGTGAGGTGATTATTATACTTGAATTTCCCCCGGGGATCAATAAAGTATCTATCTATCTATCTATCTATCTATCTATCTATCTATCTATCTATCTATCTATCTATCTACCTGTAATGTATAATTGTATTGATTCCTCAAGAAAATCAATAAAAAATGTTAAATGAGGATTGAGGTCTGGGTTTTGACTCGGCCTCTCCAGAACATTCACCTCTAAAGCATTTCTGTGTAGTTTTCATGGTATGCATTGTATTGGCTCATTTTCTTGCTGGAAAGTAAATCTTCTCTCAAGTTGTAGTTCTCTTGCAGACTGAATCAGATTCTCCTCCAGGATTTCCATATATTTTGCTGAATTCATTTTACTTTTACCTTTTCAATCTTTCCAGGGCCTGCTGTCGACTAATCTGTGGTGTTCCCATCAATGTTCAGCCTGTCTCCATGGTCAATCTGAAACAACACAAAATAAACATCAGCCATTTATTCCTTTTTGAAAATACAATGGGTATAAGTTAAGTTTGGACGGTTTCCTGCATGAATCGCGCACACCATATTCTCGGCAGAAATGGCACAAACTGCAGTGGACACAAACAACCACAAGG
Source organism: Alosa pseudoharengus (assembly GCF_046254945.1). Taxonomy (NCBI): domain Eukaryota; kingdom Metazoa; phylum Chordata; class Actinopteri; order Clupeiformes; family Clupeidae; genus Alosa; species Alosa pseudoharengus. The sequence continues at coordinate 1,474,086 of NW_027468701.1, read as the reverse complement.
TGGCACTTGGGAGTTCTGCCACTACTATTGTTGATGCGACTTGACTTACTGCTTCCATGACGCAGTTTCCAAGTCAGTAGAACAATCAGAGACAGTTGAGCCATTACCAAACATATATGATAATAAAATAGCGTGAGTTTATATATCTTATACCCTATTTGTCATGGTTACTTATAGATTTGATAGTGTAACGATAGCACATGAGACACTTGGAGACTTTCCAGGGGGGGCACGGGAACTTAAATTGATCACGGTAGTTTAAGCTTACACTTGACAAAACATTCTAATATGAAAATGTAGATGCAATTGTTGTAAAATGGTGCAGCTCCTTTAAGAGAGCCCCGTGCGCAGGGATGGAGAGAGAGAAAGTGAGAGGGGATATGTGTGTTGGAACTGAGATGCGTATGGAAAAAGTAGACATGCTGTTGAGACTGGAGCGAGTCATATTCAAAATAATGCAAAAATAAATCCGCAGATAAAACCAATATCCTCGTTCATTGCAACCGCAACATGCCTGCTTGCAGACGTTCGAACGAAAAAAAAAAATCAAAGCACTTTTTGCATTTTAATGTAGCACGAAAAAAATGTTAAACAGCCTGACAAATGATTTAGCTAATTGATTATAGCCTGTACACCAGCAATTCGTCCCCTTAGAATTATAAGGTTCTATCTGACATTTTTGTCAAAATTGAGTTATTTACATATTCTTATTCTGTGACACCTTAAGAAGATGAGGTGAAGTGTTTCTTGTAGTTGTATGCATTTTTTGGACATTATATCTGAAGAGGTTTGTTCCACTTAGCAGTATAACTCTATGGAATTCTAAGACTTTGAAGCTCAATATCTCAGAACTACTCAGATTGCAGATAGAACCCTATAATTCTAAGGGGACGAATTGTTGAACATTTACCTCTACAAGGACATTGACAGTAGCCCAGCCTAACAAGCATGTTGCAAAAGACATCGAAAGACGCAACTAATCAGAAATAAATAATGTAATCTGCAGCGCTTTATTTAACAAACTGCAAGCAACAGGAGGGTTGAGTCTGAACGACACTGAGTTTTAGACACTGAGTTTTTGAAGTTTTAGAAATATTTTCGGAATAAAAATTGTCATTTAACCAATTAAGGCTGAAAACATGATAGCAAAGATATGCAGAATGAATGAATAATGACCGGCGAACGTTAAGTCTACATGACATATCACGCTTATAATTAAGTCCTCTGTTTTGTAGGCTAAATCAGCATATTACCCTGGTTCATATTGGAAACGTACAGTAGCCTACTGTACCATAATGTACAGGATTATATAGGCCTAGAGGTCTTTCCTTCATAAGCTAAGACTACCCATTTTTTTTTCTACAAAGTAGGCCTAAACATACTAAATGTTGATTATTCACATTACTGCAAGCAAAAGGAATGAAAGTGAGCAGAGGACAATGGACATGGATGCATACGATCTCTTTCCAGGAAGGGTTAATCCTGAATTGCCATGACCAATCAGGAAAGTGAAGAAAAAAAAAACTGGTAGGGCTAACTACAACCACTCAAGCAAGGCCTAGTAATGGAAAAAGCTAATAATAGTCCATGAGCCACAGGCCCAAAAAGGGGCATGTCACTACCACTTGGGGGGGCAAATTCTCACTATTTTTTTCTGAAAGCTACATATCTCTGGAGTATAAAATGGTATGATAGCAAGTTGGATCTTGTAGCTTTGTGGCTGTACAGGCCTTCAAAGTTGACCTCTGATTTGAAAAAAGGAAATTCCGCCTATTGGCTTTTTTTTGTTAAACCACTCATAAGAGCCTAGAAAATAATCCAAACCTCATTATTACTGATGCATATGTGGTGTTTGATGTTGGCATACATATTTTGAATCATACCAGGAGAAAGTGGGCGTGGACGATGCCATCACTTATCTTTTACACAGGACACATTCTCACCTAGACAAGGGGAAAAGTGCTGTGAGAATCATGTTCTTTGATTTCTCAAGTGCTTTTAACACCATCCAACCTCTCAGACTGGGAGACAAGCTCTTGCAGATTGGTGTGGATGCTCACCTGGTAACCTGGATTACAGATTACCTGACCGAGCGACCACAGTTCATCAGACTGAAGAACTGCCTCTCTGACACGGTGATCAGCAGCACCGGAACGCCACAGGGAACTGTGCTCTCTCCAGTCCTGTTCACCCTGTACACATCTGACTTTGTGGGGTGTATCAGGGACGAGCAAGAGGAGGAGTACAGGAGCCTGGTGGAGGACTTTGTGAAGTGGTGCAAACTCAATCACCTTCAACTAAACACTTCAAAGACCAAGGAGATGGTGGTGGATTTCCGCAGGTCTAAGCCCGCTCTGCTACCAGTCTCCATTGATGGGGTCAATGTGGAGGTGGTAAGCACCTACAAGTGTCTGGGTCTCCACCTGGACAATAAATTGGACTGGTCAGCCAACGCTGATGCACTCTACAAGAAAGGACCGAGCAGGCTGTACTTCCTGAGGAGGCTGCGGCCCTTCAATGTGTGCAGCAAGCTCCTCAGGATGTTCTATCAATCTGTTGTGGCAAGCGCCCTCTTCTATGCAGTGGTATGCTGGGGAGGAACCACAAAGAACTGGAGTGCATCATTTCAATCTCTGACAAAAGGACCCTAAACAAACTGATCAACATCTTGGACAATGAATGTCATCCGCTCTACAGCACTATCAAAAACCAAAAGAGCTTGATCAGCTGGAGACTTCGCTCACTGCCATGCACAACTGAAAGGCTGAGGAAGTAATTTGTTCCTAGGGCCATTGAACTGTTCAATGCCTCACTAAAGGGAAGAGGAGAGATAGACTTCTCTGCTTAGTCTGTCTGCCTCTCCACCCTCTCCATGTTTGAGTACTGACTGCCCACTACTCCTTTACTACTGTTTTACTACTGTTTTACTAATGTACACAGCCTAATGTTTTCACTACTGTTTTACTGGTACACTGTTTTTCATGCTATATTAGCACACATGATCAATGGCTGCGGTCAGGCTTCTGCTACAATACTGAATGAATGAATGAATGGCTATAACCCTATTACCTCAACCTGTTCTTGAAATAGTTTTTTTTTTTTTTACCTTGTCTACATTATACTTTACTCTCATATTTGTCCATATTATTTATGCTGGTCTCTAGACCTTACTCTTGCACTGTTGCACTGTTGGACTAATGTTGGACTACTTTTTGCACCTTCACCATGACACTCATTCTCTTGAGTACCTTGCCATGCACACATAACTAAGGACTATGGTTGGACTACTGTTTGCACCTTCACCATGACACTCACTCCCTTTAGCACCTCACCAGTCCCGGCCATGTCACTACAAGCGTCTTATGCTTGATCACCCTCAAGCACATTGGACTTTCTTAATTTAATTTATATAGTGTATTTAGTATTTAGTTTTGTTAGTTTTCTTATCTTTCTTATCTTCTACTGTCTTTATTGTACAGTGGAGTTTAATGATATGTTTATACTTATACTTACGTTTACCATTTCTGCTGTAAGTGCATGTTGTGTGTGATGTCTGTATGCTACTGAGACCCTTGAATTTCCCCTTGGGGATCAATAAAGTATCTATCTATCTATCTATCTATCTATCTATCTATGCTTTGCCAATGGGCTATATTAGGCCCTGATGCAAGCCAAAGGATAATTCTGTAGCCTGTAGGCATCTAATAATTAAAACTGATTCATGTGTCGACGATTGTTCATGAATGTCAAATCAACTGTGTGCTACACAGATTAAATATTAGGCCTAAATGACAAATTGAAAGCCATTGCATTTCAGATAATTATATTTCAAACACTTTGACTTCAGCCCCTAGTGACTACGCTAGTCTACGCTAGTTCAAGCCAGGCTATTTCTGTTAAGCGCTGCCTTCATTAGCGAGGTTGATGGTTTCTTAATCAGTCATGGGTGTGTTTGGGGCGAACATCATTTAAACCAATGAGAATTAACGGCGCAAAGCGTGTCGTCAAAGAATGCATCTGTATTTTGACAGTCAACGGCGCATTTGAAGGAGGCTTGCGAGACTGTATGGAATAGTCATTCCACTAAACCATGCTTTACTAAAACCTAGCATAGCCTTCATGCATTTGCACTCGTCTATTATTTGAACTCATTAGCAAAGTGAAACTAATTTCACCATGGTGTCAGTGAACGACAAGACAGTTATACGCAGTAAGTTACTTTCACTATTGGCTGACAATGGGTTACCATCGAAAACAGGCTGGAAAAAGCAACACTTACCCTAATATTATTCAAATGGCTGAATAAAATAACGTTTATCCTGCAGAGGAGTTGTTTATCCTGCAGAGGAGTTGCTTATATCTTGTGACAGTGCGTCTTCAGCTGTGCTCCATACAGTACGTGTCTCTCGCCTCTCCCCTAATCACTTTTAACTGTCATTAACAATTTGCAAACTCATCATGAGATGTACAGTATTTCGTAATATCTTTATTCTAATTATGTTTCCCATTGTAATTGTGCAATTTGTAATGTTTTGCATGGATGTGCGCTGGTGTGCGTTCATGGATGATAGAAGGATGGTGCATCGTGCACCCGCCAATATGACTGTTGACAATGCGCTCTTAAAATAACATATAAACAACTCGCCATAGACTTCTGACCAGGTTTCTCTTGGTCAGTGGCGTGATGCGTTTTAGGTGGTGTACAATAGCGATTTTTAGACAATGTGCTAGGCCACTCCCTAGGTTGTTAATTGCCACACCCCTGGGCGCATTGTTATAAAATAAACATGCAAAATAAGAAAATAAACTTTGCACCGGATGGAAAACGAGTTTTACGCCATGCACCAGGGTGCAAAATAGGGCCCTTAAAGTTGAATATAAATGGAAAAATGTTTGTTACATTTTCTTTATACGATTTTCTAGAAGTGTCAATAATTGTGGCACACATGTTTTTGTTTAAAATATGTATTTCTTTATGAGAGATTTATTTTCCTCAGAATATATTTTTTCTCCTTCAAGGTTGGATTTTCCCTCATTGTTTTCATTGTGAGATTATGATAAATCACCAAAAGATGAACTTTAACCAGGGGTGCAAATAATTGTGGAGGGCACTGAGTATGCCTCCTGCAGTACTATATCAGCTCACTGATGTGTAATGCCACGTGACCTACAACAAAAACATAAATATCAGAGCAGTCTGATGTTTTGTCTGACATGGACATGGAGCAGCATGGTGGCCTGAAGTTAAATAATGAAGTACGTAAGCTCAGCACATTTTTTGCACTCTCACTAAATCCCCCAAAGGCCCGAGTGGCTCAGTCAGGAGCTCCTATGTGGACAGAGAAACAGAGAACGCTAGATAAACCAGAAAATAGCATGCAGCATAACACATGCTCACTTTACAGCCAGACATTAAATTACTGTTTTGCATTATATTTTGCACTAGAATCATTGCCAACTTTAAAGAGCGTGTTATAAGGCTTCTTTTCAGCCTTGAAAAACAGAGTGAATTCCCCACTTTCCCTCTTCCCTGATTTAAATCAACTTATTTTTTTGAAAGTAACTTGATGAAGAAAAGGCAATATTTAAAGATTTAAAAGTAGCCAAGAAATCAGCAACTGGAAATGTGTCTGTATACAGCAGCAGTGTATAAACATCATTAACAAGGCTGGCCTGTGCCTGAGCATAAACAGAAGCTGCCGAGGTAAGAGCAGAACTGAAAATGAAAAAGGCTGCTAGGGAAGCATAGTAGATTAAAAATTAGAATAAACAAAGAAAATAGAATAAACAAAGACTTATTAATAACCTGGTATTCACATGGATTACAAGTTACCCATTCATTGGTTTGGACAACTAGCAATGGTGAAAACTACTCTTTGATAAATTGTAATATTTTAGATGTGTTAATCATGCTATAATAGAAGTTTTTAATTTTAACATGCATGGGTTCAGCTGTGATCATCCAGAACCTTACAATAATACAACTATTCTATCTACACTATTTGCCTATCAGTTCAATATCCGCAAAAATATCAGTAGCCTAGCCATCATTTGCCATTTTATCAGTAGCCTAGCCATCATTAGTCATTTTTTAAAATGTAGCAGACCTATCTAATGTCAAGCATCCTCGCGGCTAGAAGGTCAACAACATCATCGTGCATGTGGGCACCAATGACATCAGAGCGAGCCAGTCAGAAGTCTTGAAGGAAGACTACAAAAGTTTCATCACCACCATGATGGACAAAGGACAATGGAGCCAGGCTGCCCTCTGACATCACAACCTCACTGAGGCACTGACATTCTGTAGAAAATATCACAGATTCATGCCCCCTAGGTATATATAGCTTTTGCCGCTTTGAGTCTATAAGGGCCAGTATGCAGTATGGACCATATATTTTGCAAAAAATGTTTGTTTCAACAATATTACCCCCTGATGAGCTTTCATTTCCATGGCTGATAGGCCTACACTACGTCTCCTGTGACAGTCTCAACAGTTAGCATTATAATCAAACAATCCAAAAGTGAATTACTGGTAGCCCTATATCCCGAAGCAAACTGAAAATCTTCTGTTAATATCCACAACTTTCCCGAACTTTGACCTTTCCATGAATCGCTATGGTAACGTAGAATGCTTAGAACAAGCCGGTAACAAACTTCCTGTTTACATTAGCCTATAGCTGCTGCTATCAGCTAAACGCTATTATTTAGAAGTATACTCTTACAACAACGCCGCTGGCAAAATGAGCACATCTCACAGATGGTCCCATGGACCTGACTATCTTACGAGTACCGGTGATGGAACAGTTAAAATGCCCCATCCGTCTACCTTAACGGAATGGGTAGACGATATGAAATTGTGGCCAGATGTTAGCTATGTGGCAAGGCCGTAGTCATGATGTCAACATTGGGGGGGACCAAATCTGTGGTGGGGTCTGAGGGACCCCCAAACAGAATGCGCCCCCCACCCGTGAAAAGAGAAGGGTGGAGAAGAAGCAACTGGTCCATCCCTGGACCCGTGACTCCATTTGTGTTCAAAATGTATACTTTAAAAGAAATTACAAACTAGAGTATCTTTTGATAACCTCTACATAACACAGAATGTGGTTCTTTGACTTATTACTTACACCTGAAGATTTTTTTTAAACTAAGGCTTAGACTCATGTTTGGAGCCTAATAAGATTTTGTCTTTTAATTTAGATTTTATTATGCTGGCGGCTAATCACACAATTTTAACATAGTTTGAAAGGGACAGGATTCAGGAAAAGGCTACTGAGACAGGCCCCTCTTCTGTCTGACTCACCTCATGTACCCCTGTATGCATTATAGACTGGCTTCTGACAGAAATGACGTTTTGTGCCAACATGTAGAAACACTAGGCCTACTACAGCCTTTAATTGGTGAATGGAGGTGCAAATTCCTTTCTTTGGTTATTTCCGCGATTCACATTAACTGCTATCACGTATTGTCGCCACATTTGATCACGTTTTGCCTGCATGGATGCGCGATTGAGTGCGCATCTAAATATAATATGCAAGATGCAACAATCATTTCTAAGAGGCCTACACACGGTAATTTCTGGCATTACTACTAGCATATGAATGCATTATTTATGTTGAAAGACGTGAAAGAAATGACACAGGCTTGCACAAATTCATCATTTAAAATAAAACGTTTCACTTTCGCTATCATTGCGAGAATAGGCTACAATATGGAAAATGTTCCCTTTCAGTCTGATCGGCTCCAAACATGTATGGGATTTCCTTAGCCTGTGCTACACCTTTCCAAGAAGTTTTGTGAAAATTGTTCCGGTAGCTTTTGCGATATTGTTGACAGCCCTACCTCACCGCAGTAGGGTGCAGTAAATGGAAGCTTTTGATAGCGAACGCCACTAACGAAAAACGGAAAATCACCAGGACAAACCACTCAGGGGTGTAGACTACTCTGGAACCATAGGTCACTAATTTGTGCGTTATTTACGTTTGATTACATTTCAGATACGTGTTGGTTTCCTGTAGGCCTAGTATAGCGCTTTATTCTTTCTTTATTTTTCTATGTCCGAATATTGGGGGGGACATTTTGGTCATATTTGAATATTGGGGGGGACACGTCCCCCTCAATGTCTATGGTGACTACGGCCCTGCTATGTGGATATCGTGAACTATTTCGTGCTTAGTGAGGGTGTTGATGGTGAGACACTATGAAATTATAAGAGCACAGAGGCTTACAACTATCTACACAGCAACAAAATTGGAAAAATACTGTGTACAAAATACAACGAGTTCATCTTCCTTAAGGCTGAGGTCGAGCCGAGTCAGCAAGCCCAAACAACTTGCTTGGGTAATGACGAGGCCGATTGGTATAATCGAAACAGTCGGCTGTTCATGCATTGCAGGCTAGGAAAATCTTGTAGCCATGCAGCAGCTGTCATTTGGAAGGTAGGTATAGGCTGTTAGAGCGATCTTGCTACATATTAAATCTGTAAATTATTGAAAACAATAAAGAATACCCCTTACAAAAACAGCTTAACTGCAGTTTTTATTCTAAGTAAAGTGCAGGACAATGTCTGTGTCTGAAATATTGAATTTATGCAGTAGCCTACTGTAGTGTGCAATGCCGTTCATGTACAAAAAGGTAATCAACAATATGCTATCAGGTCCAGAATGCAGTGGTTAGTGGAAAGACAGGGCTTGCATGTACTGACACACAGCGGAGATGGAATGAAGGAACATCCAAGAACCTTCAGCCCAAGCGTCTAGCCAGATACATTTTAGGCACCACAATGCAGAGGATGAGTATGAGGAAGAGACTAGGGCAGTTGGCAGTCAGCTCCCAAACACACCACAGTATCAGTCCCACAAAGAATTTAGAGAGAGTGTGGACAAATCTCTAACAAAACCTCTATTTCTTCTCAAGAATACACTACTGGAAAAGTGTTACAATGCCACTCCATCAGCAGAACAGCAGGGGAGATCAAAAGAACAGGGAACCATCAATGATTTAACATTTTTGTCACATCAAAATCATGACAGTGATCTGAGTTGTGTGAAATGCCAAAAATTCTACCAGGCTTATGTTAATATGGATGGCAAACAAGCTGATACACTAGAACTTGAGACAAGGGGGCAGAGTGCATCTGATCTGTGGCACAGTTCTAGGAAACTTAGAATCACAGCCAGTTCAGCAAAGAAGGTGCCTGTACGTGCAGGCACAAATAGTGAAACGTTTTTGTGTGAGCACTTTTACCCCAGCTTTCGTGGTAACTATGCCACTAATTATAGGAAAGAAAAAGAAGAAACAGCTTGCAACCAATTAAAAGAACAGGGAATGAACATAACACACACAGGCACAGTTGTATGTGGGGCAGAGCCATGGTTAGGCATAAAAAAAAAAAAAGGTTTGGTTCCTGTTGGTTGTCAGTTGAGGCCATGGGTCGGTAGGGAATTTGTTTTTGTTTTTTCCAGTGGCAGTAAGGGATTGGTAGAAAATCAATCCCTCCAGGATTTCGCGAGGTTTTTTGAGACTGTTGCGACCTAAAATCCCTGGATGGAAGTTGCGGTGATTTTAGCTGTTTCTTGTGGAGAAATTGCGGGAGGAAGTGAAAATTGCAAAAATAGTTTAAATTTAGGGCAATTAAGCTTAGTAAGACCAAAATCACACTGATAATCTTGATGCTTATTAAAAAGGATAATCAAAGGTAAACAGTAAGGATTACAGAAAATCAAAGTAGGCCTACTTTATTTGTGAAAATGCTTTGACTGAGGTAATTCACAAAGCAGTATAGTAGAACTGTCTAAAAAAGACAGTCACCTAAAGAGATGGCATCATGTCATATGTTTCAATACATTCATATATTTTGTAATTCATATTAAGTTCATATCTTTTTAATAATTCATAGTCTGTGGCCTGCATAATTACTAATATCCAAGTAAGTATCTAGTAATTTCATATTGATTTAAACTATTTGACTACACTTCTGTTTAATGTCATTACATTGGTGGTGTACGTCTAATTGACTGCCTGCCCCTTTAAGGACGTGAGAGTAGCCTAATTACATTTCTGAGTGGATTGGAAGGCTTGCATCTCACTGTGTTCGGCTACGACTGTAAATCACTTTTTGCATAGTGCATTACCATATGTGGATGCAATTGGGAATGTCTTCTATGTCATTAGTTAAAATAAATGTTAAAAAAAAACAACTCGAATGAAATCATTCTTGGATCATAGAATTTGGTAGCACTACTCAAACTAAGCCCACAAGCTAGCAAACATAAGCTTGACATAAACATGACATAAGCTAAAAGGACATATCCAGGTAAACGTTTGCCAATGGGTTGCATAGCCTACTCAAATGTCAGTAAACCAAGTAGGCCTTAATTAACTTACTTTCATAGCCTACATTAGCAACACCAGGTTGAGAGATGCAAGTAAGCAGATCATTAACGTTAGCCTTCTATTTATTGTCATCAAAACTGCAGAGGAACGAACACTTAGGGCAGTCTTTGGTGTCATATGCAGAAGGTGCAGAAGTAAGTGTGCCATCTGGCTCAATATTCTGCGCGAGGGTGTTTGGACAAAATTGCGAGTGCCTTGGTAAGTGACGAAAACAATCGTCTTCGTGAATAGCTGTGCATAGGCTACTTTGTAACAGAGAGAATACGCTCATCCCTATACATAATGCAAGGGGTAATTAATGTAATTATAGTTCGCCTTTTATTTGTGGATTTATTTAATGTAGCCTAGACTATTTAGTGTTATTTCTTCCCCAAGCTCATAAAATAAATTTGGGTCGCACATAAATTGACAGGGTCGGTCGGAAACCGGAACCCAAGAAAAATTTTTTTTATGCCTTATCAGCAAGTCCGGATGGAATCATCAACTCCTGTGAGTTCTTAGAGATTAAATGCCCCGTCCCAAATAAAAATCACCAGACACTCAGTGAACTGTCATCTCAGAGATTCAGTGATTTTAAGGTAGTGGATGTAAAACTTGAGGTTCAGAAAACTGGTAGCCTGGGCTATTACATGCAAGTCCAACTAGAAATGTTTTGCACAGGTTTCAAGACAGCCAGACTGATGATCTGGACACTAGATGAGAGTTTGGTATTTAGTGTACCATTTGATGAGCTGTTTGTCACGGAACAGGTGAAGCGGTTGAGAGCGTTCTACTTCTCATCCATGCTGCTTCAACTTGTTGATGAATTTGCTGTGGGGTGGCTTAAGTTTGATGGGAGATACATTGAAATTGTGAGGAAAATGTAAAGAGAGAGTAAGGAAAGACAAATGTGACCAAGGGCCATTGTTAGTGCTTACTGTTGAAAATAATTCAATTTACAGCAATGAAATGTTAATTCATGTTTATTACTACTCACTTAATTCCATGTTGATAAAAAAAATCAAATGTATACTGACAATGTCTGACATGGACAACATTTCAACAATTACAAATATTAAATGTGATTTCATTACCTCTACATTACAATTCTGGAGTTCATTTGAAGCTGCACTGAATTCTCCCCATTTGTTTTTTTTTAAAAAACGCATGAAGTGACCTACTGCTCGCCGTCACGAATGAGATCACCCCGCAAATTCACAAGGGCAGAACATATACGTAGAATTTTGTCTACTTTTGGGACCAGGGAAATAGGCACTACTTGTGATAAGATTTTAAACACCTTTAGGCGTCTGATGGCTCTTTCTAACATTTGCAATTCTTCTAGTGGAAGTGACCTGTTCTTCAGTCAGTTGTGCACCTTTTTTTGTGAACGAGGGTATGACTAGGTTAACTTTCCTTTCGAAGAGTATGTCTCTAATTGTGAATCCACGGTCTGCCATGACCTCATCACCCGGTTGTAAGTACTCCAGAATCCCAGAGTCCATAGTAATAAACTTGTCACTACAGCGTCCACCATAAGCTGCAGAGACAAACATTATCAATCCACATGGAGCAATACTTACAAGGTACTTAACTGTGTTATGGGAATAATAATGGCTATAGGACTCTCCTCTTGAGTTTTTTTGGTTTTTGTAACAGGCTTTCACTACAATCCAAAATGCATATTGTGTTGGGGATATTGCAAGTTCAATAAAGTAGTCTACTAAAGTAGTAGTAGGATGTTGTCAGGTCCTGGAGCTTTATGTGTATTCACCCTTCTAAATGATTTGCACACATCTCTTTCAGATAACTGAAATGGGCAGCAATCTTGCTCTAACAGAGCCTCTGACTTGATGTCATTTTCAAAGCGGGCATATAAGGAGTTCAGCTCCTCTGCAAGAGATGCAGAGACCTCTGCTCTGACGCTCCTTCCTCTGTAGTCTGTAATTATCTTTAGTCCACTCCACATGTCTCTGGTGTTAGAGCCGCTGTAGTGTGACTCCACCTTTTCCCTCTACTGTCTCTTAGCACTTTTAATTGATTTTCTCAGTTCATAACGTGCTTTACTGTACTCGCTTGGATTGCCAGAATGGAAGGCAGCTGTCCGAGCTCGGAGTGCTGAACATACCTCTCCGTTCACCCATGGCTTCTGGTTAGGAAAAGTTTGTACGGTCACCCTCGGTACAATGTCGTCAATGCATTTGCATATATAGCCCGTTACATACTCAGTGTAATCGTTGATGTTATCAGCAGCAGTCCAAAAAACTCCCCAGTCTGTTGTGTGGAAACAGTCACGCAGGGCGGCATCTGATTGATCTGTCCAGCGATGTACCGAGCGAATCGCAGGCTGCTCACATTTCAGCTTCTGTCGATAGGCGGGCAGTAACAAGACTGAAGAGTGATCCGATTTACCGAAGGCTGGACGATGGCATGCTTTGTAGGCATTGCTGTATGGGGTGTATGCATGATCCAGGGTGTTATCACCTCGAGTTGGAAAACTCACATGCAGGTGGTATTTCGGTAGAACTTTCTTCAGGTTGGCTTTATTGAAGTAGCCGGCCAGTATGAATGCGGCCTCCGGATGCAGAGTTTCATGCCGATCAATAATTTCATACAGGTCGTCCAGCGCCCGTGTGGTGTTAGCATGTGGTGGAATGTAAACAGCGATGAAAAAGACTGCTGAGAATTCCCTGGGTAGATAGAAAGGCCTGCATTTGACCAAGAGATGTTCAAGGTCAGGAGAGCACCCTGTCAATGTCGTTTGTTAACCAGAATGCACACACCACCTCCTCTGTTTTTGCCCGACTCCGTTGTTCTATCCTGCCGATGGATGGAGAGTCCCTCCGGCCGAATGACAGAGACTGTAATCGAGGAGTCCAACCACGTCTCTGTAAAAACAAAGACATTGCAGTTCTTGATATCACGTTGAAACGCCAGTCTGGCTCTGAAATCATCCAGCTTGTTATCCAGTGATTGGACGTTAGCCAGGAGAATGCTAGGAAGGGGAGGACGATGTTGTCTTTTCCTCAATCTGACCAATATCCCGGCTCTTCTACCTCTTTTACTCCGGCCGACGTCATTACAAATGACAATAAAACTACTTGAACTTGAACTTGATATTGTAGCGTCGATGGATGTACATGTTTAACGTTGAATGAGTGTCTCCCAGAGTCTTGCCCAGGGGTGCTATACCTGGCGTCACAACCAGGTGTTGAAAGAACTTGCTGCCACTTTGGAACAGAGGCGAACTGCAGCCAACTCAGCAACACCTGCAACACTCAACTCCCTGCCAGCAGTCACATTTGTGCGAGAGGGGGCAAAGGCAAATCACAGTGCACTCACAACAGCAAAGCACTGCCAGTTACACACAGCTTGTGACTGGAAAATGTTGGCGGATGTTGGTCAACGCCTTGCCTTTCAGACCAGACTTAGTGCTTTGGTCACCATCTGCTAAGAAGGTCTTTATCATTGAGCTGACTGTGCCTTGGGAGGAGTCGGTAGAGGAGGCATACGAACGCAAGCATCTACGGTATGCTGACCTTGCTGCAGAGGCACAGCAGCGTGGTTGGAGGACTGAGGTGCGCCCTGTGGAGGTGGGATGCAGGGGCTTTGTGGCTTCGTCTACCACCAGGCTGCTCAAGGATCTGGGAGTAAGAGGCCAAAGCCTGCGCCATGCCATCAGGGCATTGTCGGAGGCAGCTGAAGGGAGTAGCCAATGGCTTTGGCTGAAGCATAAAGACACCGGCTGGGCATCAGGAGGCAGCCAGGAATGACACAGAGGGGGGTACTTCAGGGACGCCTGGGGTTACCGTCGAGCCTTCCGGAGGCGTCGTGGGCTTAAATGGATGAAACGCTGATGAAGGGGGTGCCCACTTGATAACTCCTCTGTGTCATTTCTGTTGGCAAATCTTAGTACACACTGGCACATAAAGGATAACTCCAACTCGTCCTGTGTTTCTTCAATCTGAATCTCCCACAATGCAGTGCGAGTGAATGCTATAATGTGTAATGTCGGTTATAATAGTTGTAGTTACGTTTACCATGTTGTGTAGTTGTTAGCGTGTTAGTCTCTTTGGTTGTACCTCATGTGTTGATGTGTGTGGTAAACCCTTATTGTGTGTTACATGTGCGGCTGAGACTACCCCTGTGTTGCCCTATGTAGTTATCCTAGTATGTCTGTGTACGTATGAGTCTTCCTGTTCCAATAAATGGCCGTCCTGGCCAAAGGTGATTCTTGTCTGAGGGTGAGATCGCTACAATATAATCTTACTTGACAAGCTCTCTGATATGAAGAACCGTCTGCTCAGATCAGGGGCGCCTGCAGGAATTAATGCTATGGTACGCACACCCATCACCCCAACCCCCCCCCCCCCCCTCCCCTCCCCGCAAAAAAAAAAAAAAAATCACTTGTGAACAATATTGGTCCGTGCATTGGTCAGTCAGCAACGACAACGTCTACAATGACCTATTCATTTGGACAACTTGATACAGCACTATACAGGCTAAAGTTACCTTTAGTTTTGTTCTAGCGTAACGTGACGTCTGGCTTTAGTGCAGTCTAACGTTCTGACAAGCACACCGATTGCCTACCTTGTTCTTGTCCATCTGGAATAACTCCTAGCTTTGCTGCCTCCATCCTTTCTGTTTTCGTTGTTTAAAACTTGTGATATCCATGATGAGTATTGAGTTAGTGAATTAGCTCAACATTGTGTGCTGATGACCATATATAGATAGCCGAGTAAAAGAAAACAAGTAGCTTATTGCGTGCCTGCGTGCGTATTCTCTCTCCTGCTCAAACAAAATGTGTGCACGTTAATTTTGATAACGTGTTCACTAACTTTACGTAATAGAAAATGGTAAATAGCCTGATGGCATGCAGCTAATGGGATACTGTGCATATTTGGGAAGGTATGGTAGGCCAATTTGGTGTGAATACACACACACACAAGGGAAATTTTCTCTCGCTGTTGAGCCTGATGGTACGCACAGTGCGTACGGACGTACACCTGCAGGCGCGCCTGGCTCAGATCACCGATCATGAGGTTCAATCTTAATTTCATTAATGTAAGGAGGACTTGGTCTCTTACAGACATTTTAAAAGACCCCGCAAACAGTTCAAGCACTGAAACAAGAGTATTAAATGTTTGAAGTGGAATGCCAGTGTACAGTAATGAGTCTGAATCATTGAGAAGAATATTATGCGCCACGCTGCACTGTGTTGCTTGATGACGGACTTCTTTAGTGTTGGTGGCCAGCTTCGCATAACCATGATGCAGTAAGGCAGGGTCTTCCCACTGGGTCTGTATCGAACACTTGGTTGCTATCTTGACTGTTGTGTCAGAAGAGGTGTCCCCACATCAATAGATGACGGACAAGTGGCTTATCCAATCATATGCAAGCATTTTTTGATTAGGCCCAGCCTTCTGAAGCAACACTTCAATGGATTGATCCCAGATGGATGAGTGGAGCTAGGCGGAACGAAATTCATCTGGCGAGAGTCAGGTTAACAATGTAGGCCCCAAAGGCCAAAGATCACTCACAACTTAATATAGTAAAATATAGCCATAGTGAAATTGTATGTTGACTTTAAATGGTTCTCATCATTGCTGGTTGCCTTTCCTTCCACTTACAGTGGTGTAGACTTAATGCAAATAGTTTGAGAATAATGGCTACGATCTTTGTCTGTAAAAGCAACATTTTAGTTATTCTCACTGCTTGAAATGAGAAGTATAGCCTAACCATGTTAGATCTGTTGCATGAATGGCAGAGATAACTCAAATTCCCTTTCTACAGTCATCTAAACAAGGCAATCAAATTCCAGGACCAGCATAGATGACTTTTTTTAATTCTTGGATAATCTTCTCTGGTGCCAATTGAGCATTTCTCAATTTTGGATTAAAAAGCAAAGTAACTTCAGTTACTGAGAATTGTACTGAGTAAAATATTACTGAAATTGTATTGGTAATGCCTTACATTACTGCATTACAGCAAAAAGCAATGCATTACTGTAATTACATTACTTTTTTAATGCATTACTCCCAACACTGGACCAGAGGAAGCATCTACAGGCTGTTGTAACTTTTGCACCGACTATTGTATTATTGTTATTATATAACATTGTTGAAGTTGATTCTATAAATGCAATTTCATATCTCAAATGTCACTATTTGTAAACAAAATATCCGAAGGAAGTTACTGCTTCAAAATCACCCAGCAGATGATAAACTGAATTACCAGGGGTGCCTAAACCATATTTATTTATTTATCTTTGTATTTATTTATGTTATAGCCTCCATCTAGACACTTAACTCATTAGCATCTCTGGTTGACCTAGTTGACCAACATAGCTTTGCATAATACAGGTTAGAATCTAACTGAATAACAAACAATGTTGTTTGGAGTTGTGTCAGAGTGGAAGTGGGTGCATGCACTGTAATCTCTGTAAGCAATTTAAACACAAACTGGGTAAGTTAAATTGGAAACCCAGAAAAGACCATCACCAACTTGAGCGCAGCAGTGCGGCAGCATTAGGTTACATTTGGCCAATTTAAAAAATATATAATATAAAGATGTCACATAAACAAATTACTTACGAGACTCTTCCTGTTCGTGCTGTACTTCAGTGTTGCTGGTCGAAGCTGATGTCTGACTGTTAGCTTGTAGTGCTACCTCCAAGTTATCCTGGCACCTGATGAGTTTTCGCCTTTTCTTAACTGGCTGTCATTCATAACCAAGGAATAACTCCGGATTCGGATGGAGCTTCGTTGGTTTGTGGTCGATGAAATGGTAAGAACAGACATAAACTCTCTTCGGTGGATTTTTTAGCTTTAGGGCCGCTACCCAGTAAACAAAATAAAGTCCTGGCGACGTCCCCTAAAGGTCCCCTGGCGAATGTTACCTCCTCGACATTGTGTAGGGTTCCCTTTACGTCCCGCGGACCTTTGTTCGGGAGGTCTAAAAGACGTCCACGAGACTCCATGAGAGGACGTCCTGTAATGGTCACCGCGACGTTATGCGCGCAACGTTTATATTTCCGCGATGGTTAAAAAAAAAAAAAACATGAAGCGTGATTTAGTATGGTAGGATAGGCTATTACATCCTGTAGTCTCAGCGTTGTTAGGAGAGAGGTAGACGGAACATGAACACGCATTAACGACTTGATCTACAACTACACAATCAACTTCACTCACCTCATATTTTCACGCATGTATGAAATCACGTCCTCCGAATGCTTTACACCAGTGATTAGTAGACATGGACATTTATACCGGGCTAGGATGCTGCTTTCACATCTACGGTGTCATTTTCTTAATAAACTAAAAAAAACTTTTTAATGGGCATATCCCGTAGTTCAAAACATCATCAGAGTAGGCCTAGCTAGGCTAGCCTAAGATAAATTGTAAATTGATAAAATCAAACCATATTGTTTCAAAATATTAAAAACTAATAATAGCCAAAAATACTAAATGAATCGCAATGCATGCTGGGAAGCAAAACTCAACATGAAATAAAGTACATGAAACATAACTAGAATGCATTGACGTTATATCCACTCTTGGACCTGCACAAACAGGAACAGCCTAAATGTAAGCCTATCTTCCTGGAACATTGCAGATAAAGAAAAATGTATCGTTTTCTCTGAATGCTCTTTGTAGCCAACTTTAAGATGAAATAAATAGATTCCAGATGTTTCTATTCTATATCATTGTTTTATTAATAAACAGTAAGGCTCTGGTGAGGCAGAGAGCTTGCTCCTCGTCAGAAATCTCATCGGATAGGCTATGTGCACTCTTTGCCGTTTCCACAAGGAGCTGTTGTAACATCGGGGACAGCTATGCGTGACACTTTTAAACGCGAGCATGCGTCAAATAAATTACAATGACATTTAAACAAGTCATGAAGAAGCAGTATCCTTAATTCTTCTGCAATGTAGAGCTAGATCGTTTTGCTTTACAAATTAAGTAGTCACTTCTGTTGCTAGACAACCCTAAACAAATGCTACGTGGTCTGTTTTTAACATTTCTCTAGTTTTATTGCATCGTATTCAGCTCCAAAAGTCGGTTCAGTCCCAATTCGGCCGTGTGTGTGTTTCTGAAAATAAAACAGATAATAAATACGTGACTACGTTCACGTAATGATAATTATCTGAAGAAATGCGCACAGAAGGCTAAGCTAGAAGCTAAGAACAGCGACTTTGCTAATGTTACACCAAGCATCACATCAGCTAACATGAATTTGATAAAATCCCTTCCCTAGTTTGTAACATTATACATTAACGTTAAACTCAAAATGTATGTGCTACATAATTCAGCACATTAACGTTAAACTCAAAATGTATGTGCTACATAATTCAGACATGCTGAATTATGTAGCACATACATTTTGAGTTTAACGTTAACAACCCTTTTCCCAGTTTATGAAGTTGTGCGTCTATGAGCGATTTCACACACGCACTTCATAAACAACTTCATAAACACGCACAACTTCATAAACTGTATGATATGTTGCCTTAGACTACGGTAGGCTAATGCAGCTACTGCTAGAGATACTAGATAGATAGATACTTTAGTCATCCCCAGACGTGTAACGTGAAGTCGTGCATGGATGTGATGTCTCCGTCCTGCAGGCGGTAGCCAGAGCGCTCTCAACTCCGCTGCCATGTGTGAATAAACAAACGTCCCCCCCATGTCCCCGGTATAACGTTATTTGTCGGGTCCTTAAAAGGAATTTTTAAATGACCAAATGCAAATGTCATCCGAGGGACCTGACGGTGACGTCCCCAGAAAGTCCTGCACCGGACGTCACGCAATAACCAAACGATAACTTGCTCCGGACGTCAATAAGGTCACCGGAACGTCCGCTAGAGAACATGACGTTCGGGACCAATCGGGGACGTCGTGTATGTCGGCATAAGGTCCGGGGGACGTCCCGTGTTTGTCGGGTAACCATTCTCTTGTTTTTGTCTCGTCCTTCGGCATTGAATGGAGTGCGTAGGGTGCTGGGCAACAGGTCAAGCGGGTCCGTTTATGTTGGAAACAGATCCCGTTCATAAAGTCCTTCAGTTATCGCGTGTTGTTTGTGCACCCGACAACAGCACACGTTGAGCCACAAGGAGCCATTGCTTAGTCTGTCACAATTACTATTTATAAGTAATCAGTTTTCCTCGTTTTGTTTGTACCGCGAGTAATGTCCCTTGTTTGCTAGCTTCATTGCTGTAGTCTCCCTGTGCTAATTAAGGCTAAACCGGAACTTAGATACCAGCAACAGGAAGTATTGTGTGTCATGGCGACGCCCAATAAGACTTGCAGGAAAGTTGTGGATAGGCTAGTCTACCGATACAGCGATTTTGATGAAAACTAGCCACTGTTTAGCTTGGAGGACACAGGGAGTTGTGGGATAGTAAACAGAGCCACGGAAGTGATTATTGTGATGTGCACATTATGCAGGGGAAGAAATAAACATGCCGGAGTTCTATGGCTGACACTGAAACGTTGTTCTCATCTGTGAGAGTTAAAGTAGACTGTTACTAATTGCCCAATAGGCTATCCAACAAAAATTACTATAATTAAGTAGACATGGGACGTAAGAAACTTGTGGATAGCTGGGATTTTTGCTGCAACCAGTGTGAATTTGCAGCTTGTTAAACCTAGGCTACATTTGCAGACAGACGAAATGAAGCCAACACAAATTAAACTTCCCGATAGAAGCACACATCCCTCGGGTATTGTGATTTGAGCAGGCATTTCAAGAGTCTGCAACTGTTGGTGGATATTTGGCTTTTGCCCCGACTGGCAGCCTGACCATTGAAATCAAATGCATAGCCTAATCATGTCAATGTTGCAAGAAAGCAAATTAAACTTGACATTTGTTTAGTTTTAAATCTCTTGGGGAAACATAGGTTACATGATCGATCCTGATGTTGCGTTGTCATGGACTACAGCCTATGCGTTTTAAAATAGCTTTCATACACAACACAATGAGTAGGCCTAGGCTAATAATTGGATATAGGTCATTGCTATGCTGTATTGTCATAATCAGTTACCTTGTTAACCCACAAATAAGGCAAATAATAGTATATGACAACATTTCCTTTTTTATTTTATTTACTACAAAGTCTGGTATAATACAGCCTAAACAATGTAGGCATTAAGTCAAGTATCAGTAGCTTAATCCAAGTAGGCAGTCGTTTTATTTGTCGTCTTCCAGAAATATGCTTAACCAACATGGACGCGCGAGAACGCTCGTGCCCAACACTACACTTGTGCATGAGTTGTCATCTACTAATCAGCATGTAAAAACTGGTGCTGGAAGTTGCAACCACGTAACGCCATTTTTTTAAAAATGTCGGCGGCCAAATGCCATGCTAAGTGGCTAACCCTCCAAATCCTGACCCCCTGGTTGCAACAATGCTCGGTCATGAACTCACATGCTCTCAATTTCAATTTATTGAAGTTTATTTGTAAGGGACAGTGTGCAATTAAAAGATAAATGAAAACATTTGATGCATTGCACCAGAGTTATTAGCCTTGGGCTAATTTAAATCTGTAGTCCCACAGGAAGCACAAATATAAGCACAAATACAATTACAACATTTTAAAAACAAAAAAGCATAGATATTAGAAAGCTGCTGTAGATACCGCATTGTCCGTCGAATTCTATTAGGTAGCATGGTAAACGCGGCCGCCGTATTGCTGGGGGCAACACCTTTTCTTGTCTATGGACAACACTTGCCGGCAATTAGAGACACCTGTCTGATTTCCAGTCAGAGTCACATGTTCCTCCATTGGCCTCCAGTGATTGTTGCCCCCACCAAGATGGCGTCGCTATTTACGTATATTCTGGAGCCTAATGCGGTATCTAGCTTTCTAATATTTATGCTCTCAAGAATCGCTGTGACTTGGACTTGAAATTCTGGATTGACTTTGCGACAAGGACTGTCTTGACCTACCCTGGACTCTTGGATCTCTGGTTTCTGAACTTTGATTTTTTTTTATTATTATTTAATTGTACTTATAGAGCGCCAAAACATTACACGTTTCATTGCGCTTTACAGAGTGTTAGACAATCAGAGAAAAGAAAAGAAAAGAACTTTGGCTGCTTACTCTCGACTCTGTTTATGGATTTCCTCTGACACACCTGGCTTCCTTTTCATGAACTACTGCTTGCCTGACTGAGACTAAGAATTGCCCTAAGAACTTGTTTGCCTTGTGACTTTTGTAAGAACTCGAAAAGACTGCTGTGACTGCTTCTTGTGGATCTTCTGAGTGTTTAGTTTTCACCAAATTATTCAATTCAACGAGATGTGACCTACTCTATAATTGACGACACCAAATTAAGTATTTCCTGATTGGGGATACTTCCTGACTGGTATTATGGAACAGCGGACTGAAGGAAAAAGAAACCCCATTCAATCTGGCTGCAAATGATCAGACGTGTGACAGAAGCACCGGCATAATTTAACCTTGCGGCTCTGCGGACCAGTACTGTAATCCTCTTGTCGAGGAGGCCCATAGTTTGAGAAATGCTGCAGATCAGACCAGTGGTGCCACCAGCCGTAATCCTGTACACACTGTGTGTACAATTTATCAATGCTTTATTCATGAAATTGTAAGGCCCGTCTTTTGCTCAAACCTTTTGCATTTCTAAAGAATGCCTTTTGCATTCAATTTACATGTGTGGATACCTGTGTTTGATCTGTATTGTCTTAGCTGGCCATGGCCAAAGATTCCCAACACCCGCTCATGCATAAAGTGACCATTTGCTCATTGTTCTGGCCCCTCTACTGAGAAGGTAACTCAGTCCTGGGCCTACTTGATGTCTTATGGCGAGATAGGCCAACCTCATTATCATACAGTATTGCTCTGTAAAAATGTGTTGTGAATAATACATTCATGTTTGCTTGAATTAATATACTTGTAATGTAGGCAACAGTCTGATCATGGTTGCATTACAATTGAATGTATCTGTGCATAGTTGTAGACTAAGAATTACACTGTAGCATAAAGTTATGATATCCACCTGGGCCACACCCATCCACCTCAGACAACAAAGGCTCTGATGAGTCGGGGGTGGCCCAAGTGAATGATAAAAGTGGAGGAAAAACATAGTCCAGTATTTCTTTCGAAATTGAAATGAAGTTGTATGGGCTGGACTATGTTTTTTAAAAAAAAAAAAAACGGCGACGAAATTGTGAATTTCCAGAGTGTGTTACCCCACACTCAGCAATCGACTCCTACGGACTTTCCCCTGAAGATGGCAGCAAAGATGGCAACATTTCCGGAAAGGTACTGGCTTGATGAAATTCATTCTGTGACTCTATCTGACCACATAAAGACCTCGGGATACTTCGGTTTGGCTTTAGGGACCCTCTACTCACTACCACGTAAGTGTAATGTTGTTTGGAACTGTAGAAGAGGTATAAAAATAGCGTTTTGTAGCGGCGAAATGACATGCCTCGTCACTTCCAGGCTAACGAGTTTTGACTAAAAACGGTAAAATCGAACTTTCTCAAAACACATCCGAATGACATGATTTGGATGTCAACTCAACGTATGTACTCCCAATCATCCGTAAATTGATCTAAAGTGCATTTTACTCCGGATAATTCCTTTAAGGACGATGGCAGAGTCCTCTGCCGCCCCTGCCTCTCCTTCGATTCTCTCTGTTGCCCGGCGTGTCACATGCTAGCTAACTCTTCAGCCTCCTTTAGTGGACATGCTACTTGTAATAAATGCAGACTAATAGCTAGCTTGTAGGCGAGGATACGTGAACTAGAGAATCGCATCCACACACTGGATCAGATTAGCAAACAGCTAGTGGCAGAACCCCTGGTAAATTGTATGGATGCACCAGCCGTCAGCACAGTTAGCACAACCATGACAGCCCCCTCGCAGCAAGGGGATAGCTCTTGGGTGACTGTTACGGGAGCTAGACCCAAGCGAAAGCAGCCCGTTGGGCCTGTTTCGCCTGGATCTAAATCCAAACGAAGAAAGCCCACTGCTAACCACCAACCTATTCATGTTTCTAATTGATTATCCCCCTTAGCTAGCCCCGAGAAACCTGCTACTCTGGTCATTGGCGCTTCTACTATATGAAACGTGATGCTAGCGACTCCATCGGCCATAGTAAAATCGATATCTGGGGCCAGAGCTAACAACATCGAATCAAATTTGAAAGTGCTGGCTAAAGCTAATCGTAAATACTCGAAAATAGTCATCCGCACCGGCACTAATGATGTCTGATTGCGTCAATCGGAGATCACCATACAAAACGTTATCTCTGTGTGCAGGTTCGCGCAACAGATGTCTGTAACTTTCTCTGGACCCATACCCATTAAGAGGTGATGAAATGCTCAGCAGAATTTCGGACCTCAACCGATGGCTGTCAAAGTGGTGTGCCAATAACAATGTGGGCTTCATAGATAACTTTAGCTCCTTCTGGGGGAAACCTGGACTGTTGAAAAGAGACGGTATCCATCCCACATGGGAGGGTACTGCCCTCCTTTCAAGGAACATAGACCGTCACTTAACCGAGGCTAGTTCCTGACGAACCAGAGATCCAGGAAGCAGAGATAATGTCTTACACAGATCTCTGCCGTCCTAACAGTCACCCAGGTATACAGGGCATACAAGGCCAGATAGAGGGTGTCTGTACCAAGACTGTCAACTCTTACTCGACCCTCTAGGGGAATTATTCGTATCTTTATTACGATAAAAACTTCTTCGGTTAAGCAAATTCCGCCAAAAACGCAACTTGCACTTGCTTTACTTAATATTCGATCACTGTCAAATAAAACTAGGGTTCGACCGATATGGATTTTTTAGTGCCGATACCGATACCGATTTTTTTCCCTTAGCCTTAGCCGATGACCGATACAGGCTGCCGATTTTCTTGAGCCGATATTTGGAGCCGATACTGCTTTTATTTTGCTCCCTCAATTTACATCATAAAAATGACACATAATTACTTATGATAACAAATGTTATAAGTCTCAATTTAAAAAAGGAACATTTATTGAACTTATGGATGGGTGCACTGGATATGGTTAACTGTGCAAAATGCTTTCATCAACATCTTACAGCCTTGATGATGCATTGCTTGCTGACTATAAGACATAATTCAGGTCATCACAAAATGTCCTTTGTCAACACATTTAAATACTTTAAGAAAAAAATAAGGGACTGTACGATATTTACCGGGGAGGGAGGGCCGGTCGTCAGGGGGGGGAGGGCCTAAGATAATTTTTTAAGCCTTAGGGGAAGGCCCAGGAGAAATGTTTTGGCCTGGGGGGAGGGCCGAGGAAAATTATTTTTTCCTGATCCATGATATTTTTTTCCCCTGATCAATGATCCGTTTTCGATATTTTAAAAGGTTTGTAGGCCAAAACATGATTCACGTCTCTTTGACAGAGTGGGCGACCTACCCTACCTACCTGAATCTCGCACAACTCCCCTCGTAAGCTTGCAGGTCACCCGCGGTTATGAGTCATAAACCAAATATTTTAATGATATTCGGGTCATTTGCGGGCGGTCAGTTAAAATTAATTAAATATATATTTTCTACAAATAGGCCTACTTAAAATATCACGAGAAGGCTAGCATCAATACAGTAAAGCATCAATACAGTAAGTCAACAGTAAAGAAGCTGAAGACGCGAGTTAAAATAATAAAGACACCCCTTCAGGAAAAGCGATATAGGCTATGGGAAATATTGGGAAAAGTTCTTAAAGAAGATGACAGTAGTCGGACAAGTTATGGTCTATGTAGGCCTACTTCTTGCGAAGCCATTTAAAAGTATGACAGCCGAAACGGGCAGCCTGCAGGAATAAATCTTATGGCACAGACTACACAGCCATATCTACCGGTATGTATAGGTTCGCGCATGCATAAAAGTTACCTTAGTTTGTTGTGTTTGTGACTTTAAGCAGTGGATGTGCTTTAGTAAAGCTTTGTGCTTCATTCAGCATTTTAAACCAGTTCTTACGCTAACGTTTTGACCAGCAATGTATCTCTCTTGCCTACCTTGCCTCCCCATTTCTATTTTCGAAAGAAGTATGTCCATGGCCAAATCTTATCCTAGTGTTCTAATCCTTGGTGGTTGCGTGAGTGCTTGCGCTCTTATTCTCATTCTCTCTCCTGCGCAAACATTATGTCCTGCATGCCTGTGTGTAGTTCTACTGCATAAAGTTTCGCAAATAAATTAGTTTGTTTTACAGAAATGGACTATAACCAAAAGCACACATTTTGTAAATAAGCGGGTCGGATCGCGGGTCGGGTATAATTTTGTCCTAATTAATATTCGCGGTCCGAGTTGCGGTCGGGTTGATTAAAAATATCGGGCGACCGCGCAACACTGGTTTGTAGCCTCGTGTGTGTATGTGTGCTTATGACATTTGCTGGCCGTTTTAACCTTGTAAACGTCATTTTTCGACCAGTTTTATTTGATTCACGTAGGGGGGAGGGCCTAGGAGAATTTTTTTGAGCCGGGGGGAGGCCCGTGGAAAAAAACATTTGACCAGGGGGGAGGGCCAGGCAGAACATTTTTAACCCGATCGTCTGGCGACCGGCCCTCCCCCCCCCGCTAAATATCGTACAGTCCCTAAGCCTGAAAAGCTATTGAAATAAAGTGCTTGATTTGTAATTTAAGACTGCATGGTTTCATTTTTTCTATGTCTATATTTTTCTAAAAAAAGCTGCAAGATTTGTCAATCACAGAACATAAATCAGCCGAAGAAAATAACGTGGTGTCAGATGTTTCTGTTCTAAACGGCAAACGGCATCAACGTCAAAAGGTATAAAACATATCTCTCAAAGTTTTAAAATTTCTTCTTCCGGTAGCGCAGCACTCTCATATCGCTGTGATGCGTGTGTCTCACAGATGCACACACAAACGTCTGTTTGGTAGCTGACGAACAACTATTGAACTGGATTGATAATGATAACGTTAGCAAACGGCTCTAAACAAGTAAGGCATACACGGTATCTCTGGTACATGGTAAACGTGAACACGAATTAATAGTTAACTACATATAACACGTCTCTCATTATTAAAGCTTTTATCACTGTATCACCCAGCTCGAAGGGATAAGGGGAGGGAGACGCACACACCACACGCGTCCAAAACTCAGCCAGGTGGTCGCTGAATAAAACTACCACACATATCACGGAACAACGTCGGCATTACTTAATCATATGATTGACCAGTGTTCGTAACAGCTACCGCTACCATACGGATAGCCTACAACTTAGCTATTTACAGCTCCCTAAATACAATGGCAAGCAGTTTTATAGAAGAGGCATTCAGGGAGGGAGACACACACACACACACACACACCACACGCGTCCAAAACCAGGTGGTCGCTGAATAAAACTCCCACAAATACCACGGAACAACGTTGGCATTACTTAATGACCAGTGTTTGTAACAGCTACCGCTAGCCTAGCCTACAACTTAGCTATTTGCAGCTCCCTAAATACAATGGCAAGCAGTTCTATAAACGAGGCATTAAGCATTAAATAAAGTAGGCTACCTATCTATCTATCATTCGTGTTTTCCATTTGGACCCACAAACTTGCTTCCACCTTCAAAGTGTATGGCAATATTTAGCTAAGTCAAACAGTTAAAAGATGCTTTGAAAGTTTAAATTTTACTGTTGTCTTGAAAAGCAGGCTTTCAGCACTTGTGGGGGAGGGGCAGTCTGCACGTGAATTGCAGCTTCTCCAGCAACACAGACCTGCCTGTGGACGCCTGTATGTAAATAATGCGGGGGAAAACTATCAGCGAACGCAGCCGCTTATCAGCCGATGCCGATACATGTAAAAAAAACGTAAATATCGGCCCGATATATCGGCCGGCCGATATATCGGTCGATCCCTAAATAAAACTGCCTTGGTTAATGAAATTATTACTGACAATCATATAGATGTTTTGTGCCTTACTGAAACCTGGCTTAAACCAGATGAATACCTTCCATTAAATGAGTCTACACCTCCCTCCCATTTGAATTATCATGCATCACGCCACACTGGCAGGGGAGGGGAGTAGCTACAATCTAGTCTTCTCACATCTCCCAAGCTCACACACAAGTTTAAATCTTTTGAAGTTCTAGTCCTCAATATTTTACCGCCAGACTGGAAATCTAATCAGCCTGTAACTGTGGTCACATTGTACAGACCCCCTGGCCCCTACACTGAATTCTTAGAGGAATTTTCTGATTTCCTTTCCACTTTAACTATCCAAACAGAAAAAATACTTATATTGGGTGATTTTAATATTCATATGGATAATGTGAACGATTGTCTCACAATTGCATTTCAATCCCTAATTAACCATGTTGGGTTCTGCCAAAATGTTAATTCACCCACGCACCGAGATAACCAAAAAATAGTGTCAAAATAAATTGGTACCTTCTTGCATATGAATAAAATCCAAGAATTATATCAGTCCGAGGCTTCGATAGGCATTAAAGACTCAGCACTCGCTTGGTTTAGATCATACCTTTCTAACCGCAGACTATTTGTACAGGTTCACAATAAACCGTCTACCCAGACTATGGTAAAATATGGGGTGCCTCAAGGCTCAGTACTAGGGCCCCTGTTATTTTCTCTCCATATGCTTCCTCTAGGCTCAGAAATTAGGAAACATGCCATTAAATTTCATTCTTATGCAGACGATACACAACTATACCTTTCCATAACACCTGACGAATTAACTCCGTTAGCCAAACTTGACACATGTATAAGAGACATAAAGACATGGATGACAAATAATTTCCTGCTTTTGAACTCCGATAAAACAGAAGTCATGGGTTTAGGTCCTAAAAAGATGAGGGATATCCTATCCTCATCACAGGCTACATTTACTGATCTTCGACTATCCTCATCCACATCCAAGTGTTAAAAATCTAGGAGTTACAATTGACCAAGACCTATCACTAAGTAATCACATAAAACAGATTACCAAAACTTCATTTTATCATTTAAGGAACATTTCAAAGATAAGGAAGTCTTTATCCTTACCAGACGCTGAGAAATTAATCCATGCTTTTGTCACCTCAAGGATTGATTATTGCAATGCTCTATACGCTGGCTGCAATAACACCTGTCTAAAGAGCTTACAGCTTATACAAAAGCTGCTCGCATATTTCCCCTATCCTGGCATCTCTACACTGGCTGCCTGTTAAAAGTCGCATTGACTTCAAAATATTACTTCTAACATACATAGCCATTAATGGCCAGGCAGAATATATTAAAGATATCCTAGTCCCATATAACCCACCCAGACCGCTACGATCACAGAATACTACACTTTGTTGTTTGGATGACTGGTATGGTTCTTAGACTGTGCATATTTATACATTTGTATTTTGTTTGCCCCTTCTAGCCTGTGGCTAGGTGTATGTAATAGCGTATAGGCTGTTCTGTGAGCCACAGGTTAGAGGGCCTTTTCTTTTCTTTTACCCCTGTCTTCCCCTTAAAGCGATGGTTCGGAGTAATTTCACCCTAGGGTCCTGGGGCACCATGATGGCAGAGTTGTAACGGTTTGGCTAGAATTCCCTGCTACTTGAAAACAAATAAGATAATGTTGCTGTTGGCGAACAGTGTATAGTATAGTATAGTATATATACTTTTTTGATCCCGTGAGGGAAATTTGGTCTCTGCATTTAACCCAATTGGTGAATTAGTGAAACACAAACAGCACACAGTAAACACACAGTGAGGTGAAGTACACACTTATCCCGGCGCAGTGAGCTGCCTGCTACAACGGCGGCGCTCGGGGAGCAGTGAGGGGTTAAGTGCCTTGCTCAAGCCGCGGCCCACTGGTCGGGGCTCGAACCGGCAACCCTCCGGTTACAAGTCCAGAGTGCTAACCAGTGGGCCACGGCTGCCCACTGGTTAGTGTGACACTAGTTAAGCTTTTATTAAGTTGGCAAAAGTTTGAACTAGCCAACTAGCTCCGCTTGGAACGCATGGGACTCATAGCTAGGGTTGGGCACCGAAACACGGTTCTAATATGGCACCGGTGCCAACGCAAACGGTAGTAACTGCATCGAATAACAACGTGGATTTCGGTGCCTCATTTCGGTGCTTAAATAGCGTTTTTTTATTTAATTTTTTTTATACGAGGCATCACTGCATGTCATGCCCCATCTCTAACGTCTTGCTCTGATAGCAACACATCCAGATACAGTTAGCTAACATATGATAAACACTGGATGTATAAACCAGAGGGGTGCACCACATAGGCGAGTGGACAGTGTTTGACAGCTTGCGTGAGCCCAAAGTAGCTTACTTTAAAGCGATATCGCGAGATCCTGTCAAAATCTAGCAGTGGGCCTAACTACACACAAGCAAAAGGCAATGAAACAACATCAACAGTAGGCTAGCCTATACGTTACACAATATCCTTGCTAATGCGCTAACTGACATTTATTTGAAATGTTATCAGCAAAGTTGTAAGGTGAAAACTTTATTTCACGGTGTGTTATGGCATGATATTACCCACACAGCAGTAGACTCCTAGGCGGATCCGCCTTCAAGTCGCCAAACCCGTGTGACTGTCGCATTCGTTTTGGTGCCGCACAGAGGATCAGCTCCGCCTCCAGGCGGCTCCGTAAATTCTACTGTCAAACAGCGGATCCTGAGTGGACCCATGTCGGATCCGCGGGCGCGTACGCGCCTTTACTGTAACGATTGAACATGACTGTACACCAAGAGCCGAGAAGAGTCATACTAGTGGATATTTTCTTTGCTGGGACACGGTTGCGCTGAACCCTCTCGAGTAAGTGATATTTATTAATATATTGCGACATTCAAAATAGCTAAACATTGGCCTTTGTGGTTTTATACTTATCATGTTTATTGATTGTAATGACGTTGTTTGATATTAGGACTAACGTTAACGTTAGTGCAACCAGAGACGTTTGTAATTTTGTGCAACAGGCTAAGTTAACGTTATTGTTAGCTGTGATGCTCATATGAGTCTGTAGCCTATTTGATTTAAAATGGGTTAGCAATTTCGGCAGAATATGTTATGGTAGTGTGATTTAAAAAACACACAACGTTAGTCTGGTCTTGTCTGTTTTAATGTGTTGCAGTTGTCCATAGTGCTACTATGCTAGCGGCATTTGGCTGCTAGCTAGCATGCTGCTAGGCGCAATTGCATAAGTTATTGCTAATGTCTATATGTTTGAGATCACGTTTGCGATGCAAACTTTGATTAAGCTGATACATTGGCACTGGTATTTCAGTCAATGAAGTCAGTGAAGCACTCGTCTGCTATGAAAGCTTCCTACAACTTTAGCATGTTGACTCACTGATAATGGTTTAGCCCTAGCTTCTAGCTAGCTGTGCATTAACTTTTGGTGCATTAAAGTTTGGTCTCATACGTAACTTTAGTGTCCTTCTGCCATCTTTGTAATGAAAGCCTCGGCATTTTAATCACTGTTTTAAGTCGGTTCAGACAACTAATGGGTATTGGTGTCTGTTTGTGATTTATTATGATAACGTAACTTAACTGTATGGAACTTGGTCCCCATCTTCTATTTTGTTTGTTCTGCAGCGTCAACTTTTATCGGCTGGATTCTACCATCTAAGTTAACGTTACGATTGCCTCTGTTGGGTTCGCTTGATGAAGATACATTTTAACAACCCAGAAAGTAATGTGAACACATTCCCGATGCATTCCAAAATAGACCAGAGATGCTTGTACTATATGTATATTTGGAAATTTTGGGATTGCAATAACCATAATGATATGGTTATTTAACAGCCATCATTTCGGGGAATCTCTGAAATAAAATCTAATACAGTGGCCCCATCTATATTAACACAGCAGTAGTCACTCTATTTCAAATCAACAGATTGCATCTGCATTACCATCTCAGATTTTCTGCATACTTCATACATTACTTTCAAAATCTCAGCCAAATATTTTGTCAGTTAAAACATCTGCATTCATGCAATATTGCCTGAAAAGTTCATTCATTATTATCAGATTGTATTGAAACACATTGATTACAATGTCAATCCATTCATGGAGTTGATATAGATAGTGCATACCAAAATGTTGAAACATACAAATTCATGTGCAGTATGACCAGAGATTTGTTTTTGTTTGCCATTGTTTGGCCCTGTAGCTCTCAGCCTACCATGGTTAACAGATCACAACCATTTATCTCCCTTAGCACCTCACCATGGGGCAGGACCGCAACACTCTTCACCACCTCAACTCCCTGCACCTGCACCCACATTTAACATACGGAGAGTTACTCAAGGTAGGGACTGATCTCTGAAATATTAGTGAATAGAAAGGCCCCATGTGTATTATCAATGATGACTACCATTTAATACATTTTTTCCCCCTCTCGCACACCGCCCACCTCACTATGGGCCAGGAACGGCAGTCCCTCCTCAACTCCCTCCACCCCCACACCAGCCCTCAACGTGCAGCGAACAGAGGAGCTTTGTAAGTCATGTTTCTTTTTAAATTTAATCTCCTTAATACCTATCTCATATATTGTATTGTGTAAGCATACTTGGCTTTGGATGCTACATACCATAAACATAAACATATCTGTCTGTTTGATTACAGGTGCTGTGAAGAAAAACATGGTGACACGGTCAGCCATGGACGCTGAGCACGCAATTAGGTGTTTCAACCGGCGGTGGATCGGGCAACGAGGAGACGAGTTCCGCCTCCATCCACACAAATGGAGTAATAGGAGAAATAAGCATTACAGTAAACAATCTTTTTATTGAACTTCTTGTCATTCACCAGTTATTCATTTTCTGATATTTTACATGTGCATAGCGCAGCATTTCATTGAAGTTGTAGCCTATTAGATAAAATATTTCATGTCTGCACTGACCTAGGCCTATAAAGCACTAAATTAGGTTTTGACCTCAAAATTAATGTAGAGTAGTCTAGGCAACGTAGGCTACTTAACAAAAACAGGATAGCTTATAACCTGTAACTTTCCATAAATGTCCATTTTATATTTCCATTGAGTAGTGATCTCGTTTGTACAGTAATTTGATGTCTTGACTTAAACCTTTTTTGTTAGGTTTATTGACAGTATTGTTAAGTTAAAAATACGAGGCGATGCTAATCGTAGGCCTATCTTGCTGTAGTAGCCTAGGCTAGGCCTAATGATAGTTTTACTTTTATCCTATAGTTTATCCTATTTAATCCTACAGCAAGAACAGAAGGAATTTTGAAAATGAGATAAACGGGTCCGATGAGCCTTTATGAGTCGGGCCAGATGAGCCTTTATGAGTCCGTTGCGGGTCCGCGGCGGATGTATGTATCAATTTGGACCCGCCGCGGAGATAAGGTTTTAATCGCGGATGCAGCGCGGAGCCACGGCGGGTCCGCGATCCGCCTTCGTAGCGGATCCGTTCCTGAGAGCATCTGGACTCCGATACGGGTCCGTCTCGCGGGTCCGTTCCGGAAGCAGTCATACCTCCGCGGCGGATCCGCCGTGGAGTCCTTTTGCTGTGTGGGTAATCTTTCATGTGCACGAGGCCCATATAGCATCACAATGAATATAAAGATCGATCATGTTAAAAGTTAGCTGGCAAAAACATAAAAATGTAGGTTACATACCTGATGTCACTGAGCTGTCAAAGAGGCCATCTCCGTACATTATCGCTAATTAAACTCAGCTGACTGGTGTTAGCGCATAGCCATAGTTGCTGTTAAAATGCCTACTAGGCTAGCGCTGGGAATCTAAACACTTCAACACTGACATGTAGCCTAACATGTTCAAAACTACTGCGTGTTATGGGTTAAGACATGACATTTCTTGAAGCATTTGGGAACACACTGAATTAACTGGAAAGTAGAGTCCCTGTTAGATTAGCTTGCTTGCAAATGCCGTTGTCCATGACCTGGCAGTTTTATGGCAAGCGGTTTTAACATACCTTATGGCAAACCGCCTACACTGGGTAAACTTGAAAGCAGAGCTTACAGTACCATTGTGTGTGCATGCATGGCAAGCTGTTTTAACATTTAAATGTATTATTCGTAGGAGCAATGAGATATTGATAGTAAATTGAATATAACAGTTTAATTTTATGTTCAAATTTGTCAATAAAAAAAAGCAATTCATGCTTTAATTATTTTTTTTTAATCAAATCAATAAAAAAAGCAATTCATGCTTTAGAACATTTTAATTTAAAACATTTTAAAAACAAAGTACCGGTTCAGGCACCGGCACCGTTTTAAAAGTATCGATTTAGCACCGGTATCGGATAAAACCCAAACGATACCCAACCCTACTCATAGCGATGTCCTATTGCGTGCAGAGGGAATTTGAAAGACATCCGATTATCCCGCCCCTCGGACTGAGCACTACGAACGGTGAATGCCCAGACCCTACATTTTAATGTGGGTCTGGCTCGTCAGGCTATGTTCTTTACTCATAAAACGAGGCATTGAAAAGTTTGTAAATACACCAGGAGTTTATTTAAATAACACTTGCCTGATGGATGCTACTATACCGCTGCGTCGACCTTACTTCCGTGATTTAGGAAAAGCCCGTAAAAGTCCTGGCAGGAAGCGATTACATCAACGTTTTTTGGTATATTCAGTTTTTAATATTTTTTTTTCCGAAGTGTTTACAACTTAGTGTTAACTAATAATTGTTGCAAACTGGTACTACGAACAAAATATTAGTGCATTCCTGGGTCTACATCCTTATTCATGCTTCCTGCCAGGACTTTTATGGGCTTTTATTACCAAAATTACCAAGGGTTCCCTTAAGTTCACTCAATGACTGGTTGTAGTGCTGTGTGTGAGCCTTAATGCCTGTAGCTAGGCTTTATGTAGTGACAGAAGATTTGCAGTGCAGTGTATTGTGTGGTTATCATTCACATGTGGTAGTGAGACCTAACATCCTGTTAGTATATCATTTTTTCAGCAACTCGACTAATCTAATACTGATGGCTGTGACTTTCCCTTCCCCCCCTATGTGTAATTGTTGACCAACCACAGCAACACCTTCAGTATTTAATAAAGACTGTATTTTTATACTTTTCTAAACACCTGTCTTTGTACATTCATTGGGATAGAGTTCCCCTTGCTCTAACATCAGGCACTACTTATCTCAAGGGGTGGTATAGTCAGCTGTGCATTTGTGCCTCATATATATACTTACTTACTTAACAAACAACGTCAGAAGCGTCTTACAAGGGGTTAAGGAAAAAAAGAACTGGTCTGTTGCTCAGTGGACCAAAGTCCCCTTTTCTGATGAGAGCAAATTTTGCATCTCATTTGGAAACCAAGGTCCCAGAGTCGGGAGGAAGAATGGAGAGGCACACAATCCAAGATGCTTGAAGTCCAGTGTGAAGTTTCCACAGTCCTTGATTTGGGGAGCCATGTCATCTGCTGCTGTTGGTCCACTGTGCTTTATTAAGTCCAGAGTCAACGCAGCCGTCTACCAGGACATTTTAGAGCACTTCATGCTTCCTTCAGCAGACAAGCTTTATGGCGATGCTGACTTCATTTTCCAGCCGGACTTGGCACCTGCCCACACTGCCAAAAGTACCAAAACCTGGTTTAAATTACCATGGGATTGCTGTGCTTGATTGGCCAGCAAACTCGCCTGACCTGAACCCCATAGAGAATCTATGGGGCATTGCCAAGAGAAAGTTGAGAGACATGAGACAGAGCAGAAGGCCGCTACTGAAGCATCCTGGTCTTCTATAACACCTCCGCAGTGTCACAGGCTGATAGCATCCATGCCACGCCGCATTGAGACAGTAATTCATGCAAAAGGGACCCAAACCAAGTACTGAGTACATACACATGTTTATACTTTTTAGAGGGTCCGACATTTCTGTATTTAAAAAACGTTTTATATTGATTTCATGTAATATTCTAATTTTCTGAGATTTTGAATTTGGGGTATTCATAAGCTGTAAGCCATAATCATCAAAATTATAACAAATAAAGGTTTGAAATATCTCGCTTTGCATGTAATGAGTCTATATAATATATTAGTTTCACCTTTAAGTTGAATTACTGAAATAAATGAACTTTTGCATGATATTCTAATTTTTCGAGTTTCATCTGTAACACACATTTTTTGCATTAACAGATTGTTATGTGGTGTGATTTATCATATGGCCTGACATGAAATCATTTGGTGTGACATCAAGAAATGAAAATAAAAAGGCTTTTTGGGTCTAAATCATACAAATCTCAATGGAACAGATAGGAAATAGGGTCAGCAAGCATTTTCTTTCTTTCTTTTTTTTCACTTTATTTATGGTCATTTTAAAACAGGTAATCACAACAGACATCTCCACACACATTATTTGACAGACATAAGGTAACCAATAATAAAATAGATAAATAAATAAGTACTAAGAAACAAAACAAAAAATAAATAAAAACACAGGACAAAACCAAACAAAACACAAAATAAAGGACATCCCATATTTTAACATGAATAGGACAGATCAACAGCACATGGATAATGACAGCATATAGCTACAGTTCTAGGTCAGGTAACATACTCACATGTAAATGGACCCCATGCTCTAAGAAAGTTGGGTAACACTTTACTTGACGGGTGAGTTCATAACACATTCATAGCAGCTGTCATAAACTGCACATAAAGCATTCATGGCTGTTTCATGAGACATGATTCAACATTCATACCAAACCTTTCATGAATGTGGAAGACAGAACAACGAAAACTTGTCAAAATAAAAGTCCAACATCGTATTTGTGTAACCCGGATACCATTAATTTAATCTCTCCAGCCTTTGTAAATATTTCATGAAAATCTTATTAAGTCTACATCGAATGTCACTTTACTATACAAGTTGTGAAGTATTCGTAATCACTGAGTTTAACACTGGGAGGTAAACTAGCCTACATTCAGCTGACCCGTATTTGTGTAACCTGGAACGGTTGGACATTCCCAGAAGCAAAAGGTGAGAAATAATCTGCAAAGGTTACATCATAAAACAAATACATTTTTATGAAACAAAAATGATTTGCTTGACCATGTTCTGTCTTTTTAGAGGGGATGCATCCCCTCTATTGAAATCCGGAGACTTCTTCTTCTTATTATTTTTCTTTTTACCTTTTTGTGCGCGCTATTCAGCCCAAACCGCTTAACGTACAAATTTGGTTCAAACACCGTTCCGTAGATCTTCTCAGGCTTTACCGTCCTATCCGTTTTCATTTTTGAGAAGTTTATACTTTTTGAGATATTTGTAATTAAAAGTGTATTTTCCCCCATAGACTTGAATGGGGGCTGTGATGTCATAATAGAGCCAGCTGCGCTCGTTAACCCTTAAGAACGTAGGTTTTATTTAAACCAACGTACTCCACTGGGTGAGTTTTTTGGGCTGCGTCACTAGCGTTCTACACTGACATTCTATAGTCATTATTAGGTGGCCTACAATCTATGCAGTGCAGCATGGCCTGATCTGTTTTATTTCACGTGAATATTGCAAAGTACCACACACACACATGCTTTCATCATGTGATCACATCATAGCTGTCAACCCTCCCGTTTTTTCCGGGTTTCTCACGTATTTTAACTTTTTTCCCGCTCTTCCCGTTTTAATATTTTCCCGTAAATATCCCGTATTTTAACAATCTCATAACATTAGCTCTACCATCGGACTTGTCAGTCTCTGTACTGTTGTCCTGTTGCTACACCCTTGCCCTTCCAACGAAACAGATGTTTTTAAAGCATCGTTTTGCTTGCTTGAAGGCGACAGTGAGACTATTTAAGATGCACGAGAGCACGATTCAGTGGCACCTGCATAGTGTAGGCTACGGCCGAACGCTGTGTGTATCGGCCTACCACTCAGCTACGAATTCCCCTGTTTGTATATTCACTCCAAGTTGGCCTACCATAACTTCCCAACTCTCCACTAAAGCCCATAAACTGCATGACAGGCTATTTATATTTTCTCTCTAAAATCTCCAAATGCATTTGTTCAACTTTATGAAGAAGAATTACGCACTATAGGCTACTTGGAACGCACACATTTTGTTTGCGCAGGAGAGAATTACAGCGCACAGGGCCATCGATTAGGCTACAGAAC
Organism: Alosa pseudoharengus; assembly: GCF_046254945.1. Taxonomy (NCBI): domain Eukaryota; kingdom Metazoa; phylum Chordata; class Actinopteri; order Clupeiformes; family Clupeidae; genus Alosa; species Alosa pseudoharengus. The sequence continues at coordinate 1,436,644 of NW_027468701.1, read as the reverse complement.
TTTAGCCTTGCTAGGGCTGTATAAAGTTGACCATATTAATATAGGGGGACGAATGTTGACATTTTCCCGTATTCTGCGTGAGAAACCCGGGAAATCTCCCTTATTTTCAAAGCTCAATGTTGACAGCTATGGATCACATGTGTTGCATGCATGCACCTGATTACGCAAATGAAGTCGCGCTGACAACGTGTTACAATTGTCACGAGGATAACAGGACACGCGAATATCTCTGCTCTTACCTCAGACGGATGTTCAATGTCCACATCAGAGTCGTCATTAGATGTAAAAATAACCCTGATCTCTTCATCAGTAAACTGACGCCTTTTCAAATGTGCCATGACTAATATTATCGATGAAATTGTATAGCGTCTGTAAATACTACGATTGTTTTCTGAATGAATGAACTTCGAGATGCCGGTGAAGCACCCGATTTGGTTCCCCATGCAATTCATGTTTCCCCTCTAGGTCTTTACACGGAAGCTCTAGTCGGTTACCGTAGCTGAAAACACGGAAAACGCAATACAGCACTGTGAATACGCACGGTAACCTAGCAACAACGCAAGAAGTTCAAAACAGTGGCGTAAAGGAAACAGGAATTCCGGGGGAACCAAATCGGGTGCTTCACCGGTCGCTGTAATGTTTTGCATTGACGGACTTGATGGATGCACTGCTATTGCGCAAATAAAGCTGTGATTATAATGGGACAAGATAAAGATGTATGCGCATTTCTTGTGCGAGTTTTAATGTCATGAATGTAGCAAACTACATAGCTTGTGAATGAACGATGTTTGTTTCCAGCATTCCGTACATTTCGCGGTCATTTTGATTTTCATCTTATCAGTGGCCATGAGATTTGACTAAACACTGAATAACATCATTTATTTTTTTTAAAAGCACTAATTTTGCTTGTTTTATTGTGCTTGGTGTAATGACTGACATTCAGAAATATGGCAATAAATGGCAGTGAAGCTAGCAACATTTGTAGCCTCCTGTAAGTAAACGTCTTCCCAATACTTGCCACTTCCGTGGATTTTGTCATGTATAGCCCGACCACACAATCATAATATAAACTAGATCTGCAAAATGTGGACATAACAAAATGGTAGTGGCAAAGTGATTTGCGAGAGATCTTTGACTTTGAGAATGTACAATGTCAGCCCATGTTAGCCAACAAGTGGTAGCCCATTGTTAAGCAGCAATTAGAATACTTATGTAGCAACATTCCAAACACAAAAGTGTGACGGTACGCTTTTACGGATAGTTAACGGCCGTCACACCAGTGTGACGGTACGTTCTTAAGGGTTAAGTAATCAGAACACTGGCACAGGTGTCACCTGTGAGAAATCCAACTGTCTCAGCTTCTAAGCATACAATCTAGCCCTACCTGAACTACACATCCTGTTAAAGTGTTTCCTGTGTGTCAAAATAAAAGTCCCAGCCATATCTCATGCATTCAGCATTATATCTCCAGAGCGGCTTGACGTACATGCTTCAAATTTGGTATGAGTGTTTTTATGGACTCAAAGGTGAAGTGAGTTGATGTTGGAGGTTGAAGGTCAAATGTCAAGGTGTGATATCTCAAGAATGCCATGTCACACAAGATTCAAATTTGGTTACTCCAAAAGCACCTTTGCAGGTATCACAATTACCCTACCAACCAGCTAGCAGCAAGCTCAACAGCCCCACCAACACCCTAACCAGCAGATTGCATCCCCTCGTGTAATTCCTCGGAATTGCATTTCTAGTTGGCACTGGAGTAGCCCATTGAGTCAGATGTGCTGTGATCAGGTAAGAGGTTTGGTCCAAAAACGGCAATGCTGCTTTGCAACTTTGGACTTTTATTTTGACAAGCTCTTGTCGTTCTGTCTTCCACATTCATGAAAGGTTTGGTATGAATGTTGAGTCATGTCTCATGAAACAGTCATGAATGCTTTATGTGCAGTTTATGACAGCTGCTATGAATGTGTTATGAACTCACCCGTCAAGTGTTACTGAAAGTTGTTGATAGAGCCATTAAGGGTACATCTGATTTTCTCTAGTTTTATATTTCGCATCATGTCCCTGATCCATTGACTGTGTCTTGGAGGCATTGGATCCTTCCATTTAAAAAGAATGGCATGCCTAGCCAAGAAGGAGGAAAAAGCAATGACCCGTTGCAAGTATGCCGGTGGATTTGAGTCATCTAGGCATGGTGTAATACCAAAGATGGCCGTTAAGGGGGAGGGCTGGATATTGTAATTATATGTCTGGGATATTGTATCAAAAAAAGAGTTCCAGAACTCAGAAAGCTTTGAGCAAGACCACAACATATGACCGGTGGTCGCAGGGGCCTGTTTGCACCTGTCACATAGAGGATCGACATCTGGGAATATTCTTGCAACATAGAGGATCGACATCTGGGAATATTCTTGCAAGTCTAACTTTTGAATAGTGTAGGCGATGTAAGACTTTGAACTGTATTAGTGCATGTCTTGAGCAAATAGAGGACACATGCACCCAAGAGCCATATCCCATTCTTCATCAGAAAGTGGAACCCCAGTATCATTGGTCCATGCTTCCCTTATATGAGAGACAGAGGGATTCAATGTGTTCATGATCTGTGCATAAATCATGGAGACTCTACCTCTATTTAATAGATTGACCTTTAACAAAGAGTCTAAACAAGATAGTGGAGGGAAGTCTGGAAAACTATTGAATTTCTTACGCACAAAGTCTCTGATTTGTAAGTAACGAAAAAAAAAGTGTTTTGTAGACAGCTGTTCAAAGCTAGCAAAGGTGTTGTCAATGTACAAGTCCTTGATGCTATAGATGCCTTTATCTTGCCAGGTCTGAAAGCCCTTGTCTAACAGAGATGGCTGAAAAAGTGATTATTTGTTATTGGACAGTAAACAGATATACTTTGGATGCCCAAACTATATGGTTAAAAATGAGTGTGGCCTACTTGTGGCTAATTCAATCTGAAGCCACGCAGGGGTTGTGCCATTCCAGTCTTTTAACCATAAAGAGATGGCATTTAAATTCGCAGCCCAGTAATATGAACGGATATTTGGTAGTGATAGTCCACCACAACTTTTCGGCCTCTCCATAAATTCTTTCCTTATACGCACAGATTTGTTGTTCCAGATAAATGGAGAGATCAACTGGTTAAATGTCTTGAAAAATGACTGTGGTATGAATATAGGTATGGCTTGAAATAAATAAAGATATTTAGGCACTATGTTCATCTTTATTGAGTTTACTCTACCAATAAGGGATATTGGTAGAACTGACCATTGCTTAATATAATTTTTGGTCTGTTCTAGAAGAGGCAAGAAATTGTTTTTAAATAGGTGATTGTGGGATTGGGTAACTTTAACACCTAGATATGTAAATGAATCAGCTGAGAGCTTAAAAGGTAAGTTAGGATATCTTTCTGCCAATTTATTGATAGGAAAATATTCGCTTTTACTGTAGTTAAGTTTGTACGGAGCCCCCCGGAGTGACATGGGGAAAAAAAACATGGGTTAAAAAAAAAAAAAAAGTCATGGGGGAAAAAAACATGAAGAAGAAAAAAAACGATGTACTTTTGCGGGATAGTGCGAGATCTCACAAAACTTTTGCGGGATCTCGCAAAACTTTTTTCTTTTTTTGGACTTTGCTGGGCATCTGTCTATGTGTAGCTTATGCCCTATGGCCTATGCCTTGCCCATTATGTAGCCTATGCACAACAAAAGGACCATAGTAAGGATTGTTGCCTCTGCTGCACCTTCCCTGTCTGGTCAAGGAGATTTCTCGGGACAGCTGGACCTAGATGTATACTCTGAGAAAGATCTACCGTGGCCGCCGAGCTGCTGCAGACCTGCGAGCTGCCATCTGCCTTCCCTGGAGTCTGGATTGTGCAGACTAGCTTCTAGATGCTAACGTTTGAAACTACGTTGAAGAACTGCAATCTCTCGGAGCATCAAACTGTCACTGTCATAAGTCCACCGAGTTGCTGATCTGCAAGATTGCCCACGACTTCAGACGGTTATGCCAGAGAGGGTTAAAGCGGAGCATCAATGATCTTTGGTTATGCTTCCAGTGATCTAGACTGCAGTCTAACTGTTACAGCGCGTAGCGCTCTAGAATCTTTGGTTACAAGTAGGGCCTACTAACCAAAGATTCTAGAACAGAATCTTTGCTACTAACGTCACTTACTGAAGGCCTGTTAACGTTAAATCCTCCGGGTTGGTCTGAAGACACAGCTGTAGCTAAAGTATCTAACACAAAGTCAGCAGCGCCATCTCTTGGAAAGCTAGGTGAATGGCAACCGTGGGTAAACATGATACTATGATTGCTCTATCGCTGTTGCGTTTTGTGGGTTTTCTGGATAGGCCTATGACACGGGAGGGAGAGGGAGACACCTGCGTGCAGACACGCACACACACACACAACATACAGGAACATCACAATGCAACTAAGCTCGGCGCTACAATTATGATCAAAGACCTATGCAATTATTGACAGAATTTAACAGTTCCTCCCGGTTCGCTCGTTCGGCCCTCTGATATGATTGCCATCTGGCGGTAGTGGTTTGTGGGCCTATTGGGGTCAAGTAGGAAGCCCAGCAAGTTCCAAAAGTAGAAAAAAACTTTTGCGAGATCTCGCAAAAGTACATCTGTTTTTTTTTTCTTCTTCGTGGGCTTAAGGGGTCACCTTGTTTTGTGCCTCTTTTTAAACTAAAGTATTCAGAGAAAACAGAATTGGTAAAGACTGAAGCGGTAGTGTCGGTGTATATTAATTTGATTAGCCTGATAAATGTATGGCCAAAGCCGAATCTGTATAGAGTATGAAAAAGATAGCCCCACTCCACTCTTATCAAATGCCTTTTCGGCGTCAAGTGATATGACTGCTTCTGGGACTGATCTATCCGATTTGGTATGAATTATGTTAACCCTTTAGGCGCCAGAGGTTTTTTTCCGAAACGATCAATTTTGACATCTTCATTTCAAAAGGCTATATCTTAAAAATGATAAGAGATAGAGACTTTCTGTAAATTAGAGAAATATTAAGGATGACCCAAAGTTTATGTAGAGATTAAATGTTTATATCTAATTTGCATATTATGACGTCATATGGTGGCGGCCATCTTGGATTATAGAATTTTCATGAAAAATCACATGTTTGAATGATAAAATGCACCACTTCTTCCCCCCCCAAATGTCCCTCACCTTCTGTATGCTATATTGCACAATACTGAATGCTCAAGTAAATAGTAAGTAGTGAACAAACTGTGTAAATCATTACTAATAAATGGCAGAAACAAACCAAATGCATGTAGCGGTAGACTGGCCTTTTGCTGTAGAGATTTTCCATTTACTACATACAGTAGGCACTCTGATTCCATTTATGGGGCACATATATATTATTCAGATGACACACAAACACAAGTAGACAAGACCTGTTTAGTTCAAAAGCTCATTTGCCACGGCAAGGCACAGATCAGGAGTGAGATGACGAGACAAGACAAGAGACAATGTTAGTATTTTTTTTTTCTTTTTGTTGTTTTTGTTGATGTTATTTTGTTTTTTTTCTTAGCTGACAAAGACACACACATCACAAGGACATGAACACACAAAAAGGAACACATAGTGTATGTCCTAAATGATCAGGGAAATAGATAGCAAATCAACAGTGTAAATCATTACTAATAAATGGCTGACTTTTTTTTTTTATGTAGCAGGCCTTTTGCTGTAGAGATAATGACTCCCTATCCCTATCCATACAGGGCCGGCATTCCCATCATCTTGTGATAGACTATGCATGACCTAATGTGTGTGTGTGGGAGAGGGAGAGAGCGTGTCACCACCTCCATCATGCGAGCAGCATGGCTAGATCTGCCTCGCGCGCGCCGAGTTGAGAGAATTTGCGCAGCTCGGACTAGGCCTACTGTCATTCTCATTGCGACTCCCCACACTGCCACTACGTTCCCCCCTAACTGTCCTATGAGCACTTCGACCTCGTCTAACATACCCAGTGGCATTAGACAAAGGCTCCACCACGTTACTGTCGCCGCGATTGTGGAGAGGCACACGTTCAGAAGACAGAAGCTAGCGCTATGGATATTAGGCTACCTCCAGCCTCGTTCGCCACACCACTAACACCCTGCTAACTTCCCGATGAACACTCAGAACCCGTGAAACATTATTCCCACCAGTGACATTGGGCAAACTATTCAACGTTTGTGCTTGGTGTAAGCTAAACTATGGAGTAAACTCTCACTTTGTCCAGCTGCATCATTGCAAGGCAGGGACGCATCTGAAGCCTCACTAAACGAATCACCGTCATTTTCTGAAGGCAGATATTCCCCTTCAGAATCAGGGTCCGCGAATAGAAGACCCAACACTTCATTTCAGGTAAACTTTTTTGATGCCATTAGACGATAATCTAATGCAAATACTCGCTGACGTTGACAATATCGCTCTGACAAAGTGGCTCACACGCACACTAGCTCCGGTATTTCACGCACTGATTCACTACAGCTGTAGCGCGAAAGTTTTGTTTAAAGAGTGCCCTTTTTTCGACTCGGGGATGACGTATGACATGTCTGCCATGTAGTGGAGGGGAGGTCGAACGAAATATGACACCCTATTTGACTAAATCGGCCGTTTTATTCAGTACCGCAT